>NC_086453.1:6521816-7121816 GCF_028390025.1 Pseudophryne corroboree | reverse complement strand
GACCGTGGTTGGGAAACACTGCTGTACACCCTCCTGTGGTGATGACACTGTACACTATATACCCCCCTGTGGTGATGTTACTGTACACTATATACAGGTGAAACCAGGGACGGATCTAGATTTCTCTGACGTCCTAGTGGATGCTGGGAACTCCGTAAGGACCATGGGGAATAGCGGCTCCGCAGGAGACTGGGCACAAAAAGTAAAAGCTTTAGACTAGCTGGTGTGCACTGGCTCCTCCCCCTATGACCCCCCTCCAAGCCTCAGTTAGATTTTTGTGCCCGAACGAGAAGGGTGCAAGCTAGGTGGCTCTCCTGAGCTGCTTAGAAGTAAAAGTTTAAATAGGTTTTTTATTTTCAGTGAGTCCTGCTGGCAACAGGCTCACTGCATCGTGGGACTAAGGGGAGAAGAAGCGAACTCACCTGACTGCAGAGTGGATTGGGCTTCTTGGCTACTGGACATTAGCTCCAGAGGGACGATCACAGGTTCAGCCTTGGATGGGTCCCGGAGCCGCGCCGCCGGCCCCCTTACAGAGCCAGAAGAGCGAAGAGGTCCGGGGAAAGCGGCGGCAGAAGACGTTCCTGTCTTCAAATAAGGTAGCGCACAGCACTGCAGCTGTGCGCCATTGCTCTCAGCACACTTCACACTCCGGTCACTGAGGGTGCAGGGCGCTGGAGGGGAGCGCCCTGAGACGCAATAAAAACGATATAAAAACCTTATATGGCTAAAAAAAATGCATCACATATAGCTCCTGGGCTATATGGATGCATTTATCCCCTGCCAGTTTCCTGAAAAAAGCGGGAGAAAAGGCCGCCGTGAAGGGGGCGGAGCCTTTCTCCTCAGCACACAAGCGCCATTTTCTTTCACAGCTCCGCTGGAAGGACGGCTCCCTGACTCTCCCCTGCAGTCCTGCACTACAGAAACAGGGTAAAACAGAGAGGGGGGCACTATTGGCAGCTAATATATAAATACAGCAGCTATAACAGGGAGTAACACTTATATAAGGTTATCCCTGTATATATATATATATAGCGCTCTGGTGTGTGCTGGCAAACTCTCCCTCTGTCTCCCCAAAGGGCTAGTGGGGTCCTGTCCTCTATCAGAGCATTCCCTGTGTGTGTGCTGGGTGTCGGTACGATTGTGTCGACATGTATGAGGAGGAAAATGATGTGGAAGCAGAGCAATTGCCTGTGTTAGTGATGTCACCCCCTAGGGAGTCGACACCTGACTGGATGGTAGTAATTAAAGAATTACGTGACAATGTCAGCACTTTGCAAAAAACTGTTGACGACATGAGACAGCCGACAAATCAATTAGTGCCTGTTCAGGCGTCTCAGACACCGTCAGGGGCGCTAAAACGCCCGTTACCTCAGATGGTCGACACAGACCCTGACACGGATACTGAATCCAGTGTCGACGGTGACGAGACAAACGTAATGTCCAGTAGGGCCACACGTTACATGATCACGGCAATGAAGGAGGCATTGAACATTTCTGACACTACAAGTACCACAAAAAAGGGTATTATGTGGGGTGTGAAAAAACTACCAGTGGTTTTTCCTGAGTCAGATGAATTAAATGAGGTGTGTGATAAAGCGTGGGTTTCCCCCGATAAAAAACTGCTGATTTCTAATAAATTATTGGCACTATACCCTTTCCCGCCAGAGGTTAGGGCACGTTGGGAAACACCCCCTAGGGTAGATAAGGCGCTCACACGCTTATCAAAACAAGTGGCGTTACCGTCTCCTGATACGGCCGCTCTCAAGGAACCAGCTGATAGAAGGCTGGAAAATATCTTAAAAGGTATATACACACATACCGGTGTTATACTGCGACCAGCGATCGCCTCAGCCTGGATGTGCAGCGCTGGAGTGGCTTGGTCGGATTCCCTGACTGAAAATATTGATACCCTGGATAGGGACAGTATATTATTAACTACAGAGCATTTAAAGGATGCATTACTATATATGCGAGATGCACAGAGGGATATTTGCACTCTGGCATCTAGAGTAAGTGCGATGTCCATTTCTGCCAGAAGAACGTTATGGACGCGACAGTGGTCAGGTGATGCGGATTCCAAACGACATATGGAAGTATTGCCGTATAAAGGGGAGGAGTTATTTGGGGTCGGTCTATCGGACCTGGTGGCCACAGCAACGGCTGGAAAATCCACCTTTTTACCCCAGGTCACCTCTCAGCAGAAAAAGACACCGTCTTTTCAAACCCAGTCCTTTCGTCCCTATAAGGGCAAGAGGGAAAAAGGCCGCTCGTTCCTGCCCCGGGGCAGAGGAAGGGGAAATTGACTGCACCATGCAGCCTCTTCCCAGGAGCAGAAGCCCTCCCCCGCTTCTGCCAAGTCCTCAGCATGACGCTGGGGCTCTGCAAGCAGGCTCGGGCACGGTGGGGGGCCGTCTCAAGAATTTCAGCGCGCAGTGGGCTCACTCGCAAGTGGACCCCTGGATCCTGCAGGTAGTATCACAGGGGTACAAATTGGAATTCGAGACGTCTCCCCCTCGCCGGTTCTTGAAGTCTGCTCTACCAACGTCTCCCTCCGACAGGGAGGCAGTATTGGAAGCTATTCACAAGCTGTATTCCCAGCAGGTGATAATCAAGGTACCCCTCCTACAACAGGGAAAGGGGTATTATTCCACGCTGTTTGTGGTACCGAAGCCGGACGGCTCGGTGAGACCAATTTTAAATCTAAAATCTTTGAACACTTACATAAAAAGGTTCAAATTCAAGATGGAGTCACTCAGAGCAGTGATAGCGAACCTGGAAGAAGGGGACTATATGGTATCTCTAGACATCAAGGATGCTTACCTCCATGTCCCAATCTACCCTTCTCACCAAGGGTACCTCAGGTTTGTGATACAAAACTGTCATTATCAGGTTCAGACGCTGCCGTTTGGATTGTCCACGGCACCACGGGTCTTTACCAAGGTAATGGCCGAAATGATGATTCTTCTTCGAAGAAAAGGCGTATTAATTATCCCTTACTTGGACGATCTCCTGATAAGGGCAAGGTCCAGGGAACAGTTAGAGGTCGGAGTAGCACTATCTCAGGTAGTGCTACGTCAGCACGGGTGGATTCTAAATATCCCAAAATCACAGCTGATTCCAACAACACGTCTACTGTTCCTAGGGATGATTCTGGACACAGTCCAGAAAAAAGTGTTTCTCCCGGAGGAGAAGGCCAGGGAGTTATCCGAGCTAGTCAGGAACCTCCTAAAACCAGGACAAGTGTCAGTGCATCAGTGCACGAGAGTCCTGGGAAAAATGGTGGCTTCTTACAAAGCGATTCCATTCGGAAGATTCCATGCAAGAACTTTTCAGTGGGATCTGCTGGACAAATGGTCCGGATCGCATCTTCAGATGCATCAGCGGATAACCCTATCTCCAAGGACAAGGGTATCTCTCCTGTGGTGGTTACAGAAGGCTCATCTTCTAGAGGGCCGCAGATTCGGCATTCAGGATTGGATGCTGGTAACCACGGATGCCAGCCTAAGAGGCTGGGGAGCAGTCACACAGGGAAGAAATTTCCAGGGCTTGTGGTCAAGCATGGAAACGTCTCTTCACATAAATATCCTAGAGCTAAGGGCCATTTACAATGCCCTAAGTCAAGCAAGGCCTCTGCTTCAGGGTCAACCGGTATTGATCCAGTCGGACAACATCACGGCTGTCGCCCACGTAAACAGACAGGGCGGCACAAGAAGCAGGAGGGCAATGGCAGAAGCTGCAAGGATTCTCCGCTGGGCGGAAAATCATGTGATAGCACTGTCAGCAGTGTTCATTCCGGGAGTGGACAACTGGGAAGCAGACTTCCTCAGCAGACACGACCTCCACCCGGGGGAGTGGGGACTTCATCCAGAAGTCTTCCAAGTGATTGTAAACCGTTGGGAAAAACCAAAGGTGGACATGATGGCGTCCCGTCTCAACATGAAACTGGACAGATATTGCGCCAGGTCAAGGGACCCTCAGGCAATAGCGGTGGACGCTCTGGTAACTCCGTGGGTGTTCCAGTCGGTATATGTGTTCCCTCCTCTTCCTCTCATACCAAAAGTACTGAGAATCATAAGAAGGAGAGGAGTAAGAACGATACTCGTGGCTCCGGATTGGCCAAGAAGAACTTGGTACCCGGAGCTGCAAGAGATGCTCACGGAGGACCCGTGGCCTCTACCTCTAAGGAAGGACCTGCTCCAGCAGGGACCTTGTCTGTTCCAAGACTTACCGCGGCTGCGTTTGACGGCATGGCGGTTGAACGCCGGATCCTGAAGGAAAAAGGCATTCCAGATGAAGTCATCCCTACCCTGATCAAGGCCAGGAAGGATGTAACTGCAAAACATTATCATCGCATTTGGCGAAAATATGTTACGTGGTGTGAGGCCAAGAAGGCCCCTACGGAGGAATTTCAACTGGGTCGTTTCCTACATTTCCTGCAAGCAGGATTGTCTATGGGCCTAAAATTAGGATCCATTAAGGTTCAAATTTCGGCCCTGTCGATCTTCTTCCAGAAAGAACTGGCTTCAGTGCCTGAAGTTCAGACGTTTGTCAAAGGGGTACTGCATATACAGCCTCCTTTTGTGCCTCCAGTGGCACCTTGGGATCTCAATGTAGTTTTAGGGTTCCTAAAATCACATTGGTTTGAACCACTTGCCACAGTGGATTTGAAATATCTCACATGGAAAGTGGTAATGCTGTTGGCCCTGGCTTCAGCCAGGCGCGTATCAGAATTGGCGGCTTTATCCTATAAAAGCCCTTACCTGATATTTCATTCGGATAGGGCGGAATTGAGGACTCGTCCTCAATTTCTCCCTAAAGTGGTTTCAGCGTTTCACATGAATCAACCTATTGTGGTACCTGTGGCTACTAGGGACTTGGAGGACTCCAAGTTGCTGGACGTAGTCAGGGCCCTGAAAATATATGTTTCCAGGACGGCTGGAGTCAGAAAATCTGACTCGCTGTTTATACTGTATGCACCCAACAAGCTGGGTGCTCCTGCTTCTAAGCAGACGATTGCTCGTTGGATTTGTAGTACAATTCAACTTGCACATTCTGTGGCAGGCCTGCCACAGCCAAAATCTGTAAAAGCCCATTCCACAAGGAAGGTGGGCTCATCTTGGGCGGCTGCCCGAGGGGTCTCGGCTTTACAACTTTGCCGAGCAGCTACTTGGTCAGGGGCAAACACGTTTGCTAAATTCTACAAATTTGATACCCTGGCTGAGGAGGACCTGGAGTTCTCTCATTCGGTGCTGCAGAGTCATCCGCACTCTCCCGCCCGTTTGGGAGCTTTGGTATAATCCCCATGGTCCTTACGGAGTTCCCAGCATCCACTAGGACGTCAGAGAAAATAAGAATTTACTTACCGATAATTCTATTTCTCATAGTCCGTAGTGGATGCTGGGCGCCCATCCCAAGTGCGGATTGTCTGCAATACTTGTATATAGTTATTGTTACAAACAAATCGGGTTGTTTATTGTTGGAAGCCATCTTTGCAGAGGCTCCTACGTTTATCATACTGTTAACTGGGTTCAGATCACGAGTTGTACGGTGTGATTGGTGTGGCTGGTATGAGTCTTACCCGGGATTCAAGATCCTTCCTTATTATGTACGCTCGTCCGGGCACAGTATCTTAACTGAGGCTTGGAGGGGGGTCATAGGGGGAGGAGCCAGTGCACACCAGCTAGTCTAAAGCTTTTACTTTTTGTGCCCAGTCTCCTGCGGAGCCGCTATTCCCCATGGTCCTTACGGAGTTCCCAGCATCCACTACGGACTATGAGAAATAGAATTATCGGTAAGTAAATTCTTATTTTTTCTTTACGGGGGGGGGGGGGGGGGGGGGGTTACTGTTTAATCTTGACTCCTCCCTCTACAGTCCCAACTCCTCCCATCTGCAATCCTAACTCCTCCTCTCTCAATTCTGACTCAACTTTTTGAGTGAGACTGAGATAGAGCTTTGCGATTGTTCTATGTACATGTGACTGTGCTATGGGGCAATTGTATTTATTAGCCCTAGTACCCACACACCAGCAAGTGAGGGGCAAATGCTCTGTAACCCTTGCTCTCCTGGCTCCTCTGTGCTGCTGTGGTATAGGCTGCAGCACATCATTCTGCCTCAGGCTCTCCCAGGAGAGCTCTCTTCTGCTCAAAAGTGGGCGTGGCTATGACTGTTAGGGGGGGCGGTCGCCCCCCCCCCCCCTAGATCCGGCCCTGGGTGAAACTCAGAAATATAGAATATCGTGCAAAAGTTCATTTATTTCAGTAGTTCAACTTAAAAGGTGAAACTAACATTTTCTGCAGTGGGGTACACTGGTATTCCACAAGGAATAACATCGGGGTGTAGAGTTGGATCTTGATCCGAGGCACTAACAGGCTAAAAACTTTGACTGTTCCCAAGATGCACAGCGCCGCCTCCTCTATAACCCCGCCTCCGTGCACAGAAGCTCAGTTTGTAAGTTGATGCCTGCAGTGCAGGACACTAACAGAGGGGGCTGCCTGAGGCAGCCCTGAAGACTTTGAAGAAATGAAGAAAGCTTTTACTATGCTACTGAGCCGCAGCACTGTTATGTCCAGGGAACATACTGTGTTGCGGCTCCATCGCCTCCCCTATGCGGCGCTGTATACTCCTGCAGCCTGGTTCCCGGGTACTTACAGCGGAGACGCACCGGTACTTTGGCACACTGCCGCTGCTCACCCACAGGATCGCGTGGCTGCAGGACTTGGGGTGGAGGTAAGAGGGTCCCCCAGGTGTGACCCGCCAGGTACAAATCGCGATTCGCGCGTGGCCAATGGGAGACGGACCGCGCGGCTGGCGTAGACACTGTACTGCTCAGGGACCCCACTATATCCACCAGGGCAGTAAACGGAGCACAGGCATATATTTTAGGCTCCATTAAGTAGCGGTGGTGAAGTCCAGCACTATGGGGATAGAGCGCTGCCTGTAGCCCCTCCCCCCAGCTCCGGGCGCCTTCTACTGCAGATGTTCCCCCCCCTGGAGCTGCTTCCACTTCCCCCTCACTCCCTGCTGAGACCTGGCACCATTTTAGTGAGGGGCCGCTCTCTATGGGATTGCTGGGGGCTGTCTCCTCTGTATAGCTGCCTGTCACAGCGCCCAGTTTATACAGGACACTTGCGTATTCTACCTGTCATTTGACTGTGTTAACAAATAAGTGTGTTACTGCCAGAATAGGTGGTACGATTATTCTGTGATATACATCCAGTACTGCTGTGCATTGTTATATCTCTCTGCATATACATATCTGATACTAGGTGCTTCATCGCGCCCTACTGGCGCTCTTCACACCGTCGGAAGGGGCTGCGCCCCTTTAACCCCTGCAGAGACGCGGGGCGCCAGGGAGGGGACGCAGAGACGCGGGGCACCAGGGAGGGGACGCAGAGACGCGGGGCGGCAGGGAGGGAACGCAGAGACGCGGGGCGGCAGGGAGGGAACGCAGAGATGCGGGGCGGCAGGGAGGGAACGCAGAGATGCGGGGCGGCAGGGAGGGAACGCAGAGATGCGGGGCGGCAGGGAGGGGATGCAGAGACGCGGGGCGGCAGGGAGGGGACGCAGATAGGCAGGGAGGGGACACGGGGCGGCAGGGAAGGGACGCAGAGATGCGGGGTGGCAGAGAGGGGACGCAGAGACGCGGGGCGGTAGGGAGGGGACACGGTGGCAGGGAGGGGACACAGAGATGCGGGCGGCAGGGAGGGGACGCAGAGACGCGGGGCGGCAGGAAGGGGACGCAGAGATGCAGGGCAGCAGGGAGGGGACATGGCGGCAGGGAGGGGATGCAGAGATGCGGGGCGCCAGGGAGGGGACAGAGGCAGGTTGGCAGGGAGGGGACACGGTGGCAGGGAGGGGATGCAGAGATGCGGGGCGCCAGGGAGGGGACAGAGGCAGGTTGGCAGGGAGGGGACACGGTGGCAGGGAGGGGATGCAGAGACGCGGGGCGGCAGGGAGGGAACGCAGAGGCAGGGAGTGGACGCGGGGCGGCAGGTAGGGGACGCAGAGACGCGGGCAGCACAGAGGGGACATGGTGGCAGGGAGGGGACGCAGAGATGCGGGCGGCAGGGAGGGGACACAGAGACGCGGGGCGGCAGGGAGGGGGTCCAGAGATGCGGGGTGGCAGGGATGGGACAGAGGCAGGTCGGGGACAAGGTGGCAGGGAGGGGATGCAGAGATGCGGGGCGCCAGGGAGGGGACAGAGGCAGGTTGGCAGGGAGGGGACACGGTGGCAGGGAGGGGATGCAGAGATGCGGGGCGCCAGGGAGGGGACAGAGGCAGGTTGGCAGGGAGGGGACACGGTGGCAGGGAGGGGATGCAGAGATGCGGGGCGCCAGGGAGGGGACAGAGGCAGGTTGGCAGGGAGGGGACACGGTGGCAGGGAGGGGATGCAGAGACGCGGGGCGGCAGGGAGGGAACGCAGAGGCAGGGAGTGGACGCGGGGCGGCAGGTAGGGGACGCAGAGACGCGGGCAGCACAGAGGGGACATGGTGGCAGGGAGGGGACGCAGAGATGCGGGCGGCAGGGAGGGGACACAGAGACGCGGGGCGGCAGGGAGGGGGTCCAGAGATGCGGGGTGGCAGTGATGAAACGCAGAGACGCGGGGTTGCAGGGAGGGGGCGCAGAGAGGCGGGCGGCAGGGAGGGGACGCAGAGGCAGGGAGGGGATGCGGAGCGGCAGGGAGGGGGCGCGGAGCGGCAGGGAGGGGGCGCAGAGACGCGGTGCTGCCTGTGCAGTCTCTCTTACCTGTGAGGTTGGTGCAGCGTCCACAGTAGGAGGCGCGCTGTCCCCCCCCCGTCTCTGGCCTGTGGAGCCGGCAGCCCAGGGGCCCTGTGGCGTGCAGTCCGGGTCTCTGGGGATGGTGGGAGGCAGTGTTGTATTAGGTGTGCGGAGGAGGCGGCGGGTGTCTGTACGTGGCGCAGGGAGGGCTATGAAGCCTTTTCCTGCGCCACCCGTCCCTCCTAATGCGTATGGCGGCGGCAATCAGGCGCGGGTGATGCTGACCTGTAACCTCACTGTCTTCGTCCGTTGTGCAGACGGCGTCTGGCGGGACAGTGGGTCCCAGCCGCGGCTGCAGTGCGGGAGCTGGCTCTGGTGGTGTGTGGAGGGCGGGAGGGGTGGTGCGGCCTGCGGCTGTCTGGTCGGCCGTGGTGCGGGCGGCGGGGCCCGGCTACAGCGTCCGTGCCGCAGATGGCTGGGGGAGATGGTGGGCTTGTGCGGAGGGTGGGATCGTTATGCGTGGGGTGTGGGGGTGTCTGGGCCGTCAGTGGCTGCATGTGGGAGCTGGTGGAGGGTGGGTTTGGGGGTGTCTGGTGCGGGTGGCATTGGGGTGTCCATGGTTACCTGGCACTGTGGTGTCCCCTGGCGGCTTCTGTGTGGGGATGGTGGGGTTATGTGGCTGCTGCTCCGTTCTGCTAGTGGTGTGCTGGGACAGGGCAGGAACTGCTAACTCCACCCAGGCCTGTAACTCCACCCACCACTGTGACTCTGCCCAGCGTTAGAGGGCCAGGTACAGACTTATAATAAGGCAAATATATAGGAGATTGTATGTACATTGCCTGTCCAGTGCAGTATTATTGCTGTGTACATTACTCCTGCATTGTGTTTGTGACTGAGTGTGCCTATAGCTGCTGTGTGTGCTCTCCTTTCCAAGTGTATCACACCCTTACTATCACTATATTCTGAGCCCTGTGTGGATAAGTGCGTCAGGGTCCACATTTCTTTGAATATATATATATATATATATATATATATATATTTCTCTGACGTCCTAAGTGGATGCTGGGACTCCGTAAGGACCATGGGGATTAGCGGCTCCGCAGGAGACTGGGCACAACTAAAGAAAGCTTTAGGACTACCTGCTGTGCACTGGCTCCTCCCACTAAGACCCTCCTCCAGACCTCAGTTAGATTCTTGTGCCCGGCTGAGCTGGATGCACACTAGGGGCTCTCCTGAGGTCCTAGAAATAAAGTATATTTAGGTTTTTTATTTTACAGTGAGATCTGCTGGCAACAGACTCACTGCAGCGAGGGACTAAGGGGAGAAGAAGCGAACCTACCTAACAGGTGGTAGCTTGGGCTTCTTAGGCTACTGGACACCATTAGCTCCAGAGGGATCGACCGCATGGAACCGGCCATTGATGTTCGGTCCCGGAGCCGCGCCGCCGGCCCCCTTACAGAGCCAGAAGCAAGAAGTGATCCGGAAAATCGGCGGCAGAAGACTCCTGTCTTCAACAAGGTAGCGCACAGCACTGCAGCTGTGCGCCATTGCTCCTCATGCACACCTCACACTCTGGTCACTGATGGGTGCAGGGCGCTGGGGGGGGGGGGGGGGCCCTAAGGGCAATATAAACACCTTGCCTGGCAAAATAATCATAATATATAGTCCCAGGGGCTATATATGTGATAAATACCCCTGCCAGGATCCATAAAAAAGCGGGAGAAAAGTCAGCCGAAAAAGGGGCGTGGCTTCTCCCTCAGCACACTGGCGCCATTTTCTCTTCACAGTGCAGCTGGAAGACAGCTCCCCAGGCTCTCCCCTGTAGTTTTCAGGCTCAAAGGGTTAAAAAGAGAGGGGGGGGCACTAAATTTAGGCGCAATATATGTATACAAGCAGCTATTGGGGGAAAAATCACTCAGTTATAGTGTTAATCCCTGCATTATATAGCGCTCTGGTGTGTGCTGGCATACTCTCTCTCTGTCTCCCCAAAGGACTTTGTGGGGTCCTGTCCTCAGTCAGATCATTCCCTGTGTGTGTGCGGTGTGTCGGTACGGCTGTGTCGACATGATGGATGAGGAAGGTTACGTGGAGGTGGAGCAGGGGCCGATAAATGGGATGTCGCCCCCTGTGGGGCCGACACCAGAGTGGATGGATAGGTGGAAGGTATTAACCGACAATGTCAACTCCTTACATAGAAGGCTGGATGACGTAAAACAGCTGTGGGACAGCCGGCTTCTTAGCCCGCGCCTGCCCAGGCGTCTCAAAGGCCATCAGGGGCTCAAAAAAGCGCCCGTTACCTCAGATGGCAGACACAGATGTCGACACGGAGTCTGACTCCAGTGTCGACGAGGTTGAGACATATACACAATCCACTAGGAACATCCGTTACATGATCTTGGCAATGAAAAATGTGTTACGCATTTCTGACATGAACCCAAGTACCACATAAAAGGGGTTTTATGTTTGGGGAGAAAAAGCAGCCAGTGTTTTGTTCCCCCATCAGATGAATGAATGAAGTGTGTAAAGTAGCGTGGGTTCCCCGATAAGAAACTGGTAATTTCTAAAAAGTTACTGATGGCGTACCCTTTCCCGCCAGAGGATAGGTCACGTTGGGAGATATCCCTTAGGGTGGATAAGGCGCTCACACGTTTGTCAAAAAAGGTGGCACTGCCGTCTTAGGATACGGCCACCTTGAAGGAGCCTGCTGATAAAAAGCAGGAGGCTATCCTGAAGTCTGTATATACACACTCAGGTTATATACTGAGACCTGCAATTGCCTCAGCATAAATAGTGCTGCTGCAGGTGGTCTGATACCTTGTCAGATAATATTAATACTCTAAGACAGGGATAATAGTTTGCTAACATAGCGCATATTTAAGACGTCGTCTTATATATAAAGGATGCACAGAGGGATATTTGCCGGCTGGCATCCAGAATTAATGCAATGTCCATTCTGCCAGGAGGGTATTAGAAACCCGGCAGTGGACAGGTGATGCTGCCTATAAAAGGCACATGGAGACTCTGCCGTATAAGGGTGAGGAATTGTTTGGGGATGGTCTCTGGGACCTCGAATCCACAGCAACAGCTGGGAAGAAATTTTTTTACCTCAGGTTTCCTCACAGCCTAAGAAGGTACAGTCCTTTCGGCTTCAGAAAAGCAAGCGGGTCAAAGGCGCTTCCTTTCTGCACAGAGACAAGGGAAGAAGGAAAAAGCTGCACCAGCAGCCAGTTCCCAGGATCAAAAATCTTCCCCCGCTTCCTCTGAGTCCACCGCATGACGCTGGGGCTCCACAGGTGCGGTAGGGGCGCGTCTCGGGAACTTCAGGGACCAGTGGGCTTGCCCACAGGTGGATCCCTAGGTTCTGCAAATAGTATCACAGGGATACAGGCTGGAGTTCGAGGCGACTCCCCCTCGCCGTTACCTCACATTAGCCTTGCCTGCTGCCCTCGGAGAAAGGGAGGTAGTACTGGCAGCAATTCACAAGCTGTACTTCCAGCAGGTGAAATCAAGGTACCCCTCCTTTAACAAGGCCGGGGTTACTATTCCAAAATGTTGTGGTACCGAAACCAGACGGTTCGGTGAGACCCATTCTAAAATTGAAAGCCTTGAACACTTATATACGAAGGTTCAAGTTCAAAATGGAATCGCTCAGGGCGATTATTGCAAGCCAGGAGAATTTCATGGCATCACTGGACATCAAGGATGCTTACCTGCATGTCCCTATTTACCCTCTTCACCAGGAGTACCTCAAAATTGTGGTACAGGATTGTCATTACCAATTCCAGACGTTGCCGTTGGTCTGTCCCCGGCACCGAGGTATTTACCAAGGTAATGGCCGAAATAATTATCCCGTACTTGGACGATCTCCTTATAAAGGCGAGGTCCAGGGAGCAGTTGTTCGGCGGAGTAGCACTATCTCAGGAAGTGCTACAACAGCACGGCTGGAGTCTGAATATTCCAAAGTCGCAGCTGGTTCCTACGACGCGTTTACTGTTCCTGGGTATGGTTCTGGACACAGAACAGGATAAAAAGGGTTTCTCCCGGAGGAGAAGTCCAAGGAGTTGTCGTCTCTAGACAGAGACCTCCTAATACGTATACAGGTGTCGGTGCATCAATGCACGCGAGCCCTGGGAAGGATGGTAGCTTCTTACGAAGAAATTCCATTCGCCAGGTCCCATGCAAGGATTTTCCAGTGGGATCTGTTGGACATGTGGTCCGGGTCGCATCTCCAGATGCATCGGCGGATAACCCTGTCTCCAAGGGCCAGGGTGTCGCTGTTGTGGTGGCTGCAGAGTGCTCATCTTCTAGGGGGCCGCAGATTCGGCATACAGGACTGGGTCCTGGTGACCACGGATGCCAGCCTTCGAGGCTGGGGGGCAGTCACACAGGGAAGAAACTTCCAAGGCTATGGAAAAGTCAGGAGACTTCCCTACACATAAACTGGAACTAAGGGCCATTTACAATGCCCTAAGTCAGGCTAGACCCCTGCTTCAACACCGGCCGGTGCTGATCCAGTCAGACAACATCACGGCGGTCGCTCATGTAAACCGACAGGGCGGCACAAGAAGCAGGATGGCGATGGCAGAAGCCACAAGGATTCTCCGATGGGCGGAAAATCATGTGTTAGCACTGTCAGCAGTGTTCATTCCCGGAGTGGACAACTGAGAAGCAGACTTTCTCAGAAGACACGACCTCCACCTGGGAGAGTGGGGACTTCATCCAGAAGTCTTCCAAATGATTGTACACCGTTGGGAAAGGCCACAGGTGGACATGATGGCGTCCCGCCTCAACTAAAAGTACAAAGATAGTGCGCCAGGTCAAGGACCCTCAGGCGATAGCTGTGGATGCTCTGGTAACACCGTGGGTGTACCAGTCGGTGTATGTGTTCCCTTCTCTGCCTCTCTTACCCAGGGTAATGAGAATAATAAGAAGGAGAGGAGTAAGAACTATACTCATTGTTCCGGGTTGGCCAAGAAGAGCTTGGTAACCAGAACTCCAAGAAATGATCTCAGAGGACCCATGGCCTCTGCCGCTCAGACAAGACCTGCTGGGCCTGTCTGTTCCAAGACGTACTGCGGCTGCGTTGGACGGCATGGCGGTTGAACGCCGGATCCTGAAGGAAAAGGGAATTCCGGAGGAAGTTATCCCTACGCTATTTAAAGCTAGGAAAGAAGTGAACGCAAACCATTATCACCGCATATGGCGGAAATATGTTGCGTACTGTGAGGCCAGGAAGGCCCCAAAGGAGAAATTTCAGCTAGGTCGATTTCTGCACTTCCTACAGTCAGAGGTGACTATGGGCCTAAAAATAAGAATTTACTTACCGATAAATCTATTTCTCATAGTCCGTAGTGGATGCTGGGAACTCCGTAAGGACCATGGGGAATAGCGGCTCCGCAGGAGACTGGGCACAAAAGTAAAGCTTTAGGACTACCTGGTGTGCACTGGCTCCTCCCCCTATGACCCTCCTCCAAGCCTCAGTTAGGATACTGTGCCCGGACGAGCGTACACAATAAGGAAGGATTTATGAATCCCGGGTAAGACTCATACCAGCCACACCGATCACACCGTACAACCTGTGATCTGAATCCAGTTAACAGCATGATAACAGAGGAGCCTCTGGAAAGATGGCTCACAACCACAATAACCCGATTTTTGTAACAATAACTATGTACAAGTATTGCAGACAATCCGCACTTGGGATGGGCGCCCAGCATCCACTACGGACTATGAGAAATAGAATTATCGGTAAGTAAATTCTTATTTTCTCTGACGTCCTAGTGGATGCTGGGAACTCCGTAAGGACCATGGGGATTATACCAAAGCTCCCAAACGGGCGGGAGAGTGCGGATGACTCTGCAGCACCGAATGAGAGAACTCCAGGTCCTCCTCAGCCAGGGTATCAAATTTGTAGAATTTAGCAAACGTGTTTGCCCCTGACCAAGTAGCTGCTCGGCAAAGTTGTAAAGCCGAGACCCCTCGGGCAGCCGCCCAAGATGAGCCCCTTTCCGTGTGGAATGGGCTTTTACAGATTTTGGCTGTGGCAGGCCTGCCACAGAATGTGCAAGCTGAATTGTGCTACAAATCCAACGAGCAATAGTCTGCTTAGAAGCAGGAGCACCCAGCTTGTTGGGTGCATACAGGATAAACAGCGAGTCAGATTTTCTGACTCCAGCCGTCCTGGAAACATATATTTTCAGGGCCCTGACTACGTCCAGCAACTTGGAGTCCTCCAAGTCCCTAGTAGCCGCAGGTACCACAATAGGCTGGTTCACGTGAAACGCTGAAAACACCTTAGGGAGAAATTGAGGATGAGTCCTCAATTCCGCCCTGTCTGGAAGATCAGATAAGGGCCTTTACACGATAAAGCCCCCAATTCTGACACGCGCCTGGCCGAGGCCAGGGCCAACAACATGACCACTTTCCATGTGAGATATTTTAACTCCACAGACTCAAGTGGTTCAAACCAATGTGACTTTAGGAACCCCAAAACTACATTGAGATCCCAGTATATGCAGTACCCCTTTTACAAAACGTCTGAACTTCAGGAACTGAAGTTAGTTCTTTCTGGAAGAAAATTGACAGGGCCGAAATTTGAACCTTAATGGACCCCAATTTTAGGCACATAGACACTCCTGTTTACAGGAAATGCAGGAATCGACCTAGTTGAAAATTCCTCAACCGGGGCCTTACTGGCCTCGCACCCCGCAACATATTTTCGCCAAATGCGGTGATAATGCTTTGCGGTTACATCCTTCCTGGCTTGATCAGGGTAGGGATGACTTCATCCGGAATGCCTTTTTCCTTCAGGATCCGGCGTTCAACCGCCCTGCCGTTAAACGCAGCCGCGGTAAGTCTCGGAATAGACAGGGTCCTTGCTGGAGCAGGTCCCTTCTTAGAGGTAGAGGCCACGGGTCCTCTGTGAGCATCTCTTGAAGTTCCGGGTACCAAGTCCTTCTTGGCCAATCCGGAGCCACGAGTATAGTTCTTACTCCCCTCCGTCTTATAATTCTCAGTACTTTTGGTATGAGAGGAAGAGGAGGGAACACATACACTGACTGGTACACCCACAGTGTTACCAGAGCGTCCACAGCTATTGCCTGAGGGTCCCTTGACCTGGCGCAATACCTGTCCAATTTTTTGTTTAGGCGGGACGCCATCATGTCCACCTTTGGTTTTTCCCAATGGTTTACAATCATGTGGAAGACTTCTGGGTGAAGTCCCCACTCTCCCGGGTGGAGGCCGTGCCTGCTGAGGAAGTCTGCTTCCCAGTTGTCCACTCCCGGAATGAATACTGCTGACAGTGCTATCCCATGATTTTCCGCCCAGCGAAGAATCCTTGCAGCTTCTGCCATTGACTGCTTCTTGTGCCATCCTGTCTGTTTACATGGGTGACTGCCGTGATGTTGTCCGACTGGATCAACACCGGCTGACCTTGAAGCAGAGGTCTTGCTAAGCTGAGAGCATTGTAAATGGCCCTTAGCTCCAGGATATTTATGTGAAATGATGTCTCCAGGCTTGACCATAAGCCCTGGACATTTTTTCCCTGTGTGACTGCTCCCCAGCCTCGCAGGCTGGCATCCGTGGTCACCAGGACCCAGTCCTGAATGCTGACTCTGCGGCCCTCTAGAAGATGAGCACTCTGCAACCACCACAGGAGGGACACCCTTGTCCTTGGTGACCGGGTTAAGATGCGACCCGGACCATTTGTCCAGCAGGTCCCACTGGAAAGTTCTTGCGTGGAATCTGCCGAATGGCTTTGCTTCGTAGGAAGCTACCATTTTTCCCAGAACCCTTGTGCATTGATGCACTGAGACTTGGCTCGGTTTTAGGAGGTTCCTGACTAGCTCGGATAACTCCCTGGCTCTCTCCTCCGGGAGAAACACCTTTTTTCTGAACTGTGTCCAGAATCATCCCTAGGAACAGAAGACGAGTCGTTGGAACCAGCTGCGATTTTGGAATATTGAGAATCCAATCGTGCTGTCGCAACACTACCTGAGATAGTGCTACACCGACCTCCAACTGTTCCCAGGATCTTACCCTTATCAGGAGATCGTCCAAGTAAGGGATAACTAAAACTCCCTTCCTTCGAAGGAGTATCATCATTTCGGCCATTACCTTGGTAAAGACCCGGGGTGCCGTGGACCATCCAAACGGCAGCGTCTGAAACTGATAGTGACAGTTCTGTACCAGAAACCTGAGGTACCCTTGGTGAGAAGGGTAAATTTGGACATGAAGGTAAGCATCCTTGATGTCCAGAGACACCATGTAGTACCCTTCTCTTGAATTTGAACCTCTGTATGTAAGTGTTCAAAGATTTTAGATTTAAAATCGGTCTCACCGAGCCGTCCGGCTTCGGTACCACAACAGTGTGGAGTAATACCCCTTTCTCTAACGTCCTAGTGGATGCTGGGGACTCCGTCAGGACCATGGGGATTAGCGGCTCCACAGGAGACAGGGCACAAAAGTAAGCTTTTAGGATCACATGGTGTGTACTGGCTCCTCCCCCTATGACCCTCCTCCAAGCCTCAGTTAGGTTTTTGTGCCCGTCCGAGCAGGGTGCAAGCTAGGTGGCTCTCTTAAAGAGTTGCTTAGAAAAAGTTTTTAGGTTCTTTATTTTCAGTGAGTCCTGCTGGCAACAGGCTCACTGCATCGAGGGACTTAGGGGAGAGAAGTGAACTCACCTGCGTGCAGGATGGATTGGCTTCTTAGGCTACTGGACACCATTAGCTCCAGAGGGAGTCGGAACACAGGTCTCGCCCTGGGGTTCGTCCCGGAGCCGCGCCGCCGACCCCCCTTGCAGATGCTGAAGATTGAAGAGGTCCGGAACCAGGCGGCAGAAGACTTTCAGTCTTCATCAGGTAGCGCACAGCACTGCAGCTGTGCGCCATTGTTGTCAGCACACTTCACACAGCAGTCACGGAGGGTGCAGGGCGCGGGGGGGGGGCGCCCTGGGCAGCAATGTATAATACCTGTATGGCGAAAAATACATCACATATAGCCCTTGAGGCTATATGGATGTATTTAACCCCTGCCAGATATCACAAACTCCGGAGAAGAAGCCCGCCGAAAAGGGGGTGGGGCCTATTCTCCTCAGCACACAGCGCCATTTTCCCTCACAGAAATGCTGGTGGGAAGGCTCCCATGATCTCCCCTGCACTGCACTACAGAAACAGGGTTAAAACAGAGAGGGGGGGGGCACTGATTTGGCGATATGAATATATATTTTCTCTATCGTCCTAGTGGATGCTGGGGTTCCTGAAAGGACCATGGGGAATAGCGGCTCCGCAGGAGACAGGGCACAAAAAGTAAAGCTTTACGATCAGGTGGTGTGTACTGGCTCCTCCCCCTATGACCCTCCTCCAAGCCTCAGTTAGATTTTTGTGCCCGGCCGAGAAGGGTGCAATCTAGGTGGCTCTCCTAAAGAGCTGCTTAGAAAAGTTTAGCTTAGGTTTTTTATTTTACAGTGAGTCCTGCTGGCAACAGGATCACTGCAACGAGGGACTTAGGGGAGAAGAAGTGAACTCACCTGCGTGCAGGATGGATTGGCTTCTTGGCTACTGGACATCAGCTCCAGAGGGACGATCACAGGTACAGCCTGGATGGTCACCGGAGCCACGCCGCCGGCCCCCTTGCAGATGCTGAAGTAAGAAGAGGTCCAGAATCGGCGGCAGAAGACTCCTCAGTCTTCTAAAGGTAGCGCACAGCACTGCAGCTGTGCGCCATTTTCCTCTCAGCACACTTCACACGGCAGTCACTGAGGGTGCAGGGCGCTGGGAGGGGGGCGCCCTGGGAGGCAAATGAAAACCTATTTTGGCTAAAAATACCTCACATATAGCCTCCGGAGGCTATATGGAGATATTTAACCCCTGCCAGAATCCGTTAAGAGCGGGAGACGAGGCCGCCGAAAAAGGGGCGGGGCCTATCTCCTCAGCACACAGCGCCATTTTCCCTCACAGAAAGGCTGGAGGGAAGGCTCCCAGGCTCTCCCCTGCACTGCACTACAGAAACAGGGTTAAAACAGAGAGGGGGGGGCACTAATTTGGCGTTAGAAATATATAAAAAAGATGCTATAAGGGAAAACACTTATATAAGGTTGTCCCTATATAATTATAGCGTTTTTGGTGTGTGCTGGCAAACTCTCCCTCTGTCTCTCCAAAGGGCTAGTGGGTCCTGTCCTCTATCAGAGCATTCCCTGTGTGTGTGCTGTGTGTCGGTACGTGTGTGTCGACATGTATGAGGACGATGTTGGTGAGGAGGCGGAGCAATTGCCTGTAATGGTGATGTCACTCTCTAGGGAGTCGACACCGGAATGGATGGCTTATTTAGGGAATTACGTGATAATGTCAACACGCTGCAAGGTCGGTTGACGACATGAGACGGCCGACAAACAATTAGTACCGGTCCAGACGTCTCAAAAACACCGTCAGGGGTTTTAAAACGCCCGTTTACTTTAGTCGGTCGACACAGACACAGACAGGGACACTGAATCCAGTGTCGACGGTGAATAAACAAACGTATTCCTTATTAGGGCCACACGTTAAAGGCAATGAAGGAGGTGTTACATATTTCTGATACTACAAGTACCACAAAAGAGGGTATTATGTGGGATGTGAAAAAACTACCGTAGTTTTTCCTGAATCAGATAAATTAAATAAAGTGTGTGATGATGCGTGGGTTCCCCCCGATAGAAAATTATGGGCGGTATACCCTTTCCCGCCAGAAGTTAGGGCGCGTTGGGAAACACCCCTTAGGGTGGCTAAGGCGCTCACACGCTTATCAAAACAAGTGGCGGTACCGTCTATAGATAGGGCCGTCCTCAAGGACCAGCTGACAGGAGGCTGGAAAATATCATAAAAAGTATATACACACATACTGGTGTTATACTGCGACCAGCGATCGCCTCAGCCTGGATGTGCAGAGCTGGGGTGGCTTGGTCGGATTCCCTGACTAAAAATATTGATACCCCTGACAGGGACAGTATTTTATTGACTATAGAGCATTTAAAGGATGCATTTCTATATATGCGAGATGCACAGAGGGATATTTGCACTCTGGCATCAAGAGTAAATGCGATGTCCATATCTGCCAGAAGATGTTATGGACACGACAGTGGTCAGGTGATGCAGATTCCAAACGGCACAAAGGTGTATTGCCGTATAAAGGAAGAGGAGTTATTTGGGGTCGGTCCATCGGACCTGGTGGCCACGGCAACTGCTGGAAAATCCACCGTTTTTACCCTAAGTCACATCTCTGCAGAAAAAGACACCGTCTTTTCAGCCTCAGTCCTTTCGTCCCTATAAGATCATATCTGCCCAGGGATAGAGGAAAGGGAAGAAGACTGCAGCAGGCAGCCCATTCCCAGGAACAGAAGCGTTCCACCGCTTCTGACAAGTTCTCAGCATGGCGCTGAGACCGTACAGGACCCCTGGATCCTACAAGTAGTATCCCAGGGGTACAGATTGGAATGTCGAGACGTTTCCCCTTCGCAGGCTCCTGAAGTCTGCTTTACCAAGGTCTCCCTCCGACAAGGAGGCAGTATGGGAAAAAATTCACAAGCTGTATTCCCAGCAGGTGATAATTAAATTACCCCTCCTACTACAAGAAAAGGGGTATTATTCCACACTATATTGTGGTACTGAAGCCAGAAGGCTAGGTGAGACTTATTCAAAAAAAATTTTGAACACTTACAAAGGTTCAAATCAAGATGGAGTCACTCAGAGCAGTGATAACGAACCAGGAAGAAGGGGACTATATAGTGTCCCGGGACATCAGGGATGCTTACCTCTATGTCCCAAATTTGCCCTTCTCACTAAGGGTACCTCAGGTTCGTGGTGCAGAACTGTCACTATCAGTTTCAGACGCTGCCGTTTGGATTGTCCACGGCACCCCGGGTCTTTACCAAGGTAATGGCCGAAATGATGATTCTTCTTCGAAGAAAAGGCGTCTTAATTATCCCTTACTTGGACGATCTCCTGATAAGGGCATAGTCCAGGGAACAGTTGGAGGTCGGAGTAGCACTATCTCGGATACTGCTACAACAGCACGGGTGGATTCTAAATATTCCAAAATCGCAGCTGATACCGACGACACGTCTGCTGTGCCTAGGGATGATTCTGGACACAGTCCAGAAAAAGGTGTTTCTCCCGGAAGAGAAAGCCAGGGAGTTATCCGAGCTAGTCAGGAACCTCCTAAAAACAGTGCATCATTGCACAAGGGTCCTGGTAAAAATGGTGGCTTCCTACGAAGCAATTCCATTCGGCAGATTTCACGCAAGAACTTTTCAGTGGGATCTGCTGGACAAATGGTCCGGATCGCATCTTCAGATGCATCAGCGGATAACCCTATATCCAAGGACAAGGGTGTCTCTCCTGTGGTGGTTATAGAGTGCTCATCTTCTAGAGGGCCGCAGATTCGGCATTCAGGATTGGATGCTGGTGACCACGGAGCCCAGCCCGAGAGGCTGGGGAGCAGTCACACAAGGAAAAAATTTCCAGGGAGTGTGATCAAGTCTGGAGACTTTTCTCCACATAAATATACTGGAGCTAAGGGTAAATTTATAATGCTCTAAGCTTAGCAAGACCTCTGCTTCAAGGTCAGCCGGTATTGATCCAGTGGGAAAAACATCACGGCAGTCGCCCACGTAAACAGACAGGGCGACACAAGAAGCAGGAGGGCAATGGCAAAAACTGCAAGGACTTTTCGCTGGGCGGAAAATCATGTGATAGCACTGTCAGCAGTGTTTCATCTCGGGAATGGAAACTGGGAAGCAGACTTCCTCAGCAGGCACGACCTCCACCCGGGAGAGTGGAAACTTCATCGGGAAGTTTTTTCCACATGATTGTAAACCGTTGGGAAATACCAAAGGTGGACATGATGGCGTCCCGTCTGAACAAAAAACGGGACAGGTATTGCGCCAGGTCAAGAGACCCTCAGGCAATAGCTGTGGACGTTCTGGTAACACCGTGGGTGTACCAGTCGGTGTATGTGTTCCCTCCTCTGCTTCTCATACCTAAGGTGCTGAGAATTATAAGACGTAGAGGAGTAAGAACTATACTCATGGCTCCGGATTGGCCAAGAAGGACTTGGTACCCGGAACTTCAAGAGATGCTTACAGAGGTCTTATGGCCTCTGCTGCTAAGAAGGGATTTGCTTCAGCAAGTACCATGTCTGTTCCAAGACTTACCGCAGCTGCGTTTGTCGGCATGGCGGTGGAACGCCGGATCCTAAGGGAAAAAGGCATTCCGGAAGAGGTCATTCCTACCCTGGTCAAAGCCAGAAAGGAGGTGACCGCACAACATTATCACCACATGTGGCGAAAATATGTTGCGTGGTGTGAGGCCAGGATGGCCCCACAAAGAAATTTCAACTCGGTCGTTTCCTGCATTTCCTGCAAACAGGAGTGTCTATGGGCCGCAAATTGGGGTCCATTAAGGTTCAAATTTCGGCCCTGTCGATTTTCTTCCAGAAAGAATTGGCTTCAGTTCCTGAAGTCCAGAAGTTTGTCAAGGGAGTATTGCATATACAACCCCCTTTTGTGCCTCCAGTGGCACTGTGGGATCTCAACGTAGTTCTGGGATTCCTCAAATCACATTGGTTTAAAACCAGTCAAATCTGTGGATTTGAAGCATCTCACATGAAAAGTGACCATGCTCTTGGCCCTGGCCTGGACCAGGCGAGTGTCAAATTGGTGGTTTTTTCTCAAAAAAGCCCATATCTGTTTGTCCATTCGGACAGGGCAGAGCTGCGGACTCGTCCCCAGTTCTCTCCCTAAGGTGGTGTCAGTGTTTCACCTGAACCAGCTTATTGTGGTGCCTTGCACCTACTAGGGACTTGGAGGACTCCAAGTTGCTAGATGTTGTCAGGGCCCTGAAAATATGTTCCAGGACGGCTGGAGTCAGGAAAACTGACTTGCTGTTATCCTGTATGCACCCAACAAACTGGGTGCTCTTGCTTCTAAGCAGACTATTGCTAGTTGGATGTGTAATACAATTCAGCTTGCACATTCTGTGGCAGGCCTGCCACAGCCAAAATATGTAAATGCCCATTCCACAAGGAAGGTGGGCTCATCTTGGGCGGCTGCCCGAGGGGTCTCGGCTTTACAACTTTGCCGAGCGGTTATTTAGTCAGGGGCAAACACGTTTGTAAAATCCTACAAATTTGATACCCTGGCTAAGGAGGACCTGGAGTTCTCTCATTCGGTGCTGCAGAGTCATCCGCACTCTCCCGCCCGTTTGGGAGCTTTGGTATTATCCCCATGGTCCTTTCAGGAACCCCAGCATCCACTAGGACGATAGAGAAAATAAGAATTTACTTACCGATAATTCTATTTCTCGGAGTCCGTAGTGGATGCTGGGCGCCCATCCCAAGTGCGGATTGTCTGCAATACTTGTACATAGTTACAAAAATCGGGTTATTATTGTTGTGAGCCATCTTTTCAGAGGCTCCGCTGTTATCATACTGTTAACTGGGTTCAGATCACAGGTTGTACAGTGTGATTGGTGTGGCTGGTATGAGTCTTACCCGGGATTCAAAATCCTTCCTTATTGTGTACGCTCGTCCGGGCACAGTACCTAACTGAGGCTTGGAGGAGGGTCATAGGGGGAGGAGCCAGTACACACCACCTGATCGTAAAGCTTTACTTTTTGTGCCCTGTCTCCTGCGGAGCCGCTATTCCCCATGGTCCTTTCAGGAACCCCAGCATCCACTACGGACTCCGAGAAATAGAATTATCGGTAAGTAAATTCTTATTAAATGCTATAAGGGAGGAACACTTATATAAAGGTTGTCCCTGTATAATTATAGCGTTTTGGTGTGTGCCGGCAAACTCTCCCTCTGTCTCCCCAAAGGGCTAGTGGGTCCTGTCCTCTATCAGAGCATTCCCTATGTGTGTGCTGTATGTCGGTACGTGTGTGTCGACATGTATGAGGAAAATGTTGGTGAGGAGGCGGAGCAAATTGCCTGTAATGGTGATGTCACTCTCTAGGGAGTCGACACCGGAATGGATGGCTTATTTATGGAATTACGTGATAATGTCAACACGCTGCAAGCCGGTTGACGACATGAGACGGCCGGCGAACAAATTAGTACCTGTCCAGGCGTCTAAAAGACCGTCAGGGGCTGTAAAACGCCCATTTACCTCAGTCGGTCGACACAGACCCAGACACGGACACTGATTTCAGTGTCGACGGTGAAGAAACAAACGTATTTTCCTTTAGGGCCACACGTTAAGGGCAATGAAGGAGGTGTTACATATTTCTGATACTACAAGTACCACAAAAAAGGGTATGATGTGGGATGTGAAAAAACTACCTGTAGTTTTTCCTGAATCAGATAAATTAAATGAAGTGTGTGATGATGCGTGGGTTTCCCCCGATAGAAAATTATTGGCGGTATACCCTTTCCCGCCAGAAGTTAGGGCGCGTTGGGAAACACCCCTTAGGGTGGATAAGGCGCTCACATGCTTATCAGAACAAGTGGCGGTACCATCTACAGATAGGGCCGTACTTAAGGAGCCAGCTGATAGGAGGCTGGAAAATATCCTAAAAAGTATACACACACATGCTGGTGTTATACTGCGACCAGCGATCGCCTCAGCCTGGATGTGCAGAGCTGAGGTGGCTGGGTCGGATTCCCTGACTAAAAATATTGATACCCTTGGCAGGGACAGTATTTTATTGACTATAGAGCATTTAAAGGATGCATTTCTATATATGCGAGATGCGCAGAGGGATATTTGCACTCTGGCATCAAGAGTAAATGCGATGTCCATATCTGCAAGAAGATGTTTATGGACACGACAGTGGTCAGGTGATGCAGATTCCAAACGGCACAAAGATGTATTGCCGTATAAAGGGGAGGAGTTATTTGGGGTCGGTCCATGGGACCTGGTGGCCACGGCAACTGCTGGAAAATCCACAGTTTTTTACCCTAAGTCACATCTCTGCAGAAAAAGACACCGTCTTTTCAGCCTCAGTCCTTTCGTCCCTATAAGAGTCATATCTGCCCAGGGATAGAGGAAAGGGAAGAAGACTGCAGCAGGCAGCCCATTCCCAGGAACAGAAGCCCTCCAACGCTTCTACCAAGTTCTCAGCATGACGCTGGGACAGTACAGGACCCCTGGATCCTACAAGTAGTATCCAAGGGGTACAGATTGGAATGTCGAGACGTTTCCCCCTCGCAGGTTCCTGTAGTCTGCTGTACCAATGTCTCCCTCCGACAGGGAGGCAGTATTGAAAACAATTCACAAGCTGTATTCCCAGCAGGTGATAATCACAGTACCCCTCCTACAACAAGGAAAGGGGTATTATTCCACACTATATGGTGGTACTGAAGCCAGAAGGCTAGGTGAGACCTATTCTAAATCTGAAATATTTGAACACTTACAAAAGTTCAAATCCAGATGGAGTCACTCAGAGCAGTGATAGCGAAGGGAAGAAGGGGACTATATGGTGTCCCGGGACATCAGGGATGCTTACCTCCATGTCCCAAAATTTGCCTTTTCTCACCGAGGGTACCTCAGGTTTGTGGTACAGAACTGTCACTATCAGTTTCAGACGATGCCGTTGGATTGTCCAAGGCACCCCGGGTCCTTACCAAGGTAATGACCGAAATGAGGATTCGTCTTCAAAGAAAATGGACGACCTCCTGATAAGAACAAGGTCCAGAGAACAGTTGGAGGTCGGAGTAGCACTATCTCAAGTAGTTCTACGACAACACGGGTGGATTCTAAATATTCCAAAACCGCAGTTGTTCCGACGACACGTCTGCTGGTCCTAGGGATGATTCTGGACACAGTCCAGAAAAAGGTGTTTCTCCCAGAGGAGAAAGCCAGGGAGTTATCCGAGCTAATCGGGATCCTCCTAAAACCAGGAAAAGTGTCAGTGCATCATTGCACAAGAGTCCTGGTAAAAATGGTGGCTTATTACGAAGCGATTCCATTCGGCAGATTTCACGCAAGAACTCTTCAGTGGGATCTGCTGGACAAATGGTCCGGATCGCATCTTCAGATGCATCAGCGGATAACCCTATATCCAAGGACAAGGGTGTCTCTCCTGTGGTGATTACAGAGTGCTCATTTCTAGAGGGCCGCAGATTCGGCATTCAGGATTGGATGCTGGTGACCACGGAGGCCAGCCTGAGAGGCTGGAGAGCAGTCACACAGGGAAAAAATTTCCAGGGAGTGTGATCAAGTCTGGAGAATTCTCTCCACATAAATATACTGGAGCTAAGAGCAAATTTATAATGCTCTAAACTTAGCAAGACCTCTGCTTCAAGGTCAGCCGGTATTGATCCAGTGGGATAACATCACGGCAGTCGCCCACGTAAACAGAAAGGGCGGCACAAGAAGCAGGGGGCAGTGGCAAAACTGCAAGGATTTTTCGCTAGGCGGAAAATCATGTGATAGCACTGTCAGCAGTGTTCATTCCGGGAGTGGACGACTGGGAAGCAGACTTCCTCAGCAGGCACGACCTCCACCCGGGAGAGTGGGAACTTCATCGGGAAGTTTTCCGCATGATTGTGAACCGTTGGGAAAGACCAAAGGTGGACATGATGGCGTCCCGCCCGAACAAAAAACGGGACAGGTATTGCGCCAGGTCACGAGACCTTCAGGCGATAGCTGTGGATGTCCTGGTAACACCGTGGGTGTTACAGTCGGTGTATGTGTTCCCTCCTCTGCTTCTCATAACCAAGGTATTGAGAATTATAAGACGTAGAGGAGTAAGAACTATACTTGTGGCTCCGGATTGGCCAAGAGGGACTTGGTACCCGGAACTTCAAGAGATGCTCACAGAGGACTAATGGCCTCGGGAGCTAAGAAGGGACTTGCTTCAGCAAGTACCATGTCTGTTCCAAGACTTACCGCGGCTGCGTTTGACGGCATGGCGGTTGAACGCCGGATCCTAAGGGAAAAGGCATTCCGGAAGAGGTCATACCTACCCTGGTCAAAGCCAGGAAGGAGGTGACCGCACAACGTTATCACCACATGTGGTGAAAATATGTTGCGTGAGTGAGGCCAGGAAGGCCCCACGAAGAAATTTCAACTAGGTCGATTTCTGCACTTCCTGCAAACAGGAGTGTCTATGAGCCTCAAATTGGGGTCCATTAAGGTTCAAGTTTCGGCCCTGTAGATTTTCTTCCAGAAAAAATTGGCTTCAGTTCCTGAAGTCCAGACATTTGTCAAGGGAGTATTGCATATACAGCCCTTTTTGTGCCTCCAGTGGCACCGTGGGATCTCAACGTAGTGTTGGGATTCCTCAAATCATATTGGTTTGAACCGCTCAAATCTGTGGATTTGAAATATCTCACATGGAAAGTTACCATGCTGTTGGCCCTGGCCTCGGCCAGGCGAGTGTCAGAATTGGCGGCTTTGTCTTACAGAAGCCCATATTTGATTTTCCATTCGGACAGGGCAGAACTGCGGACTCGTCCCCAGTTTCTTCCTAAGGTGGTGTCAGCGTTTCACCTGAAACAACCTATTGTGGTGCCTGCGGCTACTAGGGACTTGGAGGACTCCAAGTTGCTAGACGTTGTCAGGGCCCTGAAAAAAAAAAAAAAAAAAAAAAAAAAATTAAAAAAAAATATATATATATATATATATATATATATATATATATATATATATATATATAATTCCAGGACGGCTGGAGTCAGAAAGTCTGACTTGCTGTTTATATTGTATGCACCCAAAAAGCTGGGTGCTCCTGCTTCTAAGCAGACTATTGCTCGTTGGATTTGTAGTACAATTCAGCTTGCACATTCTGTGGCAGGCCTGCCACAGCCAAAATCTGTAAATGCCCATTCCACAAGGAAGGTGGGCTCATCTTGGGCGGCTGCCCGAGGGGTCTCGGCTTTACAACTTTGCCGAGCAGCTACGTGGTCAGGGGGGAACACGTTTGTAAAATTCTACAAATTTGATACCCTGGCTGAGGAGGACCTGGAGTTCTCTCATTCGGTGCTGCAGAGTCATCCGCACTCTCCCGCCCGTTTGGGAGCTTTGGTATAATCCCCATGGTCCTGACGGAGTCCCCAGCATCCACTAGGACGTTAGAGAAAATAAGAATTTACTTACCGATAATTCTATTTCTCGTAGTCCGTAGTGGATGCTGGGCGCCCATCCCAAGTGCGGATTGTCTGCAATACTTGTACATAGTTATTGTTACAAAAATCGGGTTATTATTGTTGTGAGCCATCTTTTTAGAGGCTACTTCGTTGTTATCATACTGTTAACTGGGTTCAAATCACAAGTTGTACGGTGTGATTGGTGTGGCTGGTATGAGTCTTACCCGGGATTCAAGATCCTTCCTTATTGTGTACGCTCGTCCGGGCACAGTACCTAACTGAGGCTTGGAGGAGGGTCATAGGGGGAGGAGCCAGTACACACCATGTGATCCTAAAAGCTTACTTTTGTGCCCTGTCTCCTGTGGAGCCGCTAATCCCCATGGTCCTGACGGAGTCCCCAGCATCCACTACGGACTACGAGAAATAGAATTATCGGTAAGTAAATTCTTATTTTCCCTGTTGCAGGAGGGGTACCTTAATTATCACCTGCTGGGAATACAGCTTGTGAATGGCTTCCAACACTGCCTCCCTGTCTGCTTGTAAAGCCCCAGCGTCATGCTGAGGGCTTGGCAGAGGCGGGAGAGGGCTTCTGTTCCTGGGAACTGGCTGATTTCTGCAGCCGTTTCCCTCTCCCTCTGTCACGGGGCAGAAATGAGGAACCTTTTGCCCACGTGCCCTTATGGGAACGAAAGGACTGCGCCTGATAATACGGCGTCTTCTTATGTTGAGAGGCGACCTGGGGTAAAAACGTGGATTTCCCAGCTGTTGCCGTGGCCACCAGGTCTGAAAGACCGACCCCAAATAACTCCTCCCCTTTATAAGGCAATACTTCCATATGCCATTTGGAATCCACATCACCTGACCACTGTCGTGTCCATAACCCTCTTCTGGCAGAAATGGACAGCGCACTTACTCTTGATGCCAGTCGGCAAATATCCCGCTGTGCATCACCCATATATAGAAATGCATCTTTTAAATGCTCTACAGGCAATAATATACTGTCCCTATCTAAGGTATCAATATTTTCAGTCAGGGAATCCGACCACGCCAACCCAGCACTGCACATCCAGGCTGAGGCGATTGCTGGTCGCAGTATAACACCAGTATGTGTGTAAATACATTTTAGGATACCCTCCTGCTTTCTATCAGCAGGATCCTTAAGGGCGGCCATCTCAGGAGAGGGTAGAGCCCTTGTTTTGACAAGCGTGTGAGCGCTTTATCCCCCCTAGGGGGTGTTTCCCAACGCACCCTAACCTCTGGCGGGAAAGGATATATGCCAATAACTTTTTAGAAATTATCAGTTTTTTTATCGGGGGAAACCCACGCTTCATCACACACCTCATTTAATTCGTCTGATTCAGGAAAACTACAGGTAGTTTTTCCTCACTGAACATAATACCCCTATTGGTGGTACTCGTATTATCAGAAATGTGTAAAACATTTTCCATTGCCTCAATCATGTAACGTGTGGCCCTACTGGAAGTCATATTTGTCTCTTCACCGTCGACACTGGAGTCAGTATCCGTGTCGGCGTCTGTATTTGCCATCTGAGGTAACGGGCGCTTTAGAGCCCCTGACGGCCTATGAGACGTCTGGACAGGCACAGGCTGAGTAGCCAGCTGTCTCATGTCAATCACTGTCTTTTGTAAAGAGCTGACACTGTCATGTAATTCCTTCCAGCAGTTCATCCACTCAGGTGTCGACCCCCTAGGGGGTGACATCCCTATTACAGGCAATTTGCTCCGCCTCCACATCATTTTCCTCCTCATACATGTCGACACAAACGTACCGACACACAGCACACACACAGGGAATGCTCTGATAGAGGACAGGACCCCACTAGCCCTTTGGGGAGACAGAGGGAGAGTTTGCCAGCACACACCAGAGCGCTATATATATATATATATATATATAGGATACGTGGAAGGCGGCACTCAGGAGACTTTTAAAGATGTGAACAGCGTGCTTTATTTAATAAAGCACGCTGTTCACATCTTTAAAAGTCTCCTGAGTGCCGCCTTCCACGTATCCTGTATAGAGCCACCCTGCTCAGGGAGGGCACCGGAGCAAATACCCAGCCGGGACGAGGAGTGCCAGACCCAACAGACTGGTATATATATATATATATATATATATATATATATATATATACAGGGATAACCTTATATAAGTGTTTTTCCCCTTATAGCTGCTGTATTGTTTATACTGCGCCTAATTAGTGCCCCCCTCTCTTTTTTAACCCTTTCTGTAGTGTAGTGACTGCAGGGGAGAGCCAGGGAGCTTCCCTCCAACGGAGCTGTGAGGGAAAATGGCGCCAGTGTGCTGAGGAGATAGGCTCCGCCCCTTTCTCGGCGGCCTTTTCTCCCGTTTTTCAGTGTAATCTGGCAGGGGTTAAAATTCATCCATATAGCCCTGGGGGCTATATGTGATGTATTTTCGCCAGCCAAGGTGTTTTTATTGCTGCTCAGGGCGCCCCCCCCTAGCGCCCTGCACCCTCAGTGACCGAAGTGTGAAGTGTGCTGAGGAGCAATGGCGCACAGCTGCAGTGCTGTGCGCTACCTTGGTGAAGACAGGATGTCTTCTGCCGCCGATTTTCCGGACCTCTTCTTGCTTCTGGCTCTGTAAGGGGGCCGGCGGCGCGGCTCTGGGACCGGACTCCATGGCTGGGCCTGTGTTCGATCCCTCTGGAGCTAATGGTCTCCAGTAGCCTAAGAAGCCCAATCCACTCTGCACGCAGGTGAGTTCGCTTCTTCTCCCCTTAGTCCCTCGATGCAGTGAGCCTGTTGCCAGCAGGTCTCACTGAAAATAAAAAAACTAAAACTAAACTTTTCACTAAGCAGCTCAGAAGAGCCACCTAGTGTGCACCCTTCTCGTTCGGGCACAAAAATCTAACTGAGGCTTGGAGGAGGGTCATAGGGGGAGGAGCCAGTGCACACCAGGTAGTCCTAAAGCTTTACTTTTGTGCCCAGTCTCCTGCGGAGCCGCTATTCCCCATGGTCCTTACGGAGTTCCCAGCATCCACTAGGACGTCAGAGAAATTGGGTTCCATTAAGGTCCAGATTTCGGCTCTATCGATTTTCTTCCAAAATGGAACTGGCTTCACTGCCTGAAGTTCAGACTTTTGTTAAGGGAGTGCTGCATAGTCAACCCCCGTTTGTGCCTCCAGTGGCACCGTGGGATCTCAACAGGGACGTGCAGTCAGGGGAGGCAGTGCCTCCCCTGTCATTAATGATTACAGTAATACAAAGAAGATACTTATGACACAGAATGTGTCATAAGTATCTTCGTTTATAGTATTCTAATCATTTTAAGGCATAAAATAATCTTGGGAGGCACTGATAGCAAGTGCCTCCCATTGACAACGGTAACGGGATTGAGCGGGTGGGCGGGGCAAAGCACTGGGCTCTAAAAGCCCACTGAAAAGAAGCAGGAAAGCGGCACTTATACATGTGCCTCGTTGACAGGGACGGGCTTTCCCTGCCAGCGAGGAACATGTGATTGGACAGCGGATCCAGTGCTGGATCCGCTGGTCCAATCACAGATACGAGGACCGGTACAAGGCTCCCTTCTCTTCATTCCTCCTGACTCCTGTCCTGCTGGGGGTGATATGAGCTTTCCTGATGCCCGGTGCTCTCCGTTCCCCGCAGCCGGCAGCGCCTAGGAGGCCGGAGAACAAGGTACAGAGAATCAGCGGCGCTGGACCAGAGGCAGTGGCGGAGGTAAGCTGGGATTGAATGTTGCAGCGGTACCCGGTGCTCTCCGTTCCCCGCAGCTGTCAGGGCAGGGGAGGCCGGAGAGCAATGTGCAGAGAATCAGCGGCGCCGGTGTGGTGCGTAATCACCTGCACATCAATGGGCTTCGGCTTGAGTCGGCCACCGCTAAGTTCCTCATTCCAGTGGCGCACGCAGGGAGGGGGGGGTTTCCGAGTACCTGGAAACCCCCCTGATGAGCTCAACTTTACATTTCTGAGACGGAGACAGCAGTGTTTCCGTCTCTGTAAAAGCCGCGACCGCGATCGCGACCGCGGAGATGCTACAGTAGCAAAGACCGTGTCTGGGGGGAGCTGCTGTCCGCAAGTGCTCAGTCACGGCAGCTCCCTCCGTCCTCATACGGCCCCAGCGCACGAGTGGTGAGTCTCATATATCCTGCAAACTTAAAGTTTCTTCACCTTAGAAACCTGGGAGTGCCGCCATTTTTATATATATATATATATATATATATACATATATATATATATGTATATATATATATATGTATGTATATATGTGTATATATATATATGTATATATATGTATATATATATATGTGTGTGTGTATATATATATATATATATAAATATGTGTATATATATATATATATATATATATATATATATAATGTAAAACTCTGCACTCCACTTTGCAAGTATTTGGTCTTGGTGCCCTCGCATTTAGAAATGCAGACAATCAATGGTGCGGCACTCACAGACTCTTAATAAAGAAATCACAGACACCAGCGGTATAGTGAATTTCAACTGGTTCCTGACGAAAATCCATACAGGATTGAAACGTTGAAGTTCACTATACCGCTGGTGTCGGATTTCTTTATTAAGAGTCTGTGAGTGCTGCACCATTGATTGTCTATATATAGATACACATATATATATATATATAGTATATGTGCCCTCCACTAGGGGATGTACCCCTACTATACAGCTATGAACAAAAGAGGCGGCACTGGGAGACTTGTATCCAAACACAAACGTGTATTGTGAGGTTAATGTCACTCGTCCGGCGGAAGTGACTTTGCGGGTCCCGGCTGCGTGACCTAGGCAACGCTGAAACCAATAACATACATCGTTACAGACACTGGCCGCTCATTCATGTAAAATTACGTGTATGAGTGGCTAGTGTCTGTAACGCTGTTTGTTATTGTTTTCAGCGTTGGCTAGGTCACGCAGCCGGGACCCGCAACGTCACTTCCGCTGGAATGAATGGCAGCCGGAAGTGTAATGGCGGACCCGCGGGCGCCGTGACAGAGGAGAACGCTGGTGGGGAGGTCCATGGGGGTAAGTTAAGGCATTTATTTGTCACTTGTGTCACTTGTAATTTGTTCTGAAGAAGGGGAGCACGTCCCCGAAACGTTAACCTCACAATACACGTTTTTGTTTGGATACAAGTCTCCTAGTGCCGCCTCTTTTGTTTTTATATATATATATATATATATATATATATATACACACACTCCCCCCCCCCCCCCCCCCCCCCATGGAAACCCCCCTGAGTAAATCCTGCGTTTGCCCCTGTATTCAGCTTCAGCCTGGCATCAACAGTCCTCTTTAATTCCATGACGGATTGGCCACTGTGTTGCATATGTTGGTTTGTCTATTGCCTCATCTCCAATAAAGAAGTCCAGGTCGTCCGCACCCTTCATGAGACGTCTCTGAGCTTGGTCCCCAACTTTGGCCGCCTCCTTTATGGCAATCCTAGTTTTGTATATCCCGTGCCGCAGTCTACCACACAAGCCGGGAGCCGGGCAGCCATGTCCTGTATCGGGAGTGGCTTCCGCACAGATTTTGCTTATCCAAATTTTACCCAGCCTATCTCAGAAGTAGTGGATGAAGTTATTCAGAATTGTCCCATCGATGTTCGGCATCCACTTTACAAGAATATCGTCCTTTCTGGAGGTTCCACCAGGTTCAGAGACTTTGGCCATCTCCTGCAGAGAGATTTAAAGAGGACTGTTGATGCCAGGCTGAAGCTGAGCGAGGAACTTAGCGGTAACCGACTCAAGCCGAAGCCCATTGATGTGCAGGTGATAACGCACCACATTTAACAGTGGGGCACCACACCGGACCTGGAGGCAGTGGCAGAGGTAAGGTGGAAGTGCATTGTGTAGCCCGGTGCTCTCCTCCTCCTTTCAGGTAGCATCCTCAGCAGCGCTCGCCGGTCACCAGGCGCAGCACAGTACGCACAGTGACAGTACCCTGAAGTAACCAATAAGTGTATGGCCCATACACACACATAAGGGGTCACATACCATCACATCTAGTGCGCCAATAAGGGAGACCTCAGTACATGTACTCGGGGAATGGGGACTGGCAGCCGGAATAGAATGTTGAGCTCCAAGCAGACGATGCATAACATAGTGGCTGTATATACACCAGTGCGCGTGCTGCCCTGCACCAGGCACATCATCCCATGTACTGGAGAAGCCAGTGCCTCCCCAGCCATTGACTTCACCGCACGTCACTGGATCTCAACGTGGTGTTGGATTTCCTGAAGTCGCATTGGGTGAGCCACTTAAATCCGTGGAGCTACAATACCTCACGTGGAAAGTGGTCATGCTGTGGGCCTTGGCGTCGGCCAGGCGTGTATCAGAATTGGCGGTTTTGTCATACAAAAGCCCTTATCTGTATTTTATATGGATAAGGCGGAATTGAGGACTTGTTCCCAATTCCTTCCTAAGGTGGTATCAGTTTTTCATGTGAACCAACCTATTGTGGTGCCTGCGGCTACTAGGGACTTGGAGGATTCCAAGTTACTGGACGTAGTCAGGGCCCTGAAAAGTATATGTTTCCAGGACGGCTGGAGTCAGGAAGACTGACTCGCTGTTTATACTGTATGCACCCAACAAGCTGGGTGCTCCTGCTTCTAAGCGGACGATTGCTCGTTGGATCTGTAGCACGATTCAACTTGCACATTCTGCGGCTGGACTGCCGCACCCTAAATCTGAAAAAGCCCATTCCACGAGGAAGGTGGGCTCTTCTTGGGTGGCTGCCCGAGGGGTCTCGGCTTTACAACTTTGCCGAGCTGTTACTTGGTCGGGTTAAAACATTTTTGTAAGAGTCTACAAGTTTGATACCCTGGCTGAGGAGGACCTAGAGTTGCTCATTCGGTGCTGCAGAGTCATCCGCACTCTCCCGCCCGTTTGGGAGCTTTGGTATAATCCCCATGGTCCTTACGGAGTCCCAGCATCCACTTAGGACGTCAGAGAAAATAAGATTTTACTCACCGGTAAATCTATTTCTCGTAGTCCGTAGTGGATGCTGGGCGCCCATCCCAAGTGCGGATTGTCTGCAATACTTGTTTATAGTTATTGCCTAACTAAAGGGTTATTGTTGAACCATCTGTTGAGAGGCTCAGTTATATTTCATACTGTTAACTGGGTATAGTATCACGAGTTATACGGTGTGATTGGTGTGGCTGGTATGAGTCTTACCCGGGATTCAAAATCCTTCCTTATTGTGTCAGCTCTTCCGGGCACAGTATCCTAACTGAGGTCTGGAGGAGGGTCTTAGTGGGAGGAGCCAGTGCACACCAGGTAGTCCTAAAGCTTTCTTTAGTTGTGCCCAGTCTCCTGCGGAGCCGCAAATCCCCATGGTCCTTACGGAGTCCCAACATCCACTACGGACTACGAGAAATAGATTTACCGGTGAGTAAAATCTTATTTTATATATATATATATATATATATATATATATATATATATAGTGCTGCACAGTCTATACATCTCAGTGTATTTTATCTGTGTATTTTCAGTCACCCCATACCGATTCATTTCTCTGTTTGTGTCCTGCTTTTATTAGCACATATATCAGGGGATTGCGGTATTACTATTGTTTGGCTATTTTGTACTGTGCCCCACGGCTACATTTTTCATAATGTCTGCCACACAGGGCGGGAATTCCGCGGACGCTCCAGCATCAGGCAGTGCTGCTCCCACAGATTTACCGGGAGGGGAACCTGCTGCTGGGGATGTGGGTACTGGGTCCCTTACATCTCCCACTCCACCTGTGGCCCCCGTGGCCAACCAAGAGCCACCTTTTCTTGTATTTTAAATACTTTGGTAACAAGTCTTACGCCCCCTGTAGGACTTCCTGTGCCATTGCAGCCACAAATTGTCCCTGTAGCTAAGCCGCCTTCGGCGGACACACTATCTAACCAGATAAAGGTTTTGAATAAATCTTTGGTTAAACAGAAGTCTACACCTCAGTCCTCGGGGGCTAAGGGGTCCTCTAAGCGTGTGATTTCCTCCTCTCAGTCCACTCATGTTTCAGATACTTCTGATGGATGGGGCCTACACTGATCCGACTGATTCTGACTCGGCGGACTCTGATGGGGAGCATGTACCTCAGGTTGATGTCCCTGAATTAGTGGAAGCTATCAAAATGGTTCTCCAGATTGATGATGAAGCTGATCCCACTACTGCATCAAAAAAGCCTGATAAATTCAAGCGCCAGAAGGTGGCTAAGGTAGTTTTTCCTCACACTGACCTTTCAATTGACATACGTCAAGAGGCTTGGGTCTGCCCAGGAAAGAAGTTTGCCCTATCCAAGAAGATGTTGGCTCGTTTTCCTATGCCTGCGGAGTTAACTAACAAGTTGGAAACTCCACCGCCGGTCGACTCGCATGTCGCACTGATCGTGGTTTCCTCTTCTCTGCCTGTCACCTCCCTGAAGAAGCCGACAGATAAGCGTGTGGAGCGATGCCTGAAGTGTATTTATTCCCTAACTGGGGCAATTCACAGGCCCACTATTGTGTAGTCGTGACGAAACGTGTCAGAACTCCGCCCATAGCACCGCTAGCAAGTCTCAGATGGACAATCTAGACACCGGCCACGCTGTGCAGATACCATCATTACAGCCGTCTCAAGTACTGCACGGGAGACGGGAAGCAAATCCCCCTTCAGCTTGTTCATTGACCGCAGCTCATTCACCCACCACGGGACCTGATATACCGTTACATCCAGCGGCTGCAAAGGTGGTCCACACGCCACCAGCATCAACAGCACCTTTATCATTTGGGTTACCAGCTGCTGCGGTAAAGAAGGTGCACATCATTGTGTGGAGACCCCGCACCCAGCTTATTGCGGTCCTCCTACCACTGGAATCAGCGGCTCTTGTTCCATCAGCTTCATGCCGTTATCGACCTGGGCTCACAACAGCTAATTATTATCTACGCTACAGCAGTTTTTACAACATCACGAATCAATTGATCCCGGGGACGCCCGGTATTTTTTATTGGTCCTGTTACTGAATAATCATATTGTCGCGCGGACTTGGTTTTCTAGCCGCTTTGATATTTTGATTTGCATACATTGTTACACCTATACAAAGTGTTGAATATTCTCTATGAAATTGCTACACATTGATACAAGCATGCCTTTCATATAACAGAAAAGCACATAGTATCTATTTGCATGTCAAGTCAGTTTTTTTACTAAAGTTCTAAGTTTATTTAAAAAGGCAAATCTCATGTAATTGTATTTGCTCGTTTTTAATAAAGTAAATGAAATATATTAATTTAATTAATTTGGACTCCTTTGGCTGATATCTTCTGGGACACAATGTATATGGTTCTATGGTGGTCATTCCGAGTTGATCGCTTGCTAGTAGTTTTTAGCAGCCGTGCAAACGCTAAGCTGCCGCCCTCTGGGAGTGTATTTTAGCTTAGCAGAAGTGCAAACGAAGGGTTCGCAGAGCGGCTACAAAAAATTTGGTGCAGTTTCAGAGTAGCTTCAGACCTACTCAGCGCTTGCATCACTTCAGACCATTCAGTTCCTGTTTTGACGTCACGAACACGCCCTGCGTTCCCTCGGCCACGCCTACGTTTTTCCTGGCAGGCCTGCGTTTTTCCAATCACTCCCTGAAAACGGTCAGTTGACACCCAGAAACGCCCTCTTCCTGTCAATCACTCTGCGGCTGCCTGTGCGACTGAAATGCATCGCTAGACCCTGTGTAAAACTACATTGTTCGTTGTAATAGTACAACGCGCGTGCGCATTGCGCCGCATACGCATAAGTGCAGATTTTTTGCCTGATCACTGCACAGCGAACGAATGCAGCTAGCGATCAACTCGGAATGACCCCCTATGAACGCTTCTATTTATTTTTTTCTGTTTAGGTATTTCATTAGGAGCATCACACAACTCCTATATAGAGGCGAACGTGCACCAAATATTCCCCATTTTTCTGGACATTATATTGCGGGTTTAAACTACCCTTTCCTGCTCTTTCCATTGACACAGGCGCTGCAATTAATAGTGTTTTTGTTTTTACTGGAGGAAGAGCTACCTCAGGATATTTCTGACATTGCCAAATAGTATCTGTCTCATATTACCACCGCCTCCCATTATATTGAAAAGGCATCCTCTGAGGCAGGTATACTGGCGTCCAAAGTGTCCACTACGTCTATTTTTGTTCACCGAATTCTATGGTTGCGGTCCTGGAAGGTGGACCTAGATTCCAAGAAGACTCTGGAGGTACTTCCTTTTAAGGGAGACATCCTTTTTTTGGAGAAGATCTTAATAAGACTGTGACTGACTTAGCTTCTGCTAAGACTGTGTGCCTTCCTAATACTGCTCCTTCTGCTCCGAAAGCTAAAAGTACTACTTTCTCTATCGTCCTAGTGGATGCTGGGGTTCCTGAAAGGACCATGGGGAATAGCGGCTCCGCAGGAGACAGGGCACAAAAGTAAAGCTTTCCGATCAGGTGGTGTGCACTGGCTCCTCCCCCTATGACCCTCCTCCAAGCCAGTTAGATTTTTGTGCCCGGCCGAGAAGGGTGCAATCTAGGTGGCTCTCCTAAAGAGCTGCTTAGAAAAGTTTAGCTTAGGTTTTTTATTTTACAGTGAGTCCTGCTGGCAACAGGATCACTGCAACGAGGGACTTAGGGGAGAAGAAGTGAACTCACCTGCGTGCAGGATGGATTGGCTTCTTGGCTACTGGACATCAGCTCCAGAGGGACGATCACAGGTACAGCCTGGATGGTCACCGGAGCCTTGCCGCCGGCCCCCTTGCAGATGCTGAAGTAAGAAGAGGTCCAGAATCGGCGGCAGAAGACTCCTCAGTCTTCTAAAGGTAGCGCACAGCACTGCAGCTGTGCGCCATTTTCCTCTCAGCACACTTCACACGGCAGTCACTGAGGGTGCAGGGCGCTGGGTGGGGGGCGCCCTGGGAGGCAAAATGAATACCTATTTTGGCTAAAAATACCTCACATATAGCCTCCGGAGGCTATATGGAGATATTTAACCCCTGCCAGAATCCGTTAAGAGCGGGAGACGAGGCCGCCGAAAAAGGGGCGGGGCCTATCTCCTCAGCACACAGCGCCATTTTCCCTCACAGAAAGGCTGGAGGGAAGGCTCCCAGGCTCTCCCCTGCACTGCACTACAGAAACAGGGTTAAAACAGAGAGGGGGGGCACTAATTTGGCGTTAGAAATATATAAAAAAGATGCTATAAGGGAAAACACTTATATAAGGTTGTCCCTATATAATTATAGCGTTTTTGGTGTGTGCTGGTAAACTCTCCCTCTGTCTCTCCAAAGGGCTAGTGGGTCCTGTCCTCTATCAGAGCATTCCCTGTGTGTGTGCTGTGTGTCGGTACGTGTGTGTCGACATGTATGAGGACGATGTTGGTGAGGAGGCGGAGCAATTGCCTGTAATGGTGATGTCACTCTCTAGGGAGTCGACACCGGAATGGATGGCTTATTTAGGGAATTACGTGATAATGTCAACACGCTGCAAGGTCGGTTGACGACATGAGACGGCCGACAAACAATTAGTACCGGTCCAGACGTCTCAAAAACACCGTCAGGGGTTTTAAAACGCCCGTTTACTTTAGTCGGTCGACACAGACACAGACAGGGACACTGAATCCAGTGTCGACGGTGAATAAACAAACGTATTCCTTATTAGGGCCACACGTTAAAGGCAATGAAGGAGGTGTTTCATATTTCTGATACTACAAGTACCACAAAAGAGGGTATTATGTGGGATGTGAAAAAACTACCGTAGTTTTTCCTGAATCAGATAAATTAAATAAAGTGTGTGATGATGCGTGGGTTCCCCCCGATAGAAAATTATGGGCGGTATACCCTTTCCCGCCAGAAGTTAGGGCGCGTTGGGAAACACCCCTTAGGGTGGATAAGGCGCTCACACGCTTATCAAAACAAGTGGCGGTACCGTCTATAGATAGGGCCGTCCTCAAGGACCAGCTGACAGGAGGCTGGAAAATATCATAAAAAGTATATACACACATACTGGTGTTATACTGCGACCAGCGATCGCCTCAGCCTGGATGTGCAGAGCTGAGGTGGCTTGGTCGGATTCCCTGACTAAAAATATTGATACCCTTGACAGGGACAGTATTTTATTGACTATAGAGCATTTAAAGGATGCATTTCTATATATGCGAGATGCACAGAGGGATATTTGCACTCTGGCATCAAGAGTAAATGCGATGTCCATATCTGCCAGAAGATGTTATGGACACGACAGTGGTCAGGTGATGCAGATTCCAAACGGCACAAAGGTGTATTGCCGTATAAAGGAAGAGGAGTTATTTGGGGTCGGTCCATCGGACCTGGTGGCCACGGCAACTGCTGGAAAATCCGCCGTTTTTACCCTAAGTCACATCTCTGCAGAAAAAGACACCGTCTTTTCAGCCTCAGTCCTTTCGTCCCTATAAGATCATATCTGCCCAGGGATAGAGGAAAGGGAAGAAGACTGCAGCAGGCAGCCCATTCCCAGGAACAGAAGCGTTCCACCGCTTCTGACAAGTTCTCAGCATGGCGCTGAGACCGTACAGGACCCCTGGATCCTACAAGTAGTATCCCAGGGGTACAGATTGGAATGTCGAGACGTTTCCCCTTCGCAGGCTCCTGAAGTCTGCTTTACCAAGGTCTCCCTCCGACAAGGAGGCAGTATGGGAAAAAATTCACAAGCTGTATTCCCAGCAGGTGATAATTAAATTACCCCTCCTACTACAAGAAAAGGGGTATTATTCCACACTATATTGTGGTACTGAAGCCAGAAGGCTAGGTGAGACTTATTCTAAAAATTTTTTTGAACACTTACAAAGGTTCAAATCAAGATGGAGTCACTCAGAGCAGTGATAACGAACCAGGAAGAAGGGGACTATATAGTGTCCCGGGACATCAGGGATGCTTACCTCTATGTCCCAAATTTGCCCTTCTCACTAAGGGTACCTCAGGTTCGTGGTGCAGAACTGTCACTATCAGTTTCAGACGCTGCCGTTTGGATTGTCCACGGCACCCCGGGTCTTTACCAAGGTAATGGCCGAAATGATGATTCTTCTTCGAAGAAAAGGCGTCTTAATTATCCCTTACTTGGACGATCTCCTGATAAGGGCATAGTCCAGGGAACAGTTGGAGGTCGGAGTAGCACTATCTCGGATACTGCTACAACAGCACGGGTGGATTCTAAATATTCCAAAATCGCAGCTGATCCCGACGACACGTCTGCTGTGCCTAGGGATGATTCTGGACACAGTCCAGAAAAAGGTGTTTCTCCCGGAAGAGAAAGCCAGGGAGTTATCCGAGCTAGTCAGGAACCTCCTAAAAACAGTGCATCATTGCACAAGGGTCCTGGTAAAAATGGTGGCTTCCTACGAAGCAATTCCATTCGGCAGATTTCACGCAAGAACTTTTCAGTGGGATCTGCTGGACAAATGGTCCGGATCGCATCTTCAGATGCATCAGCGGATAACCCTATATCCAAGGACAAGGGTGTCTCTCCTGTGGTGGTTATAGAGTGCTCATCTTCTAGAGGGCCGCAGATTCGGCATTCAGGATTGGATGCTGGTGACCACGGAGCCCAGCCCGAGAGGCTGGGGAGCAGTCACACAAGGAAAAAATTCCAGGGAGTGTGATCAAGTCTGGAGACTTTTCTCCACATAAATATACTGGAGCTAAGGGTAAATTTATAATGCTCTAAGCTTAGCAAGACCTCTGCTTCAAGGTCAGCCGGTATTGATCCAGTGGGAAAAACATCACGGCAGTCGCCCACGTAAACAGACAGGGCGACACAAGAAGCAGGAGGGCAATGGCAAAAACTGCAAGGACTTTTCGCTGGGCGGAAAATCATGTGATAGCACTGTCAGCAGTGTTTCATCCCGGGAATGGAAACTGGGAAGCAGACTTCCTCAGCAGGCACGACCTCCACCCGGGAGAGTGGAAACTTCATCGGGAAGTTTTTTCCACATGATTGTAAACCGTTGGGAAATACCAAAGGTGGACATGATGGCGTCCCGTCTGAACAAAAAACGGGACAGGTATTGCGCCAGGTCAAGAGACCCTCAGGCAATAGCTGTGGACGTTCTGGTAACACCGTGGGTGTACCAGTCGGTGTATGTGTTCCCTCCTCTGCTTCTCATACCTAAGGTGCTGAGAATTATAAGACGTAGAGGAGTAAGAACTATACTCATGGCTCCGGATTGGCCAAGAAGGACTTGGTACCCGGAACTTCAAGAGATGCTTACAGAGGTCTTATGGCCTCTGCCGCTAAGAAGGGACTTGCTTCAGCAAGTACCATGTCTGTTCCAAGACTTACCGCAGCTGCGTTTGTCGGCATGGCGGTGGAAAGCCGGATCCTAAGGGAAAAAGGCATTCCGGAAGAGGTCATTCCTACCCTGGTCAAAGCCAGAAAGGAGGTGACCGCACAACATTATCACCACATGTGGCGAAAATATGTTGCGTGGTGTGAGGCCAGGAAGGCCCCACAAAGAAATTTCAACTCGGTCGTTTCCTGCATTTCCTGCAAACAGGAGTGTCTATGGGCCTCAAATTGGGGTCCATTAAGGTTCAAATTTCGGCCCTGTCGTTTTTCTTCCAGAAAGAATTGGCTTCAGTTCCTGAAGTCCAGAAGTTTGTCAAGGGAGTATTGCATATACAACCCCCTTTTGTGCCTCCAGTGGCACTGTGGGATCTCAACGTAGTTCTGGGATTCCTCAAATCACATTGGTTTAAAACCAGTCAAATCTGTGGATTTGAAGCATCTCACATGAAAAGTGACCATGCTCTTGGCCCTGGCCTGGACCAGGCGAGTGTCAAATTGGTGGTTTTTTCTCAAAAAAGCCCATATCTGTTTGTCCATTCGGACAGGGCAGAGCTGCGGACTCGTCCCCAGTTCTCTCCCTAAGGTGGTGTCAGTGTTTCACCTGAACCAGCTTATTGTGGTGCCTTGCACCTACTAGGGACTTGGAGGACTCCAAGTTGCTAGATGTTGTCAGGGCCCTGAAAATATGTTCCAGGACGGCTGGAGTCAGGAAAACTGACTTGCTGTTATCCTGTATGCACCCAACAAACTGGGTGCTCTTGCTTCTAAGCAGACTATTGCTAGTTGGATGTGTAATACAATTCAGCTTGCACATTCTGTGGCAGGCCTGCCACAGCCAAAATATGTAAAGGCCCATTCCACAAGGAAGGTGGGCTCATCTTGGGCGGCTGCCCGAGGGGTCTCGGCTTTACAACTTTGCCGAGCAGCTACTTGGTCAGGGGCAAACACGTTTGCTAAATTCTACAAATTTGATACCCTGGCTAAGGAGGACCTGGAGTTCTCTCATTCGGTGCTGCAGAGTCATCCGCACTCTCCCGCCCGTTTGGGAGCTTTGGTATAATCCCCATGGTCCTTTCAGGAACCCCAGCATCCACTAGGACGATAGAGAAAATAAGAATTTACTTACCGATAATTCTATTTCTCGGAGTCCGTAGTGGATGCTGGGCGCCCATCCCAAGTGCGGATTATCTGCAATACTTGTACATAGTTACAAAAATCGGGTTATTATTGTTGTGAGCCATCTTTTCAGAGGCTCCGCTGTTATCATACTGTTAACTGGGTTTAGATCACAAGTTGTACGGTGTGATTGGTGTGGCTGGTATGAGTCTTACCCGGGATTCAAAATTCCTCCCTTATTGTGTACGCTCGTCCGGGCACAGTACCTAACTGGCTTGGAGGAGGGTCATAGGGGGAGGAGCCAGTGCACACCACCTGATCGGAAAGCTTTACTTTTGTGCCCTGTCTCCTGCGGAGCCGCTATTCCCCATGGTCCTTTCAGGAACCCCAGCATCCACTACGGACTCCGAGAAATAGAATTATCGGTAAGTAAATTCTTATTTTTCGTTACTTTCGGACCTCAGGTAAATCAAAGGGTCAGGGGTACTCAAGCAAGCCTCGTACTTCAAAGACCGGTAAGCCAAAATCTAAACAATCCTGGGCTGCCAGTCAGCCTGCTTCCAAACAGGACAAGCCTGCAGCATGACGGGGCGGGCCTCCCCCTGAGGGACCCCAGGGTGGGAGGCTGACTCCTGCAGTTCACCCAGGTCTGGATAAGGACCACTTCAGACACGTGGCTGCAGGAAGTTGTCTCTCATGTGGTCTCTTTCAAGAGACGTCCCCCTCGCCAGTTCTGCACAACGGTCATCCCATCGGAGTCATTGCAGGCGCAATCTCTACACTTGGTTGTCAAATCACTCCTGGAGACAGGAGTGGTGGTGCTGGTGCCTGTCTCCCAAACAGGGAGGGGCTACTACTCGACCCTGGTTCTAGTACCGAAACCCAATGGGTCTTTCCGGCCTATTCTCAACCTCAAGTCACTGAACAAGTTTGTGAGAGTTTCCAAGTTCCGTATGGAAACACTGCGCTACATTGTACTGGCCATGGAACCTGGGGACTACATTGTATCCCTGGATATACAGGATGCTTACCTGCATATACCTATAGCCATTTCACATCAGCAATATCTGCGGTTTGCTATTGGCAACCTCCGTTATCAATTCAGGGCTCAGCCGTTTGGACTGACTACGGCCCTTCGGATTTTCACCAAGGTCATGGCCGTGATGACAGCTCATCTCCGTCAACAGGGAATCAGGATCCTGCCATATCTGTACGACCTGCTGATCCTGGCAAGCTCCCAAGATGTCCTTCTGAGTCATCTCCAGCTGACGGTGCAATTCCTCACAGCCCACGGATGGCTGATCAATTGGAAAAAGTCCTGCCTGGTCCCTACGCTGCGCATGGTGCACCTGGGGGCCCTGCTGGATACACACAGCCAGAGGCTGTTTCTGTCTCCAGAGAAGGTCCTGAAGCTTCAGGACAGGATCGGATACTTCCTCTCTCGCCCAAAAGTGTCTATTCACTCGGCGATGCAAGTACTAGGCCTGATGGTGTCGACTTTCAACATGGTGGAGTATGCTCAATTCCATTCTTGCCCTCTCCAATGGTTCATCCTCTCCAAGTGGGACGGTCTACCTCAGTGGATCAGGTCTCAAATGATGGTCCTAACTCCGGAGGTCCGCTTATCCCTGTCCTGGTGGCTCCAGGATCAACAGTTGAGCAGGAGCCTCCCTTCTGGATTCCCCACTGGGTCCTCCCGACGACGGACCCCAGTCTGACGGGCTGGGGCGCGGTGTTCGAGCAACACTCTCTCCGGGGTCGCTGGACCAAGGAGAGTCTCTCCTCCCCATCAACATTCTGGAACTGCGGGCAGTGTTCAACGCTTTGACACCAGCCCTGCCTCTGTTAAGGAACAGGCCTGTTCAAGTACAGTCGGACAACACCACCGCGGTGGCGTACATAAATCGTCAAGAGGGCACTCGAAGCTGAAAAGCAATGATGGAAGTGTCCAGAATTCTTCAAAGGGCGGAACGCCATCAGCCAGCAATATCGACAGTGTTCATTCCGGTTGTCCTCAACTGGGAAGCAGATTTCCTCAGTCATCAGGACGTACACGCTGGAGAGTGGAGCCTTCATCTGGAGGTGTTTCAACTCCTAGTGGACAAGTGGGGCCTACCAGATGTAGACCTGATGGCGTCTCGACACAATCACAAAGTTCCGGTCTTCGGATCACGGACAAGGAATCCTCAAGCAGTGTTCATGGATGCACTGGCAATTCCATGGAAATTTCGACTGCCATACGTGTTCCCTCCGGTGTCACTCCTGCCCAGGGTTCTGCGTAAGTTCAAGCAAGAAGGAGGAATACTACTTCTAGTCGCTCCAGCGTGGCCCAGACGGCATTGGTTCTCAGACCTGCAGGGTCTATCGATGGAACGTCCTCTACTACTTCCTCAACGCCTAGAACTCCTCGTTCAGGGCCCTTGTGTCTACCCAGGCCTGGCCAGACTGGCTTTGATGGCGTGGATCTTGAAGTGTCACTCCTGAGGGCCAAAGGTTTCTCTGAGGCGGTCATCCAAACTATGTTCAAGGCCCGTAAACTGGCTTCGGCTCGGATTTACTACAGGGTCTGGAACTCTTCACCTGGTGTGCTGCTAAGAACTACGATGTATACAAGTTCAGAACCTTATGGCTTCTGGCTTTTCTACAACAGGGCCTGGATTTAGGCCTTGTCTGACCTCCCTCAAGGTTCATATTTCTGCCTGGTCGGTGTGGTTTCAGAGGAGAATTGCGTCTATTCCTGACGTTCATACCTTCACTCAGGGGGTCTTGCGGATACAACCTCCCTATGTCCCTCCTGTGGCTCCATGGGATCTGTCTGTTGTCCTTAATGCCCTGCAAGGGTCTCCCTTTGAACCTCTTGATTCTGTGGACCTGAAATGGCTTACTACTAAGGTCCTGTTCCTGTTGGCTATTGCCTCTGCTAGAAGAGTGTCGGACTTAGGCACTTTGTCCTGTCGTCTGCCCTTCCTGATATTTCATCGTGACCGGGCAGTTCTCCGTACTCGCCCTGGTTATCTGCCTAAGGTGGTGTCATCTTCCTACCTTAACCAAGAGATTGTGGTTCTGACTTTTATCTCTGCTTGTTTGTCTTCCAAAGAAATGTCTTCAGATGTGGTATGGGCTCACCGTAAATATGTGAAGACTGCCTTCATTCGGAGGTCTGATTCCCTCTTCGTACTGTTTGGTTTTCACAAATGTGGCTGGCCTGCAAACAAGCAAACTTTGGCCAGATGGATTAAAATGGTGAGTGCACAAGTTTATGCGCAGGCTGGTCTCCCAGCTGCTGCTACTATCAAGGCCCATTCTACTCGGTCTGTTGGACCTTCTTGGGTGGCTCCCGTGGTGCGTCCACAGAACAATTGTGCAAGGCGGCTACGTGGTACTCTGTGAACACATTCATCAGGTTCTATGCCTTTGATACTTCCGCCTCCCAGGATGCCTCCTTTGGACATCGGGGGGTAAATTTACTAAAGTGGGAGATTTTTAGAACTGGTGATGTTGCCCATAGCAACCAATCAGATTATATCTATTATCTGCTAGAAGCAGCTAGATAAATGGTAAGTAGAATCTGATTGGTTGCCATGGGCAACATCACCAGTTCTAAAAAATCTCCCACCATAGTAAATTTACCCCCGGGTTCTTGTGCCCGCTACAGTGCATCCCCTCCCATGAGGAACTGCTTTAGGACATCCCCGATGTTATTCCCTGTGGAATACCAGTGTACCCCACTGCAGAAAAGGAGATTTATGGTAGACTTACCATTGTTAAATCTCTTTCTGCTAGGTATACTGGATTCCACAGGGCGCCCACCCTGACGCACTTAGCTTCTTTGGGTTTGTATGGCATTAGCCACTAGTCCCTTCTCCTGACGTGATAACGTGGCTCTATGTGGCTAACATCTACAGCTCTATTGTACCTGCTACTGCATTGGACTGGTTAACAAAACTGAGCTTCTGTGCACGGAGGAGGGGTTATATAGAGGTGGCGGTGCGGTGCATCCTGGGAACAGTCAAAGTTTTTAGCCGGTTGGTGCCTCGCATCAAGATCCAACTCTACACCCTGATGTTATTCTCTGTGGAATCCAGTGTACCTCACAGAAAGAGATTTAACAATGGTAAGTCTATCATAAATCTCCTTATATAGACTCATTACATGCAAAGTGAGATATTTCAAGCCTTTATTTGTTATAATTTTGATGATTGTGGCTTACAGCTTAAGAAAACCCCAAATCCAAAATCTCATAAAATTAGAATATTACATAAAATCAATAAAAAAAGGATTTTAAATACAGAAATGTCAGCCCTCTGAAAAGTATAATGATGCATATGTACTCAGTACTTGGTTTGGGCCCCTTTTGCATGAATTACTGCCTCAATGCGGCGTGGCATGGATTCTATCAGCCTGTGGCACTGCTGAGGTGTTATGGAAGACCAGGATGCTTCAATAGCGGACTTCAGCTCTTCTGCATTGTTTGGTCTTGGTACACGGCTGCGTTGACTCTGGAATTAATAAAGCACAGTGGACCAACACCAGCAGATGAAATGGCTCCCCAAATCAACACAGACTGTGGAAACTTCACACTGGACTTCAAGCATCTTGGATTGTGTGCCTCTCCATTCTTCCTCCATACTCTGGGAAATGGCTCCCCAAATCAACACAGACTGTGGAAACTTCACACTGGACTTCAAGCATCTTGGATAGTGTGCCTCTCCATTCTTCCTCCATACTCTGGGAAATGGCTCCCCAAATCAACACAGACTGTGGAAACTTCACACTGGACTTCAAGCATCTTGGATTGTGTGCCTCTCCATTCTTCCTCCATACTCTGGGACCTTGGTTTCCAAATCAGATGCAAAATTTGCTCTCAACAGAAAATAATCGTTACGATACACTTACTGTTGATAACGCTATTTCTCCTAAGTCCACAGGATAACATTGGGATATGATGTAGCGACAGCCGATTGGCACCAAACGATCAAAACTTTCCGCCTCCCAGAATGCAACGGGCCAGTCCCTATATCCCCGCCTCCTTGCTCAGGCAAATCAGTTGTTGTCCAAAGCTCAAGTCAGGAGCATCATAGAGAGCCTTAATCAGGCGAGAAGAACACGCATGCACACCCTTCCGTACAAGGAGGAAGAGGTTAGTGATTGAAAAGATCCTCAAATCAGGTGCGTGAGGGTGGGATCCCTGTTTATCCTGTGGACTTAGGAGAAATAGCGTTATCAACGGTAAGTCTACCATAACGATTATTTCTCCGGCAGGATCCACAGGTTATACACAGGATAACATTGGGATGTCCCGAAGCAATTTAGTGATGGGGACGCTCTTGATTGGACAGGAGAATCCTTCGCCCGAATTCAGCGTCCTGAGAGGCAAAGGTATCAAAGGCATAATGTCTAATGAATGTGTTAATGGAAGACCATGTGGCTGCCTTACATATCTGTTGTGCTGCCCATGAAGGACTTACCTTACGAGTAGAGTGAGCAGAGACATTAGCCGGAACAGGGAGATCAGCTTGAGAATATGCTTCTGAAATAGTCATCCAAAGCCACCTTGCCAGTGTCTGCTTATCAGCAGGCCATCCTCTCTTGTGACATCCATAGAGAACGAAGAGTGTGTCTGTTTTTCTGATGGCACTAGTACGATCCACATAGATCCTTAAGGCATGGACTACGTCCAACAATACATCTCCCACAGAAAGGTCCGGCCCCTGGAAGGCCAGGACTACAATTTCTTCGTTAAGGTGGAATTTAGACACCACCTTGTGAAGATACCCAGATTTGGTTCTGAGAATCGCTCCATCTGGATAAAAAAAACAGAAAAGGAGGGCGACATAACAATGCCCCTAAATCTGATACTCTTCTAGCTGAAGCCATAGTCAGTAGAAAGAGAACTTTAGCTGTCAACCATTTAAAATCCACTCTTTTTAGTGGTTCCAATGGGGCAACTTAAAGGGCCTTCAGGACTAACCTTAAGTCCCAAGGCACTGTAGGAGGAACAAAAGGAGGTTGAATGTGCAGCATTCCCTAGAAAAAAGTGCGCACATCCTATAGGGTAGCCATTTTCCTTTGGAACCATACAGTCATGATGACACTTGTACTCTCAAGGAAGCCACCCGTAGACCTTTGTCCATTCCTGCCTGAAGGAATGCTAAGACTCTGAAATTCTGAAAAACCTAGGGTCAAGTTTCCAGTCACTGCACCACTGAACATAGGCTTGCCATATTCGGTGATATGCGAGCTGAGGAGGGTTTCCTTGCTCTGACCATTGTTTGAATTACCTGTTGTTAGAATCCTCTTGCTTTCAGGATGGAAGTCTCAAGAGCCACGCCGTCAAAGACAGCTAATCCAGGTGCTTGTAATAGCAAGGACCCCAAGCCAGTAGATCTAGACATTGAGGGAGTAAGAATGGAGCATCCATCGTCATCCTCTACAGATCTGTGTAACACTGCCTTCTGGGCCAAGCCGGAGCTATTAGTATCACGGCACCCTTACCTTGTCTTACCTTTTGTATCACCCTGGGTAACAGGGCGATTAGTGGAAACACATAGTCCAGACGAAAGTCCTATCTCACTGACAGGGCATCCACAAAAGTCGCTTTGGGATCCTTTGTTCTTGACCCGTATGCGGGAACTTTGTTGTTCTGACGGGACACCATGAGATCTATCTCCGGTAACTCCCACTTGTCTACCAGAGTTTGGAAGACCTTGGGGTGTAAAGCCCATTCGTCTGCATGAATGGCATGTCTACTGAGAATATCCGCTTCCCAGGTTAGAACTCCCAGAATGAACACTGCGGACAAGGCTGGATGATGAAGTTCTGCCCACCTAAACGTGTGACTTACCTCCTTTATTGCGTTTTGGCTGTGTATTCCTCCCTGATGGTTGAGGTACGCTACTGCCGTTGCACTGTTCGAGCAGATTTGAACTGGTTTCCCCTGAAGGATGTTCTTTGCTTGAATAAGTGCCATATATTTGGCCTGAAGTTCCAATATATTTATTGGCAGGCAACTTTCTTCCTTGGTCCAATACAGCTGGAAGCAACTCCTTCCTGACACCGCTCCCCAGCCCTGAAGGCTGGCATCCATTGTCAGAATTTCACAATCTGATGTTCAAAGGGGTCTCCCTTTGTCCAGATGGGATGTCTGTAGCCACCAGGCTAATGATCTCCTTACTTTCAGAGGAAGGACCATAGTCTACAATTTTAATGTCTGATGAAAACCACTCCACTTGGAAAGGATCAGACGTTGCAGAGGCCTCGAGTGGAACTGAGCATACTCCACCATGTCGAATGTCAACACCATCAATCCCATCACACGCATTGCGGCGAGAATGGATACCCTTTGACTGTGTAGCAGCTCCTGAATCCTTGACTGAATTTTGGATATTTTGTTCAGAGGTAAAATTTACACTCTAAAGACCCGAATCCAAAACACAGCCCCCAAATAAGTCATCTGTTGTGACGGAACCAGGGATGACTTTGCCCAATTTATGAGCCAATCATGTCTCTGCAAACAAGCTATTGCAGATGACACTGAAGCAATTCCCGAGATTGTGCCAGAATTAGTAAATCGTAGAGGTATGGAAAAATCCTTATCCGCCGCTGACGGAGATAAGATGCCATTACCACCATCATTTTGGTGTATACTCTGGGAGCTGTGGTCAGTCCAAATGGTAGGACCTGAAACTGAAAAACGTTGCTGGAGGATAGCAACCCGAGATAGTGCCGATGGGACAGTGCTATAGGAACATGTAGGTAAGCATCCTGGATATCCAAGGATACCATAAAATCCTCCAGCTCCATGGCCAAAATAATGGAACGTAAAGTCTCCATATGAAACAGAGGTACCCAAATGTACTTGTTCAACACTTTGAGATTGAGTATGGGCTGGAACGACCCATTTGGCTTCTGAACTAGAAACAGGTTCTAATAAAACCTTGTCCTTGTTGTGCAGGAGGAACTGGAATTACCACTCCTGACTGAAGCAACTTCTGAACTGCCTCTTGCAAAGCCCTGGCCTTCGTTTCCACCGAAGACGGACTGGTACAAAAAACCTTTGTGGAGGGTGTTTCTTGAAAGCCAACGCATAGCCGTGAGATACCGCTTCTTACACCAAGTCATCTGTGGTAGACTGCTGCCAATATTTGTGCAAAACTGAAGAAAATGGCCTCCCACCCTGGGGTCCCTCAGGTGGAGGCCCGCACCATCAGGCTGATGGCTTATCTTCTGATTTGGAAGCCGGCCTTGTGGTAGCTCAATGCTTTGTAGTCTTACCAGACTTGTCAGATTGAGACTGTTTGCCATAACCCTTTCCTTTTGCTTTTCATTGAGTACAGAAAGGACAGAAAAGCTGGAAATCAAGGCTTAGATTTGTATATGGAAGGAAACTACACTTTCTTTGAGTCAGCTTCTGATTCCAAAATACTGTTTAATTCTTTACCAAAAAGAATATCTTCAGTAAAAGGCAAAGACTCTAGAACCGTCTTAGATTCTGAGTCAGCTTTCCATATACGCAGCCAAACTGCTCTGCGAGCTGCTACTGCTGAGGCTGATGCCTGGGAGGCAATTGTACCCATACCCAAGGCTGCTTCTTCCAAAAAACATAGCCGCCTGTTTAACATGTGCAATATGGGATTTTTGCTCTCTAGATGCCATAGAAAGATCATCCTCCAATGCATCAGCCCATACTGCCACAGCTTTTGCCATCCAAGCTGAAGCTGGGGCTGGCATTACGATTGCTCCAGACAAGGAGAAAATGTTTAAAAAAAAAACATCCATCTTCCTATCCGTGAAATCAATTAATGATGTTGAAGGCAGAGGTAATGTAGATTTTCGCAACAATCGAATGACGTGCATATCTATTTTGGGAGCCAACTCCCTTTTTAAACAGTCCCCAGCTGGAAGAGGATAATTGGAATTCCATTTCTTTGGAATTCTAAACTTCTTACTGGGTATAACCCAAGACTCTTGCATAAATTCCGTCATCTGACCTGACTCAGGAACCACAGTCCTAACTGTTTTGGGACGTTTAAACACAGGTGCCTTAGATTTTAACAAAGGCTCTGCTGCCTCCTCTAAGGATAGAATGGCTATCATAGCACTAATTAGCTCAGGTATGTTACTGAGCTTAGGCCTCCTCGTTTCTGTATGCAGACCCGGAGTGCGAGGAGTCCTCATCCTCTGAGAATCCTCATCTGAAACATGTGTAGACTGTGAAGATGTTGTTACATGTCTATGTGATTTACTTAACACCGGCCCTTCAGCCTGTTTTTGTTGAGAGTCTGCCAATTCCTGTACTGGATGTGATAAAACCCAGCTGGACTATAGCATGTAAGGGTTAATAGGGTAACCTATCCCTGGTATAGGAGCTGGCATTATCTGCTCAGCTATACTGGAGGTCTGTGCAAAGGTAGGCCATGGGGGTTCAACTTGAACCTGTGCCTGCCTCGGATTATTCAAGAGGCTTTGGTGAAAGCTAAACAATTTGCATATAATTAATTTTGAACCAGATCCTGAGAGGTTAACCCAGCTTAGCAAGACAAACATGCATTGAGTGTTGGTGCTGCTGTGGAGAGTGTATCCTCCTCATCCCTGCCTCTCTTAGACATGATAAATAAATCACACACCTGTACAGTGTCAACTACACAATTTGTGACATACAATCTGATCCCTACCTGCTTTGCACCAGCATTGAGGATCGGAATACACAAACTAACAGACTTATAGTAAAGTCAGCAGTCACATGTTATACATTAGTATAATAAGCATAATGAGCACATAATCAACTACAGATACAGTTCAAGTATGTAGGAGAAACATTACTGCACTACCTTATATAGGAATTTAAACATTCAGTCGCAATAGTTTACAGACTCATATGCATCAGGCACTTATCCAACTATTCATACTCAAAGGTAGAGACTTAGGCCCTCATTCCGAGTTGATCGCTAGCTGCCGTTGTTCGCAGCACAGCGATCAGGCTTAAAATCGGCTGTTCTGCGCATGCGTACGGGCCACAGTACGCACGCGCAAAGTACTTTCACACAAAACTATGCAGTTTTACACAAGGGCGAGCGACGCTTTTCTGTCGCTCTGTTGATCAGTGAGTGATTGACAGGAAGTGGGTGTTTCTGGGTGGTAACTGGCCGTTTTCAGGGAGTGTGCTAAAACACGCAGGCATGACAGGCAAAAACGCAGGCGTGTCTGGGGAAACGGGGGAGTGGCTGGCCGAACGCAGGGCGTGTTTGTGACGTCAAAGCAGGAACTAAACTGATTGAGGTGATCGCAAGGTAGGAGTAGGTTTGGAGCTGCTCAGAAACTGCATGAAAATGTTTACGAGCAGTTCTGCTAACCTTTCGTTCGCACTTCTGCTAAGCTAAGATACACTCCCAGAGGGCGGCGGCCTAGCGTGTGCAATGCTGCTAAAAGCAGCAAGCGAGCGATCAACTCAGAATGAGGGCCTCAGTGCTGTATTACTTGACTCAGGAGAGTGGGATACAGGGAGACTTCACCCCACTTCCAGGATCGATCAATATGTTAGTGAACGCAGAGGGGACCCAGACGCTATTAGTGTACACAATCGTCCCGTGAACCTACAGTGAACACAGATGCCCAAGTGAACACCGACGCACCAGTCATACAGCCGCCTAAGCTGCGACTGGGTCCTTTTAGATACACAGCATCTCAGACGGAAGCGGGAACTCAGTTCATGGCGGGAGACTCGGAGGAAACTGGTCATGAACGGGGGAGAGGGACGACCAAGGGAACGTCTTACTCCCCACTGCTGACATCAACCCTAGGGATCGCTGCCTCATACTACCCCTGGAGCCTATGATCCCTGAGGCCTAGTGCTGGTGCACCCGAGGTGGCAGCCACATCAGCGACTGTTCGGTAATCTCCATCCCGAAACAGTGTGGCCATGTCCATGTTCCCCTACTAAGTGGAACCGATTACTTACCTTCTCCCCGTGCTCCGGCCACAGCCTGGTAACATCTGCTGGACTTGCTAGTACATCCTACACAGATGCCCGCCGAAACAGCACTGTGCATGTGGGTAAGCGTTGTCGCGACCCGGCGGGGAGTTGTTGGAGCGACACTTTCTAAGGTACATATAAGACGCTGTTTAGAAAGATTGTTAAAAAAAATAGTAATACTATAAAAATAAAAAGATTATGGCTGCTAAAAACCAGCAGCACATTGACCATGGTTCGGCTCCTGCCGCACCAAACAAAAAACTGATTTGCCTGAACCAGGAGGCGGGGATATAGAGACAGGCACGTTGCATTCTGGGAGGCCGAAAGCTTTGATCGTCTGGTGCCAATCCACTGTCGCTACCTCATATCATAATGTTATCCTGTGGATAACCTGTGGACCGTGCCGGAGAAAGAGGAGACCACTGAGCAATAGACAAGTTCTTTTTTCTTTAGCCCAGGTAAGTCGCTTCTGACGTTGTTTGTTGTTCAGGAGCGTCGCTTCTGATGTTGTTTGTTGTTCAGGAGCGGCTTGACAAGAGGAATACAACATTTGAAGCCAATGTCCAGGATCCGTCTGTGTGTGGTGGCTCCAGCCTCAGTCCGCTGCTTGTGAAGCTCTCACACTTTTGAATGGCCTTTTCCTGTCAATCCTCTCCAGGCTCTCTCTGGGCTATTGCCAAGAGAAAGATGAGACATATGAGATGGAACAATGCAGAAGAGCTGAAGGCCGCTATTGAAGCATCCGGGTCTTCCATAACACCTCAGCAGTGCCACCGGCTGATAGAATCCATGCCACGCCGCACTGAGGCAGTAATTCATGCAAAAGGGCCCAAACCAAGTACTGAGTACATATGCATGATTATACTTTCCAGAGGGCTGACATTTCTGTATTTAAAATCCTTTTTTTACTGATTATATGTTATATTCTAATTTTCTGAGATTTGGGGTTTTCTTAAGCTGTAAACCACAATCATCCAAATGATAACAAATAATAAGAATTTACTTACCGATAATTCTATTTCTCATAGTCCGTAGTGGATGCTGGGGACTCCGTAAGGACCATGGGGAATAGCGGCTCCGCAGGAGACTGGGCACATCTAAAGAAAGCTTTAGGACTATCTGGTGTGCACTGGCTCCTCCCCCTATGACCCTCCTCCAAGCCTCAGTTAGGATACTGTGCCCGGACGAGCGTACACAATAAGGAAGGATTTTGAATCCCGGGTAAGACTCATACCAGCCACACCAATCACACCGTATAACCTGTGATCTGAACCCAGTTAACAGCATGATAACAGAGGAGCCTCTGAAAGATGGCTCACAACAATAATAACCCGATTTTTGTAACAATAACTATGTACAAGTATTGCAGACAATCCGCACTTGGGATGGGCGCCCAGCATCCACTACGGACTATGAGAAATAGAATTATCGGTAAGTAAATTCTTATTTTCTCTAACGTCCTAAGTGGATGCTGGGGACTCCGTAAGGACCATGGGGATTATACCAAAGCTCCCAAACGGGCGGGAGAGTGCGGATGACTCTGCAGCACCAAATGAGAGAACTCCAGGTCCTCCTCAGCCAGGATATCAATTTTGTAGAATTTTACAAACGTATTTGCTCCTGACCAAGTAGCTGCTCGGCAAAGTTGTAAAGCCGAGACCCCTCGGGCAGCCGACCAAGATGAGCCCACCTTCCTTGTGGAGTGGGCATTTACAGATTTTTGGCTGTGGCAGGCCTGCCACAGAATGTGCAAGCTGAATTGTACTACAAATCCAACGAGCAATAGTCTGCTTAGAAGCAGGAGCACCCAGCTTGTTGGGTGCATACAGGATAAACAGCGAGTCAGATTTCCTGACTCCAGCCGTCCTGGAAACATATATTTTCAGGGCACTGACAACGTCTAGCAACTTGGAGGCCTCCAAGTCCCTAGTAGCCGCAGGCACCACAAATAGGTTGGTTCAGGTGAAACGCTGAAACCACCTTGGGGAGAAACTGAGGACGAGTCCTCAATTCCGCCCTGTCCGAATGGAAAATCAGATAAGGGCTTTTTCAGGATAAAGCCGCCAATTCTGACACGCGCCTGGCCCAGGCCAGGGCCAACAGCATGACCACTTTTCATGTGAGATATTTTAACTCCACAGATTTAAGTGGTTCAAACCAATGTGACTTTTGGAACCCAAAACTACATTGAGATCCCAAAGTGTCACTGGAGGCACAAAAGGAGGCTGTATATGCAGTACCCCTTTTACAAACGTCTGAACTTCAGGGACTGAAGCTAGTTCTTTTTGGAAGAAAATTTACAGGGCCGAAATTTGAACCTTAATGGACCCCAATTTCAGGCCCATAGACACTCCTGTTTGCAGGAAATGTAGGAATCGACCCAGTTGAATTTCCTCCGTCGGGCCTTACTGGCCTCGCACCACGCAACATATTTTCGCCAATTGCGGTGATAATGTTTTTGCGGTTACATCCTTCCTGGCTTTGATCAGGATAGGGATGACTTCATCCGGAATGCCTTTTTTCCTTCAGGATCCGGCGTTCAACCGCCATGCCGTCAAACGCAACCGCGGTAAGTCTTGGAACAGACAGGGTCCTTGCTGGAGCAGGTCCCTTCTTAGAGGTAGAGGCCACGGATCCTCCGTGAGCATCTCTTGAAGTTCCGGTTACCAAGTCCTTCTTGGCCAATCCGGAACCACGAATATAGTGCTTACTCCTCTCCATCTTATCAATCTCAGTACCTTGGGTATGAGAGGCAGAGGAGGGAACACATACCCTGACTGGTACACCCACGGTGTTACCAGAGCGTCTACAGCTTATTGCCTGAGGGTCCCTGGACCTGTCGCAATACCTGTCGAGTTTTTAATCATGTGGAAGACTTCTGGGTGAAGTCCCCACTCTCCCGGGTGGAGGTCGTGCTGAGGAAGTTTGCTTCCCAGTTGTCCACTCCCGGAATGAATACTGCTGACAGTGCTATCACATGATTTTCCGCCCAGCGAAGAATCCTTGCAGCTTCTGCCATTGCCCTCCTGCTTCTTGTGCCACCCTGTCTGTTTACGTGGGTGACTGCCTTGATGTTGTCCGACTGGATCAACACCGGCTGACCTTGAAGCAGAGGTCTTGCTAAGCTTAGAGCATTGTAAATGTCCCTTAGCTTCAGGATATTTATGTGAAGTGATGTCTCCAGGCTTGACCATAAGCCCTGGATATACCTTCCCTGTGTGACTGCTCCCCAGCCTCGCAGGCTGGCATCCGTGGTCACCAGGACCCAGTCCTGAATGCCTAATCTGCGGCCCTCTAGAAGATGAGCACTCTGCAACCACCACAGGAGGGACACCCTTGTCCTTGGTGACCGGGTTATCCGCTGATGCATCTGAAGATGCGACCCGGACCATTTGTCCAGCAGGTCCCACTGGAAAGTTCTTGCGTGGAATCTGCCGAATGGGATTGCTTCGTAGGAAGCCACCATTTTACCCAGAACCCTTGTGCATTGATGCACTGAGACTTGGCTCGGTTTTAGGAGGTTCCTGACTAGCTCGGATAACTCCCTGGCTTTCTCCTCCGGGAGAAACACCTTTTTCTGGACTGTGTCCAGGATCATCCCTAGGAACAGAAGACACGTCGTCGGAACCAGGTGCGATTTTGGAATATTGAGAATCCAATCGTGCTGCCGCAACACTACCTGAGATAGTGCTACACCGACCTCCAACTGTTCCCTGGATCTTACCCTTATCAGGGAATTGTCCCAGTAAGGGATAACTAAAATTCACTTCCTTCGAAGGAATTTCATCATTTCGGCCATTACCTTGGTAAAGACCCGGGGTGCCGTGGACCATCCATACGGCAGCGTCTGAACTGATAGTGACAGTTCTGTACCATAAACCTGAGGTACCCTTGGTGAGAAGGGTAAATTTTGACAAGAAGGTAAGCATCCTTGATGTCCCGGGACATCATGTAGTCCCCTTCTTCCAGGTTCGCAATCACTGCTCTGAGTGACTCAATCTTGAATTTGAACCTCCGTATGTAAGTGTTCAAAGATTTTAGATTTAGAATCGGTCTCACCGAGCCGTCCGGCTTCGGTACCACAACAGTGTGGAATAATACCCCGTTCCCTGTTGCAGGAGGGGTGTCTTGATTATCACCTGCTGGGAATACAGCTTGTGAATGGCTTCCAAAACTGTCTCCCTGTCAGAAGGAGACATCGGTAAAGCCGACTTTAGGAAACGGCGAGGGGGAGACGTCTCGAATTCTAATTTGTACCCCTGAGATATCACCTGAAGGATCCAGGGGTCTACTTGCGAGTGAGCCCACTGCGCGCTGAAATTCATTGAGACGGGCCCCCCACCGTGCCTGATTCTGCTTGTAAAGCCCCAGCGTATACTGAGGGCTTGGCAGAGGCGGGAGAGGGTTTCTGTTCCTGGGAACTGGCTGATTTCTGCAGCCTTTTTCCTCTCCCTCTGTCACGAGGCAGAAATGAGGAACCTTTTGCCCGCTTGTCCACGAAAAGACTGCGCCTGATAATACGGCGTCTTCTCATGTTGAGAGGCGACCTGGGGTACAAACGTGGAATTCCCAGCTGTTGCCGTGGCCACCAGGTCTGAAAGACCGACCCCAAATAACTCCTCCCCTTAATAAAGCAATACTTCCAAATGCCGTTTGGAATACGCATCACCTGACCACTGACGTGTCCATAACCTTCTACTGGTAGAAATGGACAACGCACTTAGACTTGATGCCAGTCGGCAAATATTCCCCTGTGCATCACGCATATATAAAAATGCATCTTTTAAATGCTCTATAGGCAAAAATATACTGTCCCTATCTAGGGTATCAATATTTTCAGTCAGGGAATCCGACCACGCCAACCCAGCACTGCACATCCAGGCTGAGGCGATTGCTGGTCGCAGTATAACACCAGTATGTGTGTAAATACCTTTTAGGATACCCTCCTGCTTTCTATCAGCAGGATCCTTAAGGGCGGCCATCTCAGGCGAAGGTAGAGCCCTTACAAGCGTGTGAGCGCTTTATCCACCCTAGGGGGTGTTTCCCAACGCACCCTAACCTCTGGCGGGAAAGGATATAATGCCAATAACATTTTAGAAATTATCAGTTGTTATCGGGGGAAACCCACGCATCATCACACACCTCATTTAATTTCTCAGATTCAGGAAAACTACAGGTAGTTTTTCCTCACCGAACATAATACCCCTTTTCTCTGACGTCCTAAGTGGATGCTGGGGACTCCGTCAGGACCATGGGGATTAGCGGCTCCGCAGGAGACAGGGCACAAAAGTAAAAGCTTTAGGATCAGGTGGTGTGCACTGGCTCCTCCCCCTATGACCCTCCTCCAAGCCTCAGTTAGATTTTTGTGCCCGGCCGAGAAGGGTGCAATCTAGGTGGCTCTCCTAAAGAGCTGCTTAGAGTAAAAGTTTGTTAGGTTTTTTATTTTCAGTGAGTCCTGCTGGCAACAGGCTCACTGCTACGAGGGACTTAGGGGAGAGAAGTGAACTCACCTGCGTGCAGGATGGATTGGCTTCTTAGGCTACTGGACACCATTAGCTCCAGAGGGAGTCGGAACACAGGTCTCACCCTGGGGTTCGTCCCGGAGCCGCGCCGCCGACCCCCTTGCAGATGCCGAAAAGTGAAGGTCCAGAAACGGCGGCAGAAGACTCTTCAGTCTTCATAAGGTAGCGCACAGCACTGCAGCTGTGCGCCATTGTTGTCAGCACACTTCATAGCAGCGGTCACTGAGGGTGCAGGGCGCTGGGGGGGGGCGTCCTGGGCAGCAATGATAGTACCTTATTCTGGCTAAAAATACATCACATATAGCCCCTGGGGGCTATATGGATGTATTTAACCCCTGCCAGGTCTCAGAAAAACGGGAGAAGAAGCCCGCCGAAAAGGGGGCGGGGCCTATTCTCCTCAGCACACAGCGCCATTTTCCCTCACAGAAATGCTGGTGGGAAGGCTCCCAGGCTCTCCCCTGCACTGCACTACAGAAACAGGGTTAAAACAGAGAGGGGGGGGCACTTATTTGGCGATATGTATATATATATATTAAAATGCTATAAGGGAAAAACACTTATATAAAGGTTGTCCCTGTATAATTATAGCGTTTTTGGTGTGTGCTGGCAAACTCTCCCTCTGTCTCCCCAAAGGGCTAGTGGGGTCCTGTCCTCTATCAGAGCATTCCCTGTGTGTGTGCTGTGTGTCGGTACGTGTGTGTCGACATGTATGAGGACGATGTTGGTGAGGAGGCGGAGCAATTGCCTGAAATGGTGATGTCACTCTCTAGGGAGTCGACACCGGAATGGATGGCTTATTTAAGGAATTACGTGATAATGTCAACACGCTGCAAGGTCGGTTGACGACATGAGACGGCCGGCAAACAAATTAGTACCTGTCCAGGAGTCTCAAACACCGTCAGGGGCTGTAAAACGCTCATTTACCTCAGTCGGTCGACACAGACACAGACACTGACACTGACTCCAGTGTCGACGGTGAAGAAACAAACGTATTTTCCTTTAGGGCCACACGTTACATGTTAAGGGCAATGAAGGAGGTGTTACATATTTCTGATACTACAAGTACCACAAGAAGGGTATTATGTGGGGTGTGAAAAAACTACCTGTAGTTTTTCCTGAATCAGATAAATTAAATGAAGTGTGTGATGATGCGTGGGTTTCCCCCGATAGAAAATTATTGGCGGTATACCCTTTCCCGCCAGAAGTTAGGGCGCGTTGGGAAACACCCTTTAGGGTGGATAAGGCGCTCACACGCTTATCAAAACAAGTGGCGGTACCGTCTCCAGATAGGGCCGCCCTCAAGGAGCCAGCTGAGAGGCTGGAAAATATCCTAAAAAGGTATATACACACATACTGGTGTTATACTGCGACCAGCGATCGCCTCAGCCTGGATGTGCAGCGCTGGGGTGGCTTGGTCGGATTCCCTGACTGAAAATATTGATACCCTTGACAGGGACAGTATTTTATGGACTATAGAGCATTTAAAGGATGCATTTCTATATATGCGAGATGCACAGAGGGATATTTGCACTCTGGCATCAAGAGTAAGTGCGATGTCCATATCTGCCAGAAGATGTTTATGGACACGACAGTGGTCAGGTGATGCAGATTCCAAATGGAAGTATTGCCGTATAAAGGGGAGGAGTTATTTGGGGTCGGTCCATCGGACCTGGTGGCCTCGGCAACAGCTGGAAAATCCACCTTTTTTACCCCAAATCACATCTCAGCAGAAAAAGACACCGTCTTTTCAGCCTCAGTCCTTTCGTCCCCATAAGGGCAAGCGGGCAAAAGGCCAGTCATATCTGCCCAGGGATAGAGGAAAGGGAAGAAGACTGCAGCAGGCAGCCCATTCCCAGGAACAGAAGCCCTCCACAGCTTCTGCCAAGTCCTCAGCATGACGCTGGGGCCGTACTAGCGGACTCAAGTGCGGTGGGGGGTCGTCTCAAGAGTTTCAGCGCGTAGTGGGCTCACTCGCAAGTGGACCCCTGGATCCTACAAGTAGTATCCCAGGGGTACAGACTGGAGATTCGAGACGTCTCCCCCTCGCAGGCTCCTGATGTCTGCTTTACCAACGTCTTCCTCCGACAGGGAGACAGTATTGGAAACAATTCACAAGCTGTATTCCCAGCAGGTGATAATCAAAGTACCCCTCCTACAACAAGGAAAGGGGTATTATTCCACACTATATTGTGGTACTGAAGCCAGACGGCTCGGTGAGACCTATTCTAAATGGGAAATCTTTGAACACTTACATACAAAGGTTCAAATCAAGATGGAGTCACTCAGAGCAGTGATAGCGAACCAGGAAGAAGGGGACTATATGGTGTCCCTGGACATCAAGGAGGCTTACCTCCATGTCCCAAATTGCCCTTCTCACCAAGGGTACCTCAGGTTCGTGGTACGGAACTGTCACTATCAGTTTCAGACGCTGCCGTTTGGATTGTCCACGGCACCCCGGGTCTTTACCAAAGTAATGTCCGAAATGATGATTCTTCTTCAAAGAAAAGGCGTCTTAATTATCCCTTACTTGGACGATCTCCTGATAAGGGCAAGGTCCAGAGAACAGTTGGAAGTCGGAGTAGCACTATCTCAAGTAGTTCTACGACAGCACGGGTGGATTCTAAATATCCAAAATCGCAGCCGTTTCCGACGACACGTCTGCTGTTCCTAGGGATGGTGCTGGACACAGTCCAGAAAAAGGTGTTTCTCCCGGAGGAGAAAGCCAGGGAGTTATCCGAGCTAGTCAGGAACCTCCTAAAACCAGGAAAAGTGTCAGTGCATCATGGCACAAGAGTCCTGGGAAAAATGGTGGCTTATTACGAAGCGATTCCATTCGGCAGATTCCACGCAAGAACTTTTCAGTGGGATCTGCTGGACAAATGGTCCGGATCGCATTTTCAGATGCATCAGCGGATAACCCTATCTCCAAGGACAAGGGTGTCTCTCCTGTGGTGGTTACAGAGTGCTCATCTTCTAGAGGGCCGCAGATTCGGCATTCAGGATTGGATGCTGGTGACCACGAAGGCCAGCCTGAGAGGCTGGGGAGCAGTCACACAGGGAAAAAATTTCCAGGGAGTGTGATCAAGTCTGGAGATTTTTCTCCACATAAATATACTGGAGCTAAGGGCAATTTACAATGCTCTAAGCTTAGCAAGACCTCTGCTTCAAGGTCAGCCGGTATTGATCCAGTGGGACAACATCACGGCAGTCGCCCACGTAAACAGACAGGGCGGCACAAGAAGCAGGAGGGCAATGGCAGAAACTGCAAGGATTTTTCGCTGGGCGGAAAATCATGTGATAGCACTGTCAGCAGTGTTCATTCCGGGAGTGGACAACTGGGAAGCAGACTTCCTCAGCAGGCACAACCTCCACCCGGGAGAGTGGGGACTTCATCGGGAAGTCTTCCACATGATTGTGAACCGTTGGAAACCAAAAGGTGGACATGATGGCGTCCCGCCTGAACAAAAAACTGGACAAGTATTGCGCCAGGTCAAAAGACCCTCAGGCAATAGCTGTGGACGTTCTGGTAACACCGTGGGTGTACCAGTCGGTGTATGTCTTCCCTCCTCTGCTTCTCATACCCAAGGTATTGAGAATTATAAGACGTAGAGGAGTAAGAACTATACTCGTGGCTCCGGATTGGCCAAGAAGGACTTGGTACCCGGAACTTCAAGAGATGCTCACAGAGGACTCATGGCCTCTGCCGCTAAGAAGGGACTTGCTTCAGCAAGTACCATGTCTGTTCCAAGACTTACCGCGGCTGCGTTTGACGGCATGGCGGTTGAACGCCGGATCCTAAGGGAAAAAGGCATTCAGGAAGAGGTCATTCCTACCCTGGTCAAAGCCAGGAAGGAGGTGACCGCACAACATTATCACCACAGGTGGCGAAAATATGTTGCGTGGTGTGAGGCCAGGAAGGCCCCATGAAGAAATTTCAACTCGTCGTTTCCTGCATTTCCTGAAAACAGGAGTGTCTATGGGCCTCAAATTGGGGTCCATTAAGGTTCAAATTTCGGCCCTGTCGATTTTCTTCCAGAAAGAATTGGCTTCAGTTCCTGAAGTCCAGAAGTTTGTCAAGGGAGTACGGCATATACAACCCCCTTTTGTGCCTCCAGTGGCACTGTGGGATCTCAACGTAGTTCTGGGATTCCTAAAATCACATTGGTTTAAACCGCTCAAATCTGTGGATTTGAAATATCTCACAGGGAAAGTGACCATGCTGTTGGCCCTGGCCTCGGCCAGGCGAGTGTCAGAATTGGCGGCGTTTGTCTCAAAAAAGCCCATATCTGATTGTCCATTCGGACAGGGCAGAGCTGCGGACTCGTCCCCAGTTTCTCCCTAAGGTGGTGTCAGTGTTTCACCTGAACCAGCTTATTGTGGTACCTGCGGCTACTAGGGACTTGGAGGACTCCAAGTTGCTAGATGTTGTCAGGGCCCTGAAAATATAGTTTCCAGGACGGCTGGAGTCAGGAAAACTGACTTGCTGTTATCCTGTATGCACCCAACAAACTGGGTGCTCTTGCTTCTAAGCAGACGATTGCTAGTTGGATGTGTAGTACAATTCAGCTTGCACATTCTGTGGCAGGCCTGCCACAGCCAAAATATGTAAATGCCCATTCCACAAGGAAGGTGGGCTCATCTTGGGCGGCTGCCCGAGGGGTCTCGGCTTTACAACTTTGCCGAGCTGATACTTGGTCAGGGGCACACCCTGACTGAGGAGGACCTGGAGTTCTCCCATTCGGTGCTGCAGAGTCATCCGCACTCTCCCGCCCGTTTGGGAGCTTTGGTATAATCCCCATGGTCCTGACGGAGTCCCCAGCATCCACTTAGGACGTCAGAGAAAATAAGAATTTACTTACCGATAATTCTATTTCTCGTAGTCCGTAGTGGATGCTGGGCGCCCATCCCAAGTGCGGATTGTCTGCAATACTTGTACATAGTTATTGTTACAAAAATCGGGTTATTATTGTTGTGAGCCATCTTTTCAGATGCTCCGCTGTTATCATGCTGTTAACTGGGTTCAGATCACAGGTTGTACAGTGTGATTGGTGTGGCTGGTATGAGTCTTACCCGGGATTCAAAATCCTTCCTTATTGTGTACGCTCGTCCGGGCACAGTATCCTAACTGAGGCTTGGAGGAGGGTCAAAGGGGGAGGAGCCAGTGCACACCACCTGATCCTAAAGCTTTTACTTTTGTGCCCTGTCTCCTGCGGAGCCGCTAATCCCCATGGTCCTGACGGAGTCCCCAACATCCACTACGGACTACGAGAAATAGAATTATCGGTAAGTAAATACTTATTTTTTTTTTTGGTGGTACTCGTATTATCAGAAATGTGTAAAACATTTTTCATTGCCTCAATCATGTAACGTGTGGCCCTACTGGAAGTCACATTCGTCTCTTCACCGTCGACACTGGAGTCAGTATCCGTGTCGGCTTCTATATCTGCCATCTGAGGTAACGGGCGCTTTAGAGCCCCTGACGGCCTATGAGACGTCTGGACAGGCACAAGCTGAGTAGCCGGCTGTCTCATGTCAACCACTGTCTTTTATACAGAGCTGACACTGTCACGTAATTCCTTCCAACAGTTCATCCACTCAGGTGTCGACCCCCTAGGGGGTGACATCACTATTACAGGCAATCTGCTCCGTCTCCACATCATTTTTCTCCTCATACATGTCGACACAAAAGTACCGACATACAGCACACACACACAGGGAATGCTCTGATAGAGGACAGGACCCCACTAGCCCTTTGGGGAGACAGAGGGAGAGTTTGCCAGCACACACCAGAGCGCTATATATATACAGGGATAACCTTATATAAGTGTTTTTCCCCTTATAGCTGCTGTATAGTTAATACTGCGCCTAATTAGTGCCCCCCTCTCTTTTTTTAACCCTTTCTGTAGTGTAGTGACTGCAGGGGAGAGCCAGGGAGCTTCCCTCCAACGGAGCTGTGAGGGGAAAATGGCGCCAGTGTGCTGAGGAGATAGGCTCCGCCCCCTTATCGGCGGCCTTATCCCCCGTTTTTCTATGTATTCTGGCAGGGGTTAAATGCATCCATATAGCCCAGGAGCTATATGTGATGCATTTTTTATTGCGTCTCAGGGCGCCCCCCCCCCAGCGCCCTGCACCCTCAGTGACCGAAGTGTGCTGAGAGCAATGGCGCACAGCTGCAGTGCTGTGCGCTACCTTGTTGAAGACAGGACGTCTTCTGCCGCCGATTTTCCGGACCTCTTCTGCCTTCTGGCTCTGTAAGGGGGCCGGCGGCGCGGCTCTGGGACCCATCCAAGCTGGGCCTGTGATCGTCCCTCTGGAGCTAATGTCCAGTAGCCTAAGAAGCCCAATCCACTCTGCACGCAGGTGAGTTCGCTTCTTCTCCCCTTAGTCCCTCGATGCAGTGAGCCTGTTGCCAGCAGGTCTCACTGAAAATAAAAAACCTAAACTAAAACTTTCACTAAGCAGCTCAGGAGAGCCCCTAGTGTGCACCCTTCTCGTTCGGGCACAGAGATCTAACTGAGGCTTGGAGGAGGGTCATAGGGGGAGGAGCCAGTGCACACCAGATAGTCCTAAAGCTTTCTTTAGATGTGCCCAGTCTCCTGCGGAGCCGCTATTCCCCATGATCCTTACGGAGTCCCCAGCATCCACTTAGGACGTTAGAGAAAAAGGCTTGAAATATCTCACTTTGCATGTAATGAGTCTATATAATATATTAGTTTCACCTTTTAAGTTGAATTACTGAAATAAATGAACTTTTGCACAATATTCAAATTTTCTGAGTTTCACCTGTATCTCTCTGTGGTGATGACACTGTACGCTATATACCCTCTGTGGTGATGTTACTGTACACTATATACCCCCCTGTGGTGATGTTACTGTACACTATATACCCCCCTGTGGTGATGACACTGTACATTATATACCCCCTGTGGTGATGGTACTGTACACTATATACCCCCCTGTGGTGATGTTACTGTACACTATATACCCCCCTGTAATGTTACTGTACACTATATACCCCCTGTGGTGATGACACTGTACACTATATACCCCCTGTGGTGATGTTACTGTACACTATATACCCCCCATGTGGTGATGACACTACGCTATATCCCCCCTGTGGTGATGACACTGTGCGCTATATCCCCCCTGTGGTGAGGACACTGTACGCTATATACTCCTCTGTGGTGATGACACTGTATGCTATATACCCCATGTGGTGACGACACTGTACGCTATATACCCCTTGTGGTGATGACACTGTACGCTATATACCCCTTGTGGTGATGTTACTGTACACTGTATACCTCTCCTCTGAAAAAGCAATGCAAGATTGGAATTAGAGTGTAAATTATATTTGGTGTGCAGAACCCTACTAGCACCTAATTGGAGAGACCCCTCGCTGTCCCTCATTTATCCTGGTAATTCCGCGTGTTGGTGCTCTGCCGCACATTGTATAACGCAGGCTGCCTGTAACTGAGTGTAGAGGCGCTTAACACAAGGTCACATTTCCCCACACGTGCTGTTCAATGCACATTCCTATCCAGACTATAACCAGGATAGCATATATATTATAGGTCAGGGGTTCTCAAACTCGGTCCTCAGGACCCCACACAGTGCATGTTTTGCAGGTAACCTAGCAGGTGCACAGGTGTATTAATTACTCACTGACCCATTTTAAAAGGTACACAAGTGGAGCTAATTATTTCACTTGTGATTCTGTGAGGAGACCTGCAAAACATGCACTGTGTGGGGTCCTGAGGACCGAGTTTGAGAACCTGTGTTATAGGTTATTGGCCGCAGTCTCAGTATAGATCCTGTGATCTGGACACACTCACGGCTATTCCAGGCCTGGTTGGTATTAAACAGATATCACCTGGCAGATGGACAGGTGTACTCATTACTCACTGCCACTTTTTAAAAGACCCACAGGTGAAGCTAATTATTTCACTTGTGATTCAGTGAGGAGATCTGGAAAACATGCACGGTTTAGGGTCCACAGGACAAAGTTTGAAAACTTATGGTCTAATATGACCAAAATATCTGGCAAATGTTCAATCCTTATGGTGAATATAGTGTTCCACTTTCAGACATGCATTATTATGCAGGTCTGAAGTCCTAATCCCATGTGTTTCACTACTACCCAACCACAGTGGTGCTACCATAGGTGAATCTAGGCAGCAGTCTTATGCGCCAATATTTGGGGGGTGCCTAAAATGCTTAGTGGCATAATGTCTCTATCCTTAATCCCCTCCAATCTGGCTTCCACCCCCTCCACTCCATGGAAACTGCCCTGGTCAAAATCATCAAGTATCTTCATTTGGCCAACACCAGGGGCCACTTCTCCCTCATCTTCCTGGCCCTCGCTGTGGCTTTCCAGTATGTGAATCCTCTCCTACTGCGCACACCTTAGACCATAGGCCTCTCTAACACCATCAGTTCATGGTTCACCTCCTAACTGCTGTCTCCACCTCCGTCCCATCCATCCTTCCCGTGGTGTCCCACAGGCATCTGTCCATGGCCCTCTGCTATTTTCTCTGTACACCTCCCTGGGTGAACTCATCAGCTCCTTCAGTCTCCAGTCCCATCCCTCTCAGGTGTTTTCCCTCCATCTAGTGTCTCATCCCCTCGACCACTTCTCTGTCCCTTTTGACAACACCATCTTATCTTTTCCCCAACGCCGCTGCCTGGGTGCTATTCCTCACTCTTCTTCAATCTCTGGCATCTGGCATCAGACCCTTCCACTCCCACAATGCCATCAAAACCATTGTCCACTCACTGATCATCTTTCACCTCAACTACAGCAGCCTTCTCCTCACTGGCCTCCCCCACTCCCATCTAGTTCCTCGCCCACCATTCCACATCTACCAAGTCATTTACTGGCTCCCCTCTCCACTTCTACCTACATCTCCATACACACTCCCATCCAGCTCCTCTCTCACCGCTCCACATCTGCCAAATCATGTTATGGCTTCTCTTCAGAACTTTCTTCAATACTGTACAAGGCCCGCTCTAACAGTTACCACTGCTCCCTAATATCTCCATACATACTACCACATCTGCCCTATCCGGTCAGCCAACGGCCGTCCCCTTTCCTCCCCTCTGATTAGATTTCACTCTCGAATCCAAGATTTCTCCAGTGCTGCCCCCACCACTGGAACGATCGCCCTCGCTGTATCACTCTTCCCTACCCTGCACAAAACAGGCGCTAAAAACCCACCTGTTCATAAAAACGTATCCATCCACCACTTAGCCATGTAACCTCATACCCTACCTCACTGTCCTGCCTTGCGTCTCTCCCCGGCTCCCCTCCTGCTCTCAGCTCTCCTTACCCTGGATCATTCCTGGTCTCCCCCCTTCCTCTATAAATTGTAAACTCTTATGAGGAGGGTCCTCCTCCGTCCTGTTCTCATGACTTCTCTTGCTCACCAGCCTGTAGCTGTGCGGTTTTTACTATAGTGTACCTTTTTTATTTTGTACAGTCTTATTGTATGCCCTACGTACGGTGCTCTGAACCACTTGTGGCACCTTAGAAAGTTTATTAATAATGTCACTCATCCAGTGATTTTGATTACATTTGAAATGACAGCATTGAGATGTTTACCTACATCATTTAGTGTAGACCCAATGGTGAAGTAAAGGTTTGGGGTTTTATCTTACACCCCCCACAGCGAAGCGCACCCATCCCATTTGGTAGCTGAAACATGGCTTTCACTGACTGGCTGATTTAACAATGAGCCAGCCCCCTGCTCTGCTTGGCCATTACTGGCTGATCTAATTTTCTTCTATTCTCTTCTTCGCATAGGGGATCCTCATTGGTTTAAACCATCAAATGATGGTAACACCCCATTGATAGACTATATGAGCTGGCGGAAACACAGGAACCATTCGATGTTGCTCATCCAATCAGAGCCGGATTAAAGTGGAGGGGCACAGGGATTAAGTAGAGCCCTGGGCCCCCCTCGATCAGTGGGCCCCCTGGCAAACATGCATTTTAATGTTTTTGTTTTTTTTTAGTTCTAAACTGTAGGTTTGGCAGATGGGGGCGGGTAGTGCTGAAGTTCCACCAGGCTACTATGAATAATGGGTCCCAACTCCCAGTAGCTAGAAACAGCGGCGGGAGCCAGGCACAGTTGTCAATGACTGCATAGGTGCATTGCTGGGAGCTGTCCCATGAGATTTTACACAATAGGTCGGAGAGACATACGCTGAGCTCCACTTCTCCGGCCTTTGGAGATCAGCTGCAGCCTCATGGATTCATCAGTGCCTGCTGGTGGACTGAGTTCTTCTACAGAGCAAGGTACTGTATATACTGCGGCACCAAACCAGGATCTTGCCTTAAGGTCCATGGGGTCTTCATCCAGCTCTGGTTGCCTCGGTGGCAGGGAGCGGCTGCTGGAGATAGAGGCTGGAGATGAAAATCTGTCCCTGCGCTGCCCAGAGACTCCAAAGTCTGGCCCCGTTTCAGGAGTGTGGGTAGAACACGAGCCGCCGATGCTGCCATGTGGAGGTACGGTGGAAGAAGGCACATGCACAGTGGGCACGGACATGGGGGCAGGTGGGATGGGAGAGAGACAACAGAGGCATAGGACATTAGGTGAATCCTCCCGGCACCGAACCACATCCCCCCCCCCCCCCCCTTTGTCTTCCACAGCTGGACTGGTTTTGCGGAGTACAGAGAAAGATTCTCCTCAAATGTATCTGCTTACAGCTGTGTATCTGAGCTGTAAGACGGTCTGTGGATCTTGTGAGGACAAGGTGTTCTTCAGTAGACCTGTAGCTACAGTATGTTAATCAGAATTTGATTTCCCTTTTGTTTTACATTGTGGGCCAGACAATAGTGCTATTTATCACCAAAATCTAGACGACTACATTGATCAGGAAATGTAAATTTCTGTTGAAGTCCAAGTATGCTACAGCATGTGACAAGGTCTTATTACAATCCAAAACACACGGACGTAAAGGCTGTTTGACCGTCAGTAAATGAGAATTCTATGTAACAACAGAATTCACAGTATGGTATCACTGACCAGGGGCCTCTCACCGCCCTGAATTCTAAGCTGCAGACTGAATTTACGCTCCATTGGGACAACAAATGGAAAAGACTGACCAAAGATCCAGGCTCTACACAGGAAAGGAGGGCCCCTGGCACCACACCCTACAGATGTAGCCATGTTCATTGTGGATGCGCCCACAGAGGCACTCCTGACGCGCCTAGTCTCACCCATGCCTTAGTACGCCGGGATGCGCCTTTTGCCGCTCAGTGCAATGTCAATAGGGCACGGGTGCGACTAAGACGTATGCGGCGTGCGCGGGGATCACGGCAACCGCACCTAGTCGCAGCCACAATGAGCGTGGCTACATCTGTATGTTAGGACCACTTAACGGACATCGCGACCACCGGGGCTTTCATTTTGAAAGCCGGGACGGCCTCCAGGTACACAGGGGTGGCTTGGGAGGGTAAATTTACACTCCCCAGTGGCTGCTATTGTCTGCAGCCGCTGAAGGGGGGGATCCTGCCGTGCTGACCGATCAGCAGTAATCGGCAGCACGGCAATCAGTGGGGGAGAGTGCGGGGAGGCGGGGGGACCTTCCTGTCCCTCTGACAGCAGCACCGGAGGGAAGTTTCTCTTCCCCGCCGCTGCAAAAACTGACTGGTAGCATCCTGTGTGACCAGGTCCGATAAGACACTCGCTGGTATGGTCACATCTGATGCCACAATGCCAGGCAAGTGGTTAATGAATGTGGCTAAGTATAATTTCTTGCTTATTAATGATAATGTAAATAAATGAAGGTGTCCCTGACTCTCACTATACTATCGATAATAAGATTTTACTTACCGGTAAATCTATTTCTCGTAGTCCGTAGTGGATGCTGGGGACTCCGTAAGGACCATGGGGAATAGCGGGCTCCGCAGGAGACTGGGCACTCTAAAGAAAGATTTAGTACTACTGGTGTGCACTGGCTCCTCCCTCTATGCCCCTCCTCCAGACCTCAGTTAGAGAAACTGTGCCCGGAAGAGCTGACAGTACAAGGAAAGGATTTTGGAATCCAGGGCAAGACTCATACCAGCCACACCAATCACACCGTATAACTTGTGATAAACTTACCCAGTTAATAGTATGAACAACAGCAGAGCATCAGTTCAACCCTGATGCACTATAACATAACCCTTATTTAAGCAATAACTATATACAAGCATTGCAGAAGAAGTCCGCACTTGGGACGGGCGCCCAGCATCCACTACGGCAGGCATTCCCAACCACGGTCCTCAAGGCACACCAACAGTGCAGGTTTTAGTGATATCCAGGCTGCAGCACAGATGGTTAAATCAAAATAACTGAGCTACTAATTAAGTCACCTGTGCTGAAGCCTGGATATCACTAAAACATGCACTGTTAGTGTGCCTTGAGGACCGTGGTTGGGAATGCCTGCACTACGGACTACGAGAAATAGATTTACCAGTAAGTAAAAATAAGAATTTACTTACCGATAATTCTATTTCTCGTAGTCCGTAGTGGATGCTGGGGACTCCGTCAGGACCATGGGGAATAGCGGCTCCGCAGGAGACAGGGCACAAAAGTAAAAGCTTTAGGATCAGGTGGTGTGCACTGGCTCCTCCCCCTATGACCCTCCTCCAAGCCTCAGTTAGGATACTGTGCCCGGACGAGCGCACACAATAAGGAAGGATTTTGAATCCCGGGTAAGACTCATACCAGCCACACCAATCACACTGTACAACCTGTGATCTGAACCCAGTTAACAGCATGATAACAGCGGAGCCTCTGAAAAGATGGCTCACAACAATAATAACCCGATTTTTGTAACAATAACTATGTACAAGTATTGCAGACAATCCGCACTTGGGATGGGCGCCCAGCATCCACTACGGACTACGAGAAATAGAATTATCGGTAAGTAAATTCTTATTTTCTCTAACGTCCTAAGTGGATGCTGGGGACTCCGTCAGGACCATGGAGATTATACCAAAGCTCCCAAACGGGCGGGAGAGTGCGGATGACTCTGCAGCACCGAATGAGAGAACTCCAGGTCCTCCTCAGCCAGGGTATCAAACTTGTAGAACTTTGCAAAGGTGTTTGAACCTGACCAAGTAGCCGCTCGGCAAAGCTGTAATGCCGAGACCCCTCGGGCAGCCGCCCAAGAAGAGCCCACCTTCCTTGTGGAATGGGCCTTAACTGATTTAGGCAGCGACAAGCCAGCCGCAGAATGAGCCTGCTGAATCGTATTACAGATCCAGAGAGCAATAGTTTGCTTTGAAGCAGGCGCCCCAAGCTTGTTGGAAGCATACAGGATAAACAAAGACTCTGTTTTCCTGACTCTAGCCGTTCTGTCTACATAAACCTTCAAAGCCCTGACCACATCCAGTAACTCGGAATCCTCCAAGTCAGTATTAGCCACAGGCACCACAATAGGTTGGTTTATATGAAAGGATGAAACCACTTTTGGCAGAAATTGTGGGCGGGTCCGCAATTCTGCTCTATCCGCATGGAAAACCAGATAAGGGCTTTGATGTGACAAAGCCGCCAATTCTGACACACGCCTAGCCGAAGCCAAGGCTAGTAGCATGACCACCTTCCACGTGAGATATTTCAATTCCACCGTCTTGAGTGGTTCAAACCAGTGTGATTTCAGGAAACTCAACACCACGTTAAGATCCCAAAATGCCACTGGAGGCACAAAAGGGGGCTGAATATGCAGCACTCCCTTTACAAACGTCTGAACTTCAGGCAGAGAAGCCAGTTCTTTTTGAAAGAAAATGGATAGGGCCGAAATCTGGACCTTAATGGAACCCAATTTTAGGCCCAAAGTCACTCCCGACTGTAGGAAGTGAAGGAAACGGCCCAGCTGGAATTCCTCCGTAGGGGCATTCCTGGCCTTACACCAAGCAACATATTTTCGCCATATACGGTGATAATGTTGAGCCGTCACGTCCTTCCTAGCCTTTATCAGCGTAGGAATGCCCTCATCCGGAATGCCTTTTTCTGCTAGGATCCGGCGATCAACCGCCATGCCGTCAAACGCAGCCGCGGTAAGTCTTGGAACAGACAGGGCCCCTGTTGCAACAAGTCCTGTCTTAGAGGCAGAGGCCACGGGTCCTCTGTGAGCATTTCTTGCAGATCTGGATACCAAGTCCTCCTTGGCCAATCCGGAACAATGAGTATTGTTCTCACTCCTCTTTTTCTTATGATTCTCAGCACCTTGGGTATGAGAGGAAGAGGAGGAAATACATAGACCGACTGGAACACCCACGGCGTCACCAGTGCGTCCACAGCTATCGCCTGAGGGTCTCTTGACCTGGCGCAATACTTCTGTAGCTTTTTGTTGAGGCGGGATGCCATCATGTCCACCTGTGGCAGTTCCCACCGACTTGCAACCTGCGCGAAGACTTCTTGATGAAGTCCCCATTCTCCCGGGTGGAGGTCGTGCCTGCTGAGGAAATCTGCTTCCCAGTTGTCCACTCCCGAAATGAACACTGCTGACAGTGCGCTTACGTGATTCCCCGCCCAGCGAAGAATTCTGGTGGCTTCTACCATCGCCACCCTGCTCCTTGTGCCGCCTTGGCGGTTTACATGAGCCACTGCGGTGATGTTGTCTGACTGAATCAGAACCGGGTGGTCGCGAAGTAGGGACTCCGCTTGGCGTAGGGCGTTGTATATGGCCCTTAGTTCCCGGATGTTGATGTGGAGGCAAGTCTCCTGACTTAACCACAGACCTTGGAAATTTCTTCCCTGTGTGACTGCCCCCCACCCTCGGAGGCTTGCATCCGTGGTCACCAGGACCCAGTCCTGAATGCCGTATCTGCGGCCCTCGAAGAGGTGAGCACTCTGCAGCCACCACAGGAGCGACACCCTGGCCCTGGGGGATAGGGTGATTAACCGATGCATCTGAAGATGTGATCCGGACCATTTGTCCAGTAGATCCCATTGAAAGGTCCTTGCATGGAACCTGCCGAAGGGAATGGCCTCGTATGATGCCACCATCTTTCCCAGGACTCGCGTGCAGTGATGCACCGACACCTGTTTTGGTTTCAATAGGTTTCTGACCAGTGTCATGAGCTCTTGAGCCTTCTCCATCGGGAAAAAAACCCTCTTCTGGTCTGTGTCCAGAATCATGCCCAGGAAGGGCAGACGAGTCGTAGGAATCAACTGCGACTTTGGAATATTTAGAATCCAGCCGTGTTGTTGTAACACTTCCCGAGAGCGTGCTACGCTGATCAGCAACTGCTCTCTGGACCTCGCCCTTATGAGGAGATCGTCCAAGTATGGGATAATTGTGACCCCTTGCTTCCGCAGGAGCACCATCATTTCCGCCATTACCTTGGTAAATATTCTCGGTGCCGTGGAGAGACCAAACGGTAACGTCTGAAATTGGTAATGACAATCCTGTACCACAAATCTGAGGTACGCCTGATGAGGTGGATAAATGGGGACATGAAGGTATGCATCCTTTATGTCCAGAGACACCATAAAATCCCCCCCTTCCAGGCTTGCGATGACCGCTCTGAGCGATTCCATCTTGAACTTGAACCTTTTCAGGTATATGTTCAGGGATTTTAAATTCAGTATGGGTCTGACCGAACCGTCCGGTTTCGGTACCACAAACATGGTCGAATAATAAGAATTTACTTACCGATAATTCTATTTCTCGTAGTCCGTAGTGGATGCTGGGGACTCCGTCAGGACCATGGGGATTAGCGGCTCCGCAGGAGACAGGGCACAAAAGTAAAAGCTTTAGGATCAGGTGGTGTGCACTGGCTCCTCCCCCTATGACCCTCCTCCAAGCCTCAGTTAGGATACTGTGCCCGGACGAGCGTACACAATAAGGAAGGATTTTGAATCCCGGGTAAGACTCATACCAGCCACACCAATCACACTGTACAACCTGTGATCTGAACCCAGTTAACAGCATGATAACAGCGGAGCATCTGAAAAGATGGCTCACAACAATAATAACCCGATTTTTGTAACAATAACTATGTACAAGTATTGCAGACAATCCGCACTTGGGATGGGCGCCCAGCATCCACTACGGACTACGAGGGGTTCACTACGGCTGGCCGGCGGTCGGGCTCCCGGCGACCAGCATCCCGGCGCCGGGAGCCCGACCGCCGGCTTACCGACAGCTTGGCGAGCGCAAATGAGCCCCTTGCGGGCTCGCTGCGCTCGCCACGCTACGGGCACGGTGGCGCGCTACGCGCGCCACACTATTTTATTCTCCCTCTATGGGGGTCGTGGACCCCCACGAGGGAAAATAATTGTCGTATGCCGGCTGTCGGGCTCCCGGCGCCGGTATACTGAGCGCCGGGAGCCCGACCGCCGGCAAACAGAAGACCACCCGACTACGAGAAATAGAATTATCGGTAAGTAAATTCTTATTTTCTCTGACGTCCTAAGTGGATGCTGGGGACTCCGTCAGGACCATGGGGATTATACCAAAGCTCCCAAACGGGCGGGAGAGTGCGGATGACTCTGCAGCACCGAATGAGAGAACTCCAGGTCCTCCTCAGTCAGGGTGTGCCCCTGACCAAGTATCAGCTCGGCAAAGTTGTAAAGCCGAGACCCCTCGGGCAGCCGCCCAAGATGAGCCCCCTTCCTTGTGGAATGGGCATTTACATATTTTGGCTGTGGCAGGCCTGCCACAGAATGTGCAAGCTGAATTGTACTACACATCCAACTAGCAATCGTCTGCTTAGAAGCAAGAGCACCCAGTTTGTTGGGTGCATACAGGATAACAGCAAGTCAGTTTTCCTGACTCCGGCCGTCCTGGAAACTATATTTTCAGGGCCCTGACAACATCTAGCAACTTGGAGTCCTCCAAGTCCCTAGTAGCCGCAGGTACCACAATAAGCTGGTTCGGGTGAAACACTGACACCACCTTAGGGAGAAACTGGGGATGAGTCCGCAGCTCTGCCCCGTCCGAATGGACAATCAGATATGGGCTTTTTTGAGACAAACGCCGCCAATTCTGACACTCGCCTGGCCGAGGCCAGGGCCAACAGCATGGTCACTTTCCCTGTGAGATATTTCAAATCCACAGATTTGAGCGGTTTAAACCAATGTGATTTTAGGAATCCCAGAACTACGTTGAGATCCCACAGTGCCACTGGAGGCACAAAAGGGGGTTGTATATGCAGTACTCCCTTGACAAACTTCTGGACTTCAGGAACTGAAGCCAATTCTTTCTGGAAGAAAATCGACAGGGCCGAAATTTGAACCTTAATGGACCCCAATTTGAGGCCCATAGACACTCCTGTTTGCAGGAAATGCAGGAAACGACCGAGTTGAAATTTCTTCATGGGGCCTTCCTGGCCTCACACCACGCAACATATTTTCGCCACATGTGGTGATAATGTTGTGCGGTCACCTCCTTCCTGGCTTTGACCAGGGTAGGAATGACCTCTTCCGGAATGCCTTTTTCCCTTAGGATCCGGCGTTCAACCGCCATGCCGTCAAACGCAGCCGCGGTAAGTCTTGGAACAGACATGGTACTTGCTGAAGCAAGTCCCTTCTTAGCGGCAGAGGCCATGAGTCCTCTGTGAGCATCTCTTGAAGTTCCGGGTACCAAGTCCTTCTTGGCCAATCCGGAGCCACGAGTATAGTTCTTACTCCTCTACGTCTTATAATTCTCAAAACCTTGGGTATGAGAAGCAGAGGAGGGAAGACATACACCGACTGGTACACCCACGGTGTTACCAGAACGTCCACAGCTATTGCCTGAGGGTCTTTTGACCTGGCGCAATACTTGTCCAGTTTTTTGTTCAGGCGGGACGCCATCATGTCCACCTTTGGTCTTTTCCAACGGTTCACAATCATGTGGAAGACTTCCCGATGAAGTCCCCACTCTCCCGGGTGGAGGTTGTGCCTGCTGAGGAAGTCTGCTTCCCAGTTGTCCACTCCCGGAATGAACACTGCTGACAGTGCTATCACATGATTTTCCGCCCAGCGAAAAATCCTTGCAGTTTCTGCCATTGCCCTCCTGCTTCTTGTGCCGCCCTGTCTGTTTACGTGGGCGACTGCCGTGATGTTGTCCCACTGGATCAATACCGGCTGACCTTGAAGCAGAGGTCTTGCTAAGCTTAGAGCATTGTAAATTGCCCTTAGCTCCAGTATATTTATGTGGAGAAAAATCTCCAGACTTGATCACACTCCCTGGAAATTTTTTCCCTGTGTGACTGCTCCCCAGCCTCTCAGGCTGGCCTTCGTGGTCACCAGCATCCAATCCTGAATGCCGAATCTGCGGCCCTCTAGAAGATGAGCACTCTGTAACCACCACAGGAGAGACACCCTTGTCCTTGGAGATAGGGTTATCCGCTGATGCATCTGAAAATGCGATCCGGACCATTTGTCCAGCAGATCCCACTGAAAAGTTCTTGCGTGGAATCTGCCGAATGGAATCGCTTCGTAATAAGCCACCATTTTTCCCAGGACTCTTGTGCAATGATGCACTGACACTTTTCCTGGTTTTAGGAGGTTCCTGACTAGCTCGGATAACTCCCTGGCTTTCTCCTCCGGGAGAAACACCTTTTTCTGGACTGTGTCCAGAACCATCCCTAGGAACAGCAGACGTGTCGTCGGAAACGGCTGCGATTTTGGATATTTAGAATCCACCCGTGCTCTCGTAGAACTACTTGAGATAGTGCTACTCCGACTTCCAACTGTTCTCTGGACCTTGCCCTTATCAGGAGATCGTCCAAGTAAGGGATAATTAAGACGCCTTTTCTTTGAAGAAGAATCATCATTTCGGCCATTACTTTGGTAAAGACCCGGGGTGCCGTGGACAATCCAAACGGCAGCGTCTGAAACTGATAGTGACAGTTCCGTACCACGAACCTGAGGTACCCTTGGTGAGAAGGGCAATTTGGGACATGGAGGTAAGCCTCCTTGATGTCCAGGGACACCATATAGTCCCCTTCTTCCTGGTTCACTATCACTGCTCTGAGTGACTCCATCTTGATTTGAACCTTTGTATGTAAGTGTTCAAAGATTTCCCATTTAGAATAGGTCTCACCGAGCCGTCTGGCTTCAGTACCACAATATAGTGTGGAAAAATACCCCTTTCCTTGTTGTAGGAGGGGTACTTTGATTATCACCTGCTGGGAATACAGCTTGTGAATTGTTTCCAATACTGCCTCCCTGTCGGAGGAAGACGTTGGTAAAGCAGACATCAGGAGCCTGCGAGGGGGAGACGTCTCGAATCTCCAGTCTGTACCCCTGGGATACTACTTGTAGGATCCAGGGGTCCACTTGCGAGTGAGCCCACTACGCGCTGAAACTCTTGAGACGACCCCCCACCGCACTTGAGTCCGCTTGTACGGCCCCAGCGTCATGCTGAGGACTTGGCAGAAGCTGTGGAGGGCTTCTGTTCCTGGGAATGGGCTGCCTGCTGCAGTCTTCTTCCCTTTCCTCTATCCCTGGGCAGATATGACTGGCCTTTTGCCCGCTTGCCCTTATGGGGACGAAAGGACTGAGGCTGAAAAGACGGTGTCTTTTTCTGCTGAGATGTGATTTGGGGTAAAAAAGGTGGATTTTCCAGCTGTTGCCGAGGCCACCAGGTCCGATGGACCGACCCCAAATAACTCCTCCCCTTTATACGGCAATACTTCCATGTGCCGTTTGGAATCTGCATCACCTGACCACTGTCGTGTCCATAAACATCTTCTGGCAGATATGGACATCGCACTTACTCTTGATGCCAGAGTGCAAATATCCCTCTGTGCATCTCGCATATATAGAAATGCATCCTTTAAATGCTCTATAGTCAATAAAATACTGTCCCTGTCAAGGGTATCAATATTTTCAGTCAGGGAATCCGACCAAGCCACCCCAGCGCTGCACATCCAGGCTGAGGCGATCGCTGGTCGCAGTATAACACCAGTATGTGTGTATATACCTTTTTAGGATATTTTCCAGCCTCTCAGCTGGCTCCTTGAGGGCGGCCCTATCTGGAGACGGTACCGCCACTTGTTTTGATAAGCGTGTGAGCGCCTTATCCACCCTAAAGGGTGTTTCCCAACGCGCCCTAACTTCTGGCGGGAAAGGGTATACCGCCAATAATTTTCTATCGGGGGAAACCCACGCATCATCACACACTTCATTTAATTTATCTGATTCAGGAAAAACTACAGGTAGTTTTTTCACACCCCACATAATACCCTTCTTGTGGTACTTGTAGTATCAGAAATATGTAACACCTCCTTCATTGCCCTTAACATGTAACGTGTGGCCCTAAAGGAAAATACGTTTGTTTCTTCACCGTCGACACTGGAGTCAGTGTCCGTGTCTGTGTCGACCGACTGAGGTAAATGAGCGTTTTACAGCCCCTGACGGTGTTTGAGACGCCTGGACAGGTACTAATTTGTTTGCCGGCCGTCTCATGTCGTCAACCGACCTTGCAGCGTGTTGACATTATCACGTAATTCCTTAAATAAGCCATCCATTCCGGTGTCGACTCCCTAGAGAGTGACATCACCATTTCAGGCAATTGCTCCGCCTCCTCACCAATATCGTCCTCATACATGTCGACACACACGTACCGACACACAGCACACACACAGGGAATGCTCTGATAGAGGACAGGACCCCACTAGCCCTTTGGGGAGACAGAGGGAGAGTTTGCCAGCACACACCAAAAACGCTATAATTATACAGGGACAACCTTTATATAAGTGTTTTTCCCTTATAGCATTTTAATATATATATACATATCGCCAAATAAGTGCCCCCCCTCTCTGTTTTAACCCTGTTTCTGTAGTGCAGTGCAGGGGAGAGCCTGGGAGCCTTCCCACCAGCATTTCTGTGAGGGAAAATGGCGCTGTGTGCTGAGGAGAATAGGCCCCGCCCCCTTTTCGGTGGGCTTCTTCTCCCGTTTTTCTGAGACCTGGCAGGGGTTAAATACATCCATATAGCCCCCAGGGGTTATATGTGATGTATTTTTAGCCAGAATAAGGTACTATCATTGCTGCCCAGGGCGCCCCCCCCCCAGCGCCCTGCACCCTCAGTGACCGCTGCTATGAAGTGTGCTGACAACAATGGCGCACAGCTGCAGTGCTGTGCGCTACCTTATGAAGACTGAAGAGTCTTCTGCCGCCGTTTCTGGACCTTCACTTTTCGGCATCTGCAAGGGGGGTCGGCGGCGCGGCTCCGGGACGAACCCCAGGGTGAGACCTGTGTTCCGACTCCCTCTGGAGCTAATGGTGTCCAGTAGCCTAAGAAGCCAATCCATCCTGCACGCAGGTGAGTTCACTTCTCTCCCCTAAGTCCCTCGTAGCAGTGAGCCTGTTGCCAGCAGGACTCACTGAAAATAAAAAACCTAACAAACTTTTACTCTAAGCAGCTCTTTAGGAGAGCCACCTAGATTGCACCCTTCTCGGCCGGGCACAAAAATCTAACTGAGGCTTGGAGGAGGGTCATAGGGGGAGGAGCCAGTGCACACCACCTGATCCTAAAGCTTTTACTTTTGTGCCCTGTCTCCTGCGGAGCCGCTAATCCCCATGGTCCTGACGGAGTCCCCAGCATCCACTTAGGACGTCAGAGAAAATAACCCTTTCCTTGTTGAAGGAGGGGAACCTTAACCACCACCTGTTGAAGATACAATTTGTGAATTGCAGCTAACACTATTTCCCTCTCTAAGGGGGAAGCTGGCAGGGCCGATTTGAGGTATCGATGAGGGGGCATCTCTTCGAATTCCAGCTTGTATCCCTGAGACACAATATCTATTGCCCAGGGATCCACCCGGGAGTGAACCCACTTGTGGCTGAAATTTCGGAAACGCGCCCCCACCGGGCCTAGCTCCGCCTGTGGAGCCCCAGCGTCATGCGGTGGATTTAGTGGAAGTCGGGGAGGACTTCTGTTCCTGGGAACTAGCTGCGTTGTGCAGTTTCCTTCCTCTGCCCCTGCCTCTGGCAAGAAAGGACGCACCTCGGACTTTCTTGCCTTTTTGTGATCGAAAGGACTGCATTTGGTAATACGGTGCTTTCTTAGGTTGTGAGGAAACATATGGCAAAAAATTTGATTTTCCAGCAGTAGCTGTGGAGACCAGGTCCGAGAGACCCTCCCCAAACAATTCCTCACCCTTGTAAGGTAAAACCTCCATGTGCCTTTTTGAGTCGGCATCACCTGTCCATTGCCGAGTCCACAGGACCCTTCTGGCAGAAATCGACATAGCATTTATTCTAGAGCCCAGTAGACTAATGTCTCTTTGAGCATCTCTCATATATAGGACAGCGTCTTTTATATGCCCCAGGGTCATTAATATAGTATCCTTGTCTAGGGTATCAAGTTCCTCAGATAAGGTATCCGTCCATGCTGCTACAGCACTACACACCCAGGCCGACGCAATTGCCGGCCTTAGTAAGGTACCTGAATGTGTATAAATGGACTTCAGGGTAACCTCTTGCTTTCTATCCGCAGCATCTTTTAGGGTGGCCGTATCCTGTGACGGCAGGGCTACCCTCTTGGATAAGCGTGTTAAAGCTTTGTCCACCCTAGGGGAGGATTCCCAGCATAACCTGTCCGTTGGCGGGAAAGGATACGCCATAAGCATCCGTTTAGAAATCTGCAGTTTTTTATCTGGAGATTCCCAAGCCTTTTCACATAACTCATTTAGCTCATGTGAAGAGGGAAAGGTCACCTCTTGCTTTTTTTCCCCATATATATGAACCCTCTTGTCAGGGACTGGGGTTTCCTCTGTGATGTGCAACACATCCTTAATTGCTATAATCATATAACGGATGGATTTAGCCAATTTAGGCTGTAACTTTGCATCATCGTAATCGACACTGGAGTCAGAATCCATGTCGGTATCTGTGTCAACAATTTGGGATAGTGGGCGCCGAGACCCTGACGGCCTCTGCGACATAGGATCAGGCATGGGCTGAGACCCTGACTGTCCTAAGGTTTCAGCTTTATCTAACCTTTTATGCAAGGAATTAACATTATCATTTAAAACCTTCCACATATCCATCCAATCAGGTGTCGGCGCCGTCGGCGGAGACACCACATTCATTTGCTCCCGGCTGTTTCCACATAGCCTTCCTCGTCAAACATGTCGACACAAGCGTACCAACACACCACACACACAGGGAATGCTCTTTTTGAAGACAGTTCCCCCACAAGGCCCTTTGGAGAGACAGAGAGAGAGTATGCCAGCACACACCCCAGCGCTATATAACCCAGGAATAACACAGTAACTTAATGTTAACCCAGTAGCCGCTGTTATATTGCTTTTTGCACCAAATTTTGTGCCCCCCCTCTCTTTTTACCATCTTCTACCGTGTATCTGCAGGGGAGAGCCTGGGGAGCTTCCTCTCAGCGGAGCTGTGGAGAAAAAATGGCGCTGGTGAGTGCTGAGGAAGAAGCCCCGCCCCCTCAGCAGCGGGCTTCTGTCCCGCTTTAATACACAATTTTTTGGTGGGGGCTCATACATATATACAGTGCCCAACTGTATATATGCAAACTTTTGCCAAAGAGGTCTTAAATTGCTGCCCAGGCCCGCCCCCCCCCCCGTCGCCCCCCCCCCCCCCCCCCCCCGTCGCCCAAAGACAGCATCCTGGGAGGTTGATGGTATCAAAGACAGAAACAAAAGGACAGTGTGGGCGGGAAGACCACGTGGCCTCCCTACACAACTGTTCAGCAGACGCATCACGACTAGCCGACCATTACCACTTATCGAGTGTAATGAGCCGTGACCACATTCAGAACCAAGAGGTCTGCCTGAGTAACAGTCATTCGCAGCCAGCGGGCCAATGTCTGTCTGTTAGCAGGCCAGCCCCTTCTGTGAAAGCCATAAAGCACAAAAAGAGCATCAGATTTACAGAAAGATTTGGTTCGATCCACATAAATCTGAAATGCACGTACCACGTCAAGCAAAGCTTGTGGAAAGGGTAGGAGATTGGAAAGCTGGAAACACAGTATCTTGATTAATATGAAATATGGAGACAACTTTAGGAAGGTAGCCAGACCTAGGGGCTAATTCAGCATGACGTGCTGATCTGGTGAAATCACTATGGAGCGATTTCAGCACATCAGCATATGCGCATAAGCTTTTTGTGCACATGTGCGAGGTCCTTAACTGTGTTCTCCAGAACACAGTCAAAGACCTGGAGGGGGCGTCGATGCTCCATTTAAGGGGCGCGGTCTGGACAACGGAGGAGTGTCTGGACCGTTGATGGGGTGGGTCGCTGCAAAAACGTACAACTCCCTGAAAGAAGGTGGGAGTGATTTTTCACTGGAACCAAACGGACAGAGCAGATACCTGTACCGTCAGGGACGTGAGGGCAGAGGCTCAAGTCCAACCCTGCCTGAAGAAAAGACAGACCTCTAGCAACTCTGAAGGCAGTAGGACTATAGCCCCTGGGGGAAGACCTCTGGAAATAAGTGTGCCAAATCCTGTAGTAAATTAGGGCTGAGGCAGGTATTCGAGCTTTAAGCATCGTGTGAACAACCAAGCACGAAAAGCCCTTAGATCTTTTGAGGGATGTCTCAAGAGCCACGCCGTCAGACAGATGAGCCAGGTCCAGGTGTAGACGCAGACCCCGAGTCAGCAGAGGAAGCCGAAAGGGAGTGTCTATTGTAAGACCCTACAGGTCTGCGAACAAATGGCGCCTCGGCCAGTTTGGATCTATGATCAGCATGGTGCCTCCGTTACGGAGACTGGAGGGAAAATTGAAGTTCCACCGCACCACCAGAGTGTCTACAAAGGTGGCTACGGGATCTCTGGTCCTGGACCCGTAAACAGGTAGGTTGAGCCAATTGGGTATTTGACTTTTGCTTAGTTTGTGGCATGAGGCCATGAGGTCCATGTCCGCTAGGCCCCACTTGTCCACCAGAACATGAAAGACTTACGGGATGCTGAGCCCACTCGCCGGATGTCTTGGCGGCTTAAGAAGTCTGTTTCCCAGTTGAGGACTACTGAGATGAACACCGCTGAGATAGAAAGTCAGAAGGGCAGCACCTGGAATTGATAATGCTGTTGGAGGACAGCAAATCTGAGGTATCGCTGATGGTTGGAGGTGATGGGCACATACAAGTATGCATCCTGAATATCCAACATAGCCATCCCCAGGCTTCTGTGCAAGGATAATGGAGCGGAGGGTTTCCATGCAAAACCTGGGAACCTGTATAAACTTGTTGAAGGCCTTGAGATTGAGTATGGGTCGAAAGGAAACCGTTTGGTTTCTGGACCAGAAAAATTGTGGAGTAAAAGCCTGTCCTTTGTTGCTCTGGACAAACTTGCACAATGACTCCATATTGTAGAAGAGTGTGTACGGCCTGCTGCAGAGCCAAAGCCTTGATAGGATATGCTGGAAGACCCATACAAAAAATTGTTGAGGACACCTCTGAAAAGTGAGAGGGTACTTGTGGGAGACCACATTTTGCACCCAGGCGTCTGTGGTAATTGGACGCCAGGACTCTGCACACCAAAGAAGTTGGCCCCCCACCCTGGGATCCCCAAGGAGGAGGCCCGCCCTTTCATCAGAGGGCTTGTTGTCCGACTTTGCAGCCGGGTGTCTGGTAGCCCAGAATCGCTTAGAGCGTGGTTTGTTGGACTTAGAAGAGCTGGTCTGCTTGGGAAAAGACTGGCCCTTAGCTTTTCCCTGACAGCAAAAGGACCTAAAGGATGATGTCCTGAGCTTTGGGGCAGCAGCTGAAGGCAGAAAAGCAGTTTTAGAAGCAGCAATAGTGTCCACAATTTTATCCAATTCGGCGCCAAAAGGTATGTCACCTGTGAAGGGTAGAGATTCCAGCGCCTTCTTGGAAACAGAGTCCGCCCTCCAGGAGCGGAGCCAGAGAACACTTCAAGCTGCCACGGAGGTCGCAGGACACTTTAGAAGCGAGTACTCCTGTATCTAAGGAAGCTTCCCCAAGGTAAGCTGCTTCCCTAATATGGAAGATGTGGGATAGTTGTTCCCTGGTAGCATCCGATGGGAGGCTGCATTCAGTGCATCTGCCCAGCCCTCAATAGCTTTAGCAACATAGGCCGAAGCCATAGCGGGGCGTGTTATGGCGCCCGCATGTGAGTACATAGACTTGAGGAAAGTCTCTATCTTCCTGTCAGTGGCAGCTTTGAGAGGATACAGTGGTAATAGTCAACGTGGATCTTCTAACCAAGTGAGCCACATGAGCATCTACTGAAGGGGGAGCCTCCCACTTAGTACATCCCGCTACTGGAAAAGGGTAAAACGATATAACTGGGACTGCTTGTTAGGCGTAAACCAGGCTTCATGCATGCGGTCGGTAAACTGATCCGACTGAGGGAATTCTGCTTTAGCGACTTTTTGTCATTTAAACGCAGACCCTCTTGTACAGGATCCTGGGAGAGGGATAAGCCAGCTGAACAGGATCTACATGTATCCAGTATGGGAGACCAGTCTCCGTACTACCTTTGGAAGACATTACGGTATAGGCACTATAAGCACACAGTATGTGTAAGGCCAGACAATGCAATGTGACACCCCTCACATTTTATGTGAGGTACTGAATCTATATACAGTTGGGGGTTTATATTAATGGGTTTATGAGGTAGTAACTGGTATATAACTGTCAATTATAGAAGCAGAAACAGTAAATCAGCACAGCAGTTACTGTCAGCACCAAACTAAAACTGTCTGGCTTATAGGCTGGGGGCGGGGTATAGGGGAGGAGGGACAAATGCATTCTGGGAGCTAAAGCCTTAACTGTTTGGTGCCTGGTTCTCTCTAACCACCTACACCCCATGGTATCCCTGTGGACCCATATGGACCCTGAGGAAGACATAGTGCCACCGGGAACAGTATCACAGGACTACAGCAGACTGGGCACATGATCGGGGGCCCAGGGATGGCCCATCCCAGGTGTGATTAGGAAAATAAGGGAGGTGAGCCAGACTGGGCAAGGGAACATGCCCTCTCCGGTGGCAATGTGGGGGAGGCACAGTGTGTGCATTTTTGACGGGCACCTTGTGAATACTCTGCCGCATCCATCAGTGCTGAAAGAAGTTACCATACTATGGTCAATGACACTCTCTCCGGAGCGACCCCAGGCGCCTGGTGGAGATTCGATCAGTAACAGAAGCGCCCTGTGACCACGCTATATGAAGGGCACTGAGGTGGTGGGATTGGTGGTACATAGGGAGAGGTTAGCTTTAGGCACCACCAGTGTTAGGCTGCGGTGGGGGGTATTAAGGGTTACTCTGCGGGAAGGGAGGGTTAGGAGGGTAGATGGAGAGGGTAAGTATACTTACCGGACCTGCCGGGGTTCTCTCCATCGAGATGCCGCTGTCAATCTTCGGGCCACTGGCATCCCGAACACCGGTCACTCATATCCCACCCTCCAGGTGATACCAATGTGTAACACGAAGGTTTGGATGTGACGCTCCAAACACTCTACATCACTAGAGCACTGACACCAATAAACCCTGCAAGTCTCTAGTAGCCCCCATGCTCGGGTCACTGAGGACCGGTAACGGTGTGTATCCAGCTTTACGCAGCTCACCGGGAATCTGAGATCTGTGCTCATCTGCTGTTTGGGAATGCAAGCTCTCAGTCTGGTGGAGTCACTTCTACTGTTCATCCTCGGGAGAGAGGATCTGTAGATGGAGGCAGGACACAGCGCCACCTGGAGACTGCAATGAAACACTGCACCCAGTATACTTGCAGAAACCATCGCTCATCTACTCAAAAGATTTTTGTCTCGAGCAAGTTTCCTAACTCAGCGCAAGGCATCAGGACTACATTGGGTGTGTTCAAAACAAAGGCACTCAATGGCCAACTATACAGTGTGGATGGAATAAACGTCTGTGCTGGCTGCTTGTTTGGACACATCTGCTATATTTACTATTCTATTGTTAGGAGGACAGAACCCAATCTCCGGGCCACTGCTTTTTCTGCCGGCTCTTTGTGGCCCTTTCTTTGTTCTCTAATACACAATTTCTTAAATTAAATGCAGTAAAGAGAGGATTTTGGTACTTACCAGGTAAATCTCTTTCTTTGAATCCATAGGGGTCACTAGAGTACTCTGATATATGGATGGGCGTTAGCAGGGGATATGCTCATTTAAATATTCAAATTAGTAACCCTCCACCCCCTCCATACTCCCATGGTACCTCAGTTGTTTTTGTGCCTTCGCCAATGTAATAATACATAAAACAGGTAGGGTTTAGCAGCCAGACAGCGGTGCCCACAGAGCTACAGTGCACCGCCCTATAATACAGCGCCTGGCGCTGGGGACAGGATCCCTTCCCTCCGTGTACACCGAGGGTCTCACACGTGTATCCTCACCCCCTCCTCATTTACACACAATGCAGACAGCAGGCAGGGTACAGATATTTTTATTAGCCTTTCTTTCCATAGGAAACCAGGCTAAAATGAATAGAAATACAACATAAGAGATAGCATGGCATAGTGGCATGTACCGTTATTGTGGAAAGCTGCAGCTCGTACAGGTCCGGAGATGTGTGCCCCACTTCCTGCGCTCGCTTCCAGCTCTTCACCACGGCATCCCCAACTCCAGGATGCGTTCTCTCGTACTTGTCTCTGTATTTCTGGCGATTCAATTGTTAAAATACTGAAATTAATCTTCTTTATTATTTTTTGTTTTATACCATGCTTCAGAGACGCCGGTTTGGTGCGTTAGAACAGCAAACCGGCATCTGTAGTCGTTTGCCTAGGGTCCTACATCGTAGGGCTCCAGCACTTCCACAGAGCTGAGAGCAGACAGCAAGACCTGCGCGCAGCCTGGAGAGATTGGCATCACGCCGAGGATCGCTACCGAAACTCCAGCACCGGTGAGGATTGGTCGCCCAACTCTATAGCGCCTTCGCTCGGCATCGTCAGAGTAGTGCACTGTACGCGCACAAGGGTATTCCCGGAGAGAGCGACATTATTCATTGTACACCGACACTCAATTTTTACCTCATTTCAAACCTTTCCAATTGAACCAGCTTCTGCTGCAACCTTGGAGAGCCGGAGCCCTCACTTGCCATAAAACGTATCTTTATAGCCTTTTAAATATAAAAGACTGGCTGCAACGCAAGGAAGAATCCACGTTCCGTCTTATTGAGCAAGGCCTGTTTCACTGAACAGAGCAAACACTGGCTTACGTAGTCCATGGACAATAAATTATTTTCCCATCTTCTGAAATGGTCTGTGGATTTAAATTTAAGGACAAGTTTTTTTTTTGTTTTTTTGTGTGTGTGTTTTTGTTTAAAAAATAAAAAAAAGAATAAAAAGAAAAATTAAGCGGGCATGGGAGGGCAATTAAAACAAAAAAATATTTACTTCTATAAATAGTTATGTGGGGCGACCTCCCCTCATTCTCTCCCGATAAGCTCCCGTCATTCTCTCCATGATCACCTCAAACAATTCCAATTAATTTTTGGACTGGGGAACGGTCATCACCCAGGTGTGGATTTTTGTTCATTCCCTTCACGTTTGTGGTTATCCACTGTTCTGTACCCTGATTGGCGAAGAGAGGAACGCAAGGAAAAAAAAAATGTTTATATAAAGTTGCTGAAAGTGACCCTCAATGCGTCTCATCAGTCTCCACCTTGAGGGTCTCAAGAAAGTCATTTGATTAAAGTCTCTAGTTGTCCTCTGACTCTTCCTCTGCCTCCCGCAGCCAAGTGAAAAAGGCAGTGACTGATTTAAGTGCTACACCCTTCCCATTCTGCTCCGCCGGGTCTTTACTGCTTTCCCACCTGTAGAAGGCGTCCTCGGAAATCACTTCTTCATCGTAGAGGCAGTCAAAGAACATCCGGAGCAAGTCTGTGAAAAGAAAGAAAGAATCCTTAGCTTCAGCTGGGCTCTCTACTAACACAACTATAATTCTGCATGCTCATATGTGCTAACTCTCCTATTGGAGGACCTCGGAGTAGAGGCCTAGCTAGGCGTTCCGGCACTTTATACTGTGCTGCAGGCAGACACCTTCCCAGAACCATAACATCAAAACATTAAAGAAGAACTAGAAACTTAAGCATAAAAGGGTGGGGGGCACAAAGTGTCCAGAGGACAGAAATGAGTGTTCGTATAAAAGGCCCAGTTTCAGTCTCCGCTAATTGGGAGTACTGGACACCTTGGGGGAACTTCAAAGCTGCCGCCAGAGGTGGGTGCTCTAAGTAGAGCAGGTAGAAGCAACTGTCCTGTATAACTAGCCATCCTGGATGGAAACACATTGCCCTGTATGACTTGGAAAACTAGGTGGCGCCAGTCAGAGCTGATCAGCAGAGGCTCCATGCCATGCCGCCCAGAAGGCCTTGTTCCAACGTAAACCTCTGGTGAATTACACCTAGCACAGATCTGCCTAGATGCTGGACACAACTCTTATGGGGGACCAAAGATCTTCTGTCCTGCACACATCGCGTGTTCCAAGGCCTGGCAGCATCCACAGAGTTGAGTTTCATTCCAGAGACCTACCCCGGATCTAAGGATGGAATCGCGATAACCTGATGCACATGGCCTGTGAGGAAATATGGTTTCATGTAGCCCTGGAACACACTGCACTGCCCATCACCCTAAGATTTCTATAATGCCTCCCTGATAGCCGTGGTATGCCCACCTCCATGGCACTGTCTGAGTGGATCTTCATAATGTGTCTATGCAAGAGACGCCGTCCTCCGCCTAGAGTGCTGGACACTGCTGTCAGTTCAATCACATCTGTCAGGCATGACGGCTCCTGAGACCAAAGACCCTGAGAAAAACACTGCCCCGAAAGCGGACGTCCACCGCCAGCATCGTCCTCTCTCTCAAATGGTGGAAAGGCTATCTGCGTTGAGGTTGTTGTGCCTTAGCCACCAGAAGAGCAAGTGATGCATGGTTGGAGACCATCTGATGAGCTGGTTGGTCAGATGGTAGCGTAACGTCCTCCATTATGACACGAGTTGGAATTCACTCCATGGTCCCGTGCAAATTGCACAACCTCAAAAATGGAACCCATCTTCCTTAAGGAGATTCAAGCAAACTGAAGAGAGGTCTACTGTTGTCACTGTATACTATCACTGTCTAGGGTCAGCCACCCATGGAACAACTGGGAAGTTGTTGCATCAGATTTGTTGTCATTGCCTCTCCAGCCAAACATTCTCAGGTCCGTGCAGTTCTTAACACTTCAACCTGAAGCAAGGTGGCGGGCCTGTCCTGATCAGCAGACCCTGCAGGTAATAATTATCCTTTATTTACATCGCACCAGAATGGGTCTGCAGCGCCTCAAAAAGTATAAGAAAGTACATAAAAAGAAAACAATGATACACTGCAGTACGTAACATTGCAGGACATGGTATAACCACTGCTATAGCAGCATAGGGGCCCATTTATCAAACATTATTTCCCCGAAATCAGCCACAAATGTAAGGTATCCCCCGAATGTATGGAGGAGGGACCACAGGAGACCTCTCTGATACATGATGCGATTCCTCCTTTCCCGCCGGTAGCCGCATCCCCCATAGGTTTCTACAGGGAATACGAGTCTACCAGATTTATCAATTTTCAGAATGTGATGCTGTGGCCGGAGACTTGTCTCACATGATAAACTCGTGGCGCGTTCGCCATTATCTAAATGGACGAATCTGCGCTATGCGCCAGGTACTGTAAATGTTTAATAATGTGTTTTACCATGTTATATTTAAGCTCTGCACAGTTGTAGAAGCACACATTTACCATGCATGGGCGAAGTCGCTCTGATTCTAAAATTCTTTGAAATTTCGGAACAAATTGCCTTGGGACATTCTCACATAGATTGATATGTTAATGATCCTGGCACCTGAAAGGGGTCTCTGGATGAGCAATGTCTTTGAGGTGCAGACCAGGGGAGGGGGGTATTCTTGTATCTCAGGTGAAAAGACAGGATTGGTGGGTTTCAGAATGTTGTTCTCAACACTTTAAGATTCTCATTTAAGCTGAACTGGTTTTAGTATAGATATGTGAACGGGGGAGAGGCAACTGAAAATAAGAATTTACTCACCGGTAATTCTATTTCTCGTAGTCCGTAGTGGATGCTGGGGACTCCGTAAGGACCATGGGGAATAGACGGCTCCGCAGGAGACTGGGCACACTAAAAGAAAGATTTGGTACTACCTGGTGTGCACTGGCTCCTCCCCCTATGACCCTCCTCCAGACCTCAGTTAGGATACTGTGCCCGGAAGAGCTGACACAATAAGGAAGGATTTTGAATCCCGGGTAAGACTCATACCAGCCACACCAATCACACCGTATAACTCGTGATATTTTACCCAGTTAACAGTATGAATAACAACTGAGCCTCTCAACAGATGGCTCAACAATAACCCTTTAGTTAGGCAATAACTATATACAAGTATTGCAGACAATCCGCACTTGGGATGGGCGTCCAGCATCCACTACGGACTACGAGAAATAGAATTACCGGTGAGTAAATTCTTATTTTCTCTGACGTCCTAGTGGATGCTGGGGACTCCGTAAGGACCATGGGGATTATACCAGAGCTCCCAAACGGGCGGGAGAGTGCGGATGACTCTGCAGCACCGAATGAGAGAACTCAAGGTCCTCCTCAGCCAGGGTATCAAATTTGTAGAATTTAGCAAACGTGTTTGCCCCTGACCAAGTAGCAGCTCGGCAAAGTTGTAAAGCCGAGACCCCTCGGGCAGCCGCCCAAGATGAGCCCACCTTCCTCGTGGAATGGGCTTTCACTGATTTAGGATGCGGCAAACCAGCCGCAGAATGCGCCAGCTGAATTGTGCTACAAATCCAGCGAGCAATAGTCTGCTTAGAAGCAGGAGCACCCAGTTTGTTGGGTGCATACAGGATAAATAGCGAGTCAGTTTTCCTGACACTAGCCGTCCTGGAAACATAAATTTTCAAGGCCCTGACTACGTCCAGTAACTTGGAATCCTCCAAGTCCTTAGTAGCCGCAGACACTACAATAGGTTGGTTCAAGTGAAAAGCTGATACCACCTTAGGGAGAAACTGTGGACGAGTCCTCAATTCTGCCCTATCCATATGGAAAATCAGATAAGGGCTTTTACACGACAAAGCCGCCAATTCTGACACACGCCTGGCCGAAGCCAAGGCCAATAACATGACCACTTTCCAAGTGAGATATTTGAGATCCACGGTTTTAAGTGGTTCAAACCAATGTGATTTTAGGAAACTCAACACCACATTGAGATCCCAAGGTGCCACAGGAGGCACAAAAGGGGGCTGAATATGAAGCACTCCCTTTACAAAAGTCTGAACTTCAGGCAGTGAAGCCAGTTCTTTCTGGAAGAAAATCGACAGAGCCGAAATCTGGACCTTAATGGAACCCAATTTTAGGCCCATAGTCACTCCTGACTGTAGGAAGTGCAGAAAACGACCCAGCTGAAATTCCTCTGTGGGGGCCTTCCTGGCCTCACACCACGCAACATATTTTCGCCAAATGCGGTGATAATGGTTTGCGGTTACTTCTTTCCTGGCTTTTATCAGCGTAGGAATGACTTCCTCCGGAATGCCCTTTTCCTTTAGGATCCGGAATTCAACCGCCATGCCGTCAAACGCAGCCGCGGTAAGTCTTGGAACAGACAGGGCCCCTGCTGTAGCAGATCCTGTCTGAGCGGTAGAGGCCATGGGTCCTCTGATAACATTTCTTGAAGTTCCGGGTACCAAGCTCTTCTTGGCCAATCCGGAACCACGAGTATCGTTCTTACTCCTCGCCTTCTTATTATTCTCAGTACCTTTGGTATGAGGGGCAGAGGAGGGAACACATAGACCGACTGGTACACCCACGGTGTCACTAGCGCGTCCACAGCTATCGCCTGAGGGTCCCTCGACCTGGTGCAATATCTCTTTAGCTTTTTGTTGAGGCGGGACGCCATCATGTCCACCTGTGGCCTTTCCCAACGGTTTACCAACAGTAGGAAGACTTCTGGATAAAGTCCCCACTCTCCCGGGTGGAGGTCGTGTCTGCTGAGGAAGTCTGCTTCCCAGTTGTCCACTCCCGGAATGAACACTGCCGACAGTGCTATTATGTGATTTTCCGCCCATCGGAGAATCCTTGTGGCTTCTGCCATCGCCATCCTGCTTCTTGTGCCGCCCTGTCGGTTTACATGGGCGACTGCCGTGATGTTGTCTGACTGGATCAGTACCGGCTGGTTTTGAAGCAGGGGTTTTGCCTGACTTAGGGCATTGTAAATGGCCCTTAGTTCCAGAATATTTATGTGCAGGGAAGTCTCCTGACTTGACCATAGTCCTTGGAAGTTTCTTCCCTGTGTGACTGCTCCCCAGCCTCGAAGGCTGGCATCCGTGGTCACCAGGACCCAGTCCTGTATGCCGAATCTGCGGCCCTCTAGAAGATGAGCACTCTGCAGCCACCACAGCAGAGACACCCTGGTCCTTGGAGACAGGGTTATCAGTTGGTGCATCTGAAGATGCGATCCCGACCACTTGTCCAAGAGGTCCCACTGGAAGGTCCTTGCATGGAACCTGCCGAATGGAATTGCTTCGTATGAAGCCACCATTTTTCCCAGGACTCGTGTGCAGTGATGCACCGATACCCGTTTTGGTTTTAGGAGGCCTCTGACTAGAGATGACAGCTCCTCGGCTTTCTCCTGCGGGAGAAACACTTTTTTCTGTTCTGTGTCCAGAATCATCCCCAGGAACAGTAAGCGTGTGGAAGGAACCAGTTGTGACTTTGGGATGTTTAGAATCCAGCCATGCTGTTGTAGCACTTCCCGAGATAGTGCTACTTCGACCAGTAACTGCTCCCTGGACCTCGCCTTTATTAGGAGATCGTCCAAGTACGGGATAATTAAAACTCCCTTTTTTCGAAGGAGTATCATCATTTCTGCCATTACCTTGGTAAACACCCTCGGTGCCGTGGACAGTCCAAACGGTAGTGTCTGGAATTGGTAATGACAATCCTGTACCACAAATCTGAGGTACTCCTGGTGAGGATGGTAAATGGGGACATGTAGGTAAGCATCCTTGATGTCCAGGGATACCATGTAATCCCCCTCCTCCAGGCTTGCAATAACCGCCCTGAGCGATTCCATCTTGAACTTTGATTTTTTTATGTATGTGTTCAAGGATTTCAAATTTAAAATGGGTCTCACCGAACCGTCCGGTTTCGGTACCACAAACAGTGTGGAATAGTAACCCCGTCCTTGTTGAAGTAGGGGTACTTTGACTATCACCTGCTGGGAATACAGCTTGTGAATTGCCTCTAGTACAGCCTCCCTGCTCGAGGGAGTTGTCGGTAAGGCCGATTTGAGGAAACGGCGGGGGGGAGGCGCCTCGAATTCCAGCTTGTACCCCTGAGATACTACTTGAAGGATCCAGGGATCCACCCGTGAGCGAACCCACTGATCGCTGAAATTTTTGAGGCGGCCCCCCACCGTACCTGGCTCCGCCTGTGGAGCCCCACCGTCATGCGGCGGATTTGGAAGAAGCGGGGGAGGATTTTTGTTCCTGGGAACCTGCTGCGTGGTGCAGCTTTTTTCCCCTTCCTCTGCCTCTAGACAGAAAGGACCCGCCTTTTCCCCGCCTGTTTTTCTGGGTTCGAAAGGACTGCACCTGATAGTACGGCGCTTTCTTAGGCTGTGAGGGGACATGGGGCAAAAATGCTGACTTCCCAGCTGTTGCTGTGGAAACAAGGTCTGAGAGACCGTCCCCGAATAACTCCTCACCCTTATAAGGCAAAACTTCCATGTGCCTTTTAGAATCTGCATCCCCTGTCCACTGCCGAGTCCATAAGCCTCTCCTAGCAGAAATGGACAATGCACTTATTCTAGATGCCAGCCGGCAGATCTCCCTCTGTGCATCTCTCATGTACAAGACTGAGTCTTTTATATGCTCTATGGTAAGCAATATAGTGTCCCTGTCCAGGGTGTCAATATTTTCTGACAGGGAATCTGACCAAGCAGCAGCAGCACTGCACATCCAGGCTGAAGCAATAGCTGGTCTCAGTATAACACCAGTGTGTGTATATATAGACTTTAGGATAGCCTCCTGCTTTCTATCAGCACGTTCCTTTAGGGCGGCCGTGTATCCGGAGACGGTAGTGCCACCTTTTTAGACAAACGTGTGAGCGCTTTATCCACTCTAGGGGGAGTTTCCCAATGTGACCTATCCTCTGGCGAGAAAGGGAACGCCATTAGTAATTTTTTTGAAATCACCAATTTCTTATCAGGGAAAGCCCACGCTTCTTCACACACTTCATTTAATTCTTCAGATGGGGGAAAAAATAAGAATTTACTTACCGATAATTCTATTTCTCATAGTCCGTAGTGGATGCTGGGAACTCCGAAAGGACCATGGGGAATAGCGGCTCCGCAGGAGACTGGGCACAAAAGTAAAAGCTTTAGGACTAGCTGGTGTGCACTGGCTCCTCCCCCTATGACCCTCCTCCAAGCCTCAGTTAGGATACTGTGCCCGGACGAGCGTACACAATAAGGAAGGATTTTGAATCCCGGGTAAGACTCATACCAGCCACACCAATCACACCGTACAACCTGTGATCTGAACCCAGTTAACAGCATGATAACAGAGGAGCCTCTGAAAAGATGGCTCACAACAATAATAACCCGATTTTTGTAACTATGTACAAGTATTGCAGACAATCCGCACTTGGGATGGGCGCCCAGCATCCACTACGGACTATGAGAAATAGAATTATCGGTAAGAAAATTCTTATTTTCTCTGACGTCCTAGTGGATGCTGGGAACTCCGAAAGGACCATGGGGATTATACCAAAGCTCCCAAACGGGCGGGAGAGTGCGGATGACTCTGCAGCACCAATTGAGAGAACTCCAGGTCCTCCTCAGCCAGGGTATCAATTTTGTAGAATTTTACAAACGTATTTGCTCCTGACCAAGTAGCTGCTCGGCAAAGTTGTAAAGCCGAGACCCCTCGGGCAGCCGCCCAAGATGAGCCCATCTTCCTTGTGGAGTGGGCATTTACAGATTTTTGGCTGTGGCAGGCCTGCCACAGAATGTGCAAGCTGAATTGTACTACAAATCCAACGAGCAATAGTCTGCTTAGAAGCAGGAGCACCCAGCTTGTTGGGTGCATACAGGATAAACAGCGAGTCAGATTTTCTGACTCCAGCCGTCCTGGAAACATATATTTTCAGGGCCCTGACAACGTCTAGCAACTTGGAGTCCTCCAAGTCCCTAGTAGCCGCAGGCACCACAATAGGTTGGTTCAGGTGAAACGCTGAAACCACCTTAGGGAGAAACTGAGGACGAGTCCTCAATTCCGCCCTGTCCGAATGGAAAATCAGATAAGGGCTTTTACAGGATAAAGCCGCCAATTCTGACACGCGCCTGGCCCAGGCCAGGGCCAACAGCATGACCACTTTCCCTGTGAGATATTTTAACTCCACAGATTTAAGTGGTTCAAACCAATGTGACATTTTTGGAACCCAAAAACTACAGTGAGATCCCAAGGTGCCACTGGAGGCACAAAAGGAGGCTGTATATGCAGTACCCCTTTTACAACGTCTGAACTTCAGGGACTGAAGCTAGTTCTTTTTGGAAGAAAATTGACAGGGCCGAAATTTGAACCTTAATGGACCCCAATTTCAGGCCCATAGACACTCCTGTTTGCAGGAAATGTAGGAATCGACCCAGTTGAATTTCCTCCGTCGGGCCTTACTGGCCTCGCACCACGCAACATATTTTCGCCAAATGCGGTGATAATGTTTTGCGGTTACATCCTTCCTGGCTTTGATCAGGATAGGGATGACCTCATCCGGAATGCCTTTTTTCCTTCAGGATCCGGCGTTCAACCGCCATGCCGTCAAACGCAGTCGCGGTAAGTCTTGGAACAGACAGGGTCCTTGCTGAAGCAGGTCCCTTCTTAGAGGTAGAGGCCACGGATCCTCCGTGAGCATCTTTTGAAGTTCCGGTTACCAAGTCCTTCTTGGCCAATCCGGAGCCACGAATATAGTGCTTACTCCTCTCCATCTTATCAATCTCAGTACCTTGGGTATGAGAGGCAGATGAGGGAACACATACACTGACTGGTACACCCACGGTGTTACCAGAGCGTCTACAGCTATTGCCTGAGGGTCCCTTGACCTGGCGCAATACCTGTCGAGTTTTTCCCAACGGTTTATAATCATGTGGAAGACTTCTGGGTGAAGTCCCCACTCTCCCGGGTGGAGGTCGTGCCTGCTGAGGAAGTCTGCTTCCCAGTTGTCCACTCCCGGAATTGCGGACAGTGCTATCACATGATTTTCCGCCCAGCGAAGAATCCTTGCAGCTTCTGCCATTGCCCTCCTGCTTCTTGTGCCACCCTGTCTGTTTACGTGGGTGACTGCCGTGATGTTGTCCGACTGGATCAACACCGGCTGACCTTGAAGCAGAGGTCTTGCTAAGCTTAGAGCATTGTAAATGGCCCTTAGCTCCAGGATATTAATGTGAAGTGATGTCTCCAGGCTTGACAATAAGCCCTGGAAATTCCTTCCCTGTGTGACTGCTCCCCAGCCTCGCAGGCTGGCATCCGTGGTCACCAGGACCCAGTCCTGAATGCCGAATCTGCGGCCCTCTAGAAGATGAGCACTCTGCAACCACCACAGGAGGGACACCCTTGTTCTTGGTGACAGGGTTATCCGCTGATGCATCTGAAGATGCGACCCGGACCATTTGTCCAGCAGGTCCCACTGGAAAGTTCTTGCGTGGAATCTGCCGAATGGGATTGCTTCGTAGGAAGCCACCATTTTACCCAGAACCCTTGTGCATTGATGCACTGAGACTTGGCTCGGTTTTAGGAGGTTCCTGACTAGCTCGGATAACTCCCTGGCTTTCTCCTCCGGGAGAAACACCTTTTTCTGGACTGTGTCCAGGATCATCCCTAGGAACAGAAGACGAGTCGTCGGAACCAGCTGCGATTTTGGAATATTGAGAATCCAATCGTGCTGCCGCAACACTACCTGAGATAGTGCTACACCGACCTCCAACTGTTCCCTGGATCTTACCCTTATCAGGGAATCGTCCAAGTAAGGGATAACTAAAATTCCCTTCCTTCGAAGGAATATCATCATTTCGGCCATTACCTTGGTAAAGACCCGGGGTGCCGTGGACCATCCATACGGCAGCGTCTGAACTGATAGTGACAGTTCTGTACCATAAACCTGAGGTACCCTTGGTGAGAAGGGTAAATTTGGACATGAAGGTAAGCATCCTTGATGTCCCGAGACATCATGTAGTCCCCTTCTTCCAGGTTCGCAATCACTGCTCTGAGTGACTCAATCTTGAATTTGAACCTCTGTATGTAAGTGTTCAAAGATTTTAGATTTAGAATCGGTCTCACCGAGCCGTCCGGCTTCGGTACCACAACAGTGTGGAATAATACCCCGTTCCCTGTTGCAGGAGGGGTACCTTGATTATCACCTGCTGGGAATACAGCTTGTGAATGGCTTCCAAAACTGTCTCCCTGTCAGAAGGAGACATCGGTAAAGCCGACTTTAGGAAACGGTGAGGGGGAGACGTCTCGAATTCCAATTTGTACCCCTGAGATATCACCTGAAGGATCCAGGGGTCTACTTGCGAGTGAGCCCACTGCGCGCTGAAATTCATTGAGACGGGCCCCCCACCGTGCCTGATTCTGCTTGTAAAGCCCCAGCGTCATACTGAGGGCTTGGCAGAGGCGGGAGAGGGTTTCTGTTCCTGGGAACTGGCTGATTTCTGCAGCCTTTTTCCTCTCCCTCTGTCACGGGGCAGAAATGAGGAACCTTTTGCCCGCTTGCCCACGAAAAGACTGCGCCTGATAATACGGCGTCTTCTCATGTTGAGAGGCGACCTGGGGTACAAACGTGGATTTCCCAGCTGTTGCCGTGGCCACCAGGTCTGAAAGACCGACCCCAAATAACTCCTCCCCTTAATAAGGCAATACTTCCAAATGTCGTTTGGAATCCGCATCACCTGACCACTGTCGTGTCCATAACCCTCTACTGGTAGAAATGGACAACGCACTTAGACTTGATGCCAGTCGGCAAATATTCCGCTGTGCATCACACATATATAGAAATGCATCTTTTAAATGCTCTATAGGCAAAAATATACTGTCCCTATCTAGGGTATCAATATTTTCAGTCAGGGAATCCGACCACGCCAACCCAGCACTGCACATTCAGGCTGAGGCGATTGCTGGTCGCAGTATAACACCAGTATGTGTGTAAATACATTTTAGGATACCCTCCTGCTTTCTATCAGCAGGATCCTTAAGGGCGGCCATCTCAGGAGAGGGTAGAGCCTTACAAGCGTGTGAGCGCTTTATCCACCCTAGGGGGTGTTTCCCAACGCACCCTAACCTCTGGCGGGAAAGGATATAATGCCAATAACATTTTAGAAATTATCAAATGTTATCGGGGGAAACCCACGCATCATCACACACCTCATTTAATTTCTCAGATTCAGGAAAACTACAGGTAGTTTTTCCTCACCGAACATAATACCCCTTTTTGGTGGTACTCGTATTATCAGAAATGTGTAAAACATTTTTCATTGCCTCAATCATGTAACGCGTGGCCCTACTGGAAGTCACATTTGTCTCTTCACCGTCCACACTGGAGTCAGTATCCGTGTCGGCGTCTATATCTGCCATCTGAGGTAACGGGCGCTTTAGAGCCCCTGACGGCCTATGAGACGTCTGGACAGGCACAAGCTGAGTAGCCGGCTGTCTCATGTCAACCACTGTCTTTTATACAGAGCTGACACTGTCACGTAATTCCTTCCAACAGTTCATCCACTCAGGTGTCGACCCCCTAGGGGGTGACATCACTATTACAGGCAATCTGCTCCGTCTCCACATCATTTTTCTCGTCATACATGTCGACACAAACGTACTGACATACAGCACACACACAGGGAATGCTCTGATAGAGGACAGGACCCCACTAGCCTTTTGGGGAGACAGAGGGAGAGTTTGCCAGCACACACCAGAGCGCTATATATATACAGGGATAACCTTATATGAGTGTTTTTCCCCTTATAGCTGCTGTATCTTTAATACTGCGCGTAATTAGTGCCCCCCCTCTCTTTTTAAACCCTTTCTGTAGTGTAGTGACTGCAGGGGAGAGCCAGGGAGCTTCCCTCCAACGGAGCTGTGAGGGAAAATGGCGCCAGTGTGCTGAGGAGATAGGCTCCGCCCCCTTATCGGCGGCCTTATCTCCCGTTTTTCTATGTATTCTGGCAGGGGTTAAATGCATCCATATAGCCCAGGAGCTATATGTGATGTATTTTTTGCCATCTAAGGTATTTTTATTGCGTCTCAGGGCGCCCCCCCCCAGCGCCCTGCACCCTCAGTGACCGGAGTGTGAAGTGTGCTGAGAGCAATGGCGCACAGCTGCGGTGCTGTGCGCTACCTTATTGAAGACAGGACGACTTCTGCCGCCGATTTTCCGGACCTCTTCTGCTCTTCTGGCTCTGTAAGGGGGACGGCGGCGCGGCTCTGGGACCCATCCATGGCTGGGCCTGTGATCGTCCCTCTGGAGCTAATGTCCAGTAGCCTAAGAAGCCCAATCCACTCTGCACGCAGGCGAGTTCGCTTCTTCTCCCCTTAGTCCCTCGATGCAGTGAGCCTGTTGCCAGCAGGACTCCCTGAAAATAAAAAACCTAATTTAAACTTTTACTCTAAGCAGCTCAGGAGAGCCACCTAGATTGCACCCTTCTCGTTCGGGCACAAAAATCTAACTGGGGCTTGGAGGAGGGTCATAGGGGGAGGAGCCAGTGCACACCAGCTAGTCCTAAAGCTTTTACTTTTGTGCCCAGTCTCCTGCGGAGCCGCTATTCCCCATGGTCCTTTCGGAGTTCCCAGCATCCACTAGGACGTCAGAGAAACTATTGGTAGTTTTTTCTCCCCAAACATAATACCCTTTTTTGAGGCACCTGGGTTTATATCAGAAAGGTGTAAAACCTCTTTCATTGCCTCAATCATGCCACGAATGGCCCTAGTGGACATTAAATTTGACTCATCGTCGTCGACACTGGTATCAGTATCCGTGTCGACATCTGTGTCTGCCATCTGAGGTAGTGGGCGTTTTAGAGCCCCTGATGGCCATTGAATTGCCTGGGCAGGCACGGGCTGAGAAGCCGGCTGTCCCGCATTTGGCCTGTCGTCAAATTTTTTATGTAAGGAGTCGATACTTGCACGTATTTCCTTCCATAAGTCCATCCACTCAGGTGTCTTCCCCGCAGGGGGTGACATCACATTTATAGGCATTTGCTCCGCCTCCACATAAGTCTCCTCATCAAACATGTCGACACAGCCGTACCGACACACCGCACACACACACAGGGAATGCTCTTAAAGGAGACAGGACCCCACAAAAGCCCTTTGGGGAGACAGAGAGAGAGTATGCCAGCACACACCAGAGCGCTATATAATGCAGGGACTAACTGAATTATGTCCCCTATAGCTGCTATAATATTTACTGCGCCTCAAATCTGTGCCCCCCCTCTCTTTTTTACCCTTTTCTGTAGTGTAGACTGCAGGGGAGAGTCAGGGAGCTTCCTTCCAGCGGAACTGTGAGGGAATAATGGCGCCAGTGTGCTGAGGGAGATGGCTCCGCCCCTTTTTCGGCTGACTTTTCTCCCGCTTTTTTCTGTATTCTGGCAGGGGTAATTACCACATATATAGCCTCTGGGGCTATATATTGTGATTGTTTTGCCAGCCAAGGTGTTTTTATTGCTGCTCAGGGCGCCCCCCCCAGCGCCCTGCACCCTCAGTGACCGGAGTGTGAAGTGTGTATGAGGAGCAATGGCGCACAGCTGCAGTGCTGTGCGCTACCTTGGTGAAGACTGAAGTCTTCTGCCGCCGATTTTCCGGACCATCTTCTTGCTTCTGGCTCTGTAAGGGGGACGGCGGCGCGGCTCCGGGAACGAACACCAAGGACGGGTCCTGCGGTCGATCCCTCTGGAGCTAATGGTGTCCAGTAGCCTAAGAAGCCCAAGCTAGCTGCAAGCAGGTAGGTTCGCTTCTTCTCCCCTTAGTCCCTCGATGCAGTGAGCCTGTTGCCAGCAGGTCTCACTGAAAATAAAAAACCTAAACTATACTTTCTTTCTAGGAGCTCAGGAGAGCCCCTAGTGTGCATCCAGCTCGGCCGGGCACAGAAATCTAACTGAGGTCTGGAGGAGGGGCATAGTGGGAGGAGCCAGTGCACACCAGGTAGTACCAAATCTTTCTTTTAGTGTGCCCAGTCTCCTGCGGAGCCGTCTATTCCCCATGGTCCTTACGGAGTCCCCAGCATCCACTAGGACGTCAGAGAAACTCAAGTTATATTTACATTTGTTATACCCCTTTTACACCCCCAGCTTCTAACACGGGTTATAGCACATGAGCACACACAACCCGTGTTGCTGGCTGGTGTAAAAGGGCCCATTTGGAATAATCCAGGTTGAGTGACCCGGTATTCCAACTTGGGTAGCTTCCAGGGTTGAACCTGTCTCGCTGTATTGTGTAAACGGGAGCCGGGTCGCAGAGTATGTACGGGCAGCGCTTGGAGATCATATGATCTCCAAGCGCCACCACTGACGTCACCAACCTGGCAATATGCGGCAGAGGGGGGCCTGATGCGGGTCACGACCCAGGAAGCTCCCATGTCAGGTTTCCGGGGGCGCCCCGCCTCATTTAGTATAAAAGGGCTATTAATCAGATTTTGCTGGTTTGGTTTATATATGAATTAGAGCAGAAAATTGCTTTATCTAGTTATTTGGTAATGTAATCTGTATTTACTTATAATGTGTGAGATGCCTGATTGGTTAGAGAGGACAGGGTGGGACTATCTCTGTGGTATTGTGTGTTGGATTGAGATTGCGTGGCTCACAGTGTGTACATCTACCCTGACTGAGATCTGCTGGAACTTTGTATGCTGTATCCTCTGAGCAATACTTGCAAGGGGGAAAGGTCTTTAAGGTCATTTGAGCAAATAAACATCTTTGCCTTCAAGACAACAATTGCCTTCATCTTGCGACCAATAGGAATGCGATAAACGCAGCCCCGTTCTCTGCCTGTCCTGGAATGAGCACAGCGTCTCCAAACTCCGCCTTCTGCCAGCTACAGGTGCCTGATCAGTGACCAGTGGGGGCAGCCAACCAGGAGGCGTGACAGAAGCGTGTCAACGCATACACAGCAGCAAGCGGTACAGGTGCCGGTGATAGGAGCCCAGTGGTAGCAGCAAAATACCCGTCCACTGCGCAATGGGTGGAGTCAGAACAGGGCAGTTACTGATGGTAAGAGGGAATCCCCTATTGGCCAAGTCCCGTATGACCCAAACCCAATCTGTGAGCGATGGGCGTAGGCAGTGAGGCGTCCGGTCACAGATGCATTCCGGAGACTGACCCCACACAGCTACCGCCATCTGAAGATGGCGGTAGTCCATTGTAGTCTTTGGGCTGCACATGCACATTAGCCCCAAAAGCTCACTGAGCGCATCGCAGAGACGGACCCCTGCAGGTGCATGCAGCAATACATTCCTGGGTGCTAAGATCGCACCAACATTGCACTGAATACGCGATCAATGATAAACGGGCTCCTTAGTACCCAAATTAGCAGCGGGACGGACAAACCCCAAGGATTGGTGCCGTTGTAGACAGTGGAGAGATGAGGGAAAGAAGAGCATGAGGGAAGAGGGCCCTGCTTGTGAGTGCTTACATCACTCACTCTCTGGTCCTCGAAGGGCAGCCATAACTACCGTGAGTTTTGTGAACATATCAAAATAAGTAAGCGCGTATCCTCCACGTTCCTTTCCTGGGACAGAACACGGCAACTGCATGTTGAGAAAGATATTTAGGGCACTCAAAGAGCAAATAGTAATATGGAAACAAATGTTAGGTTCCCCTACCAATGTAACGGGTTCATGTGAACATCGCGGTCTGCTCTCCTGCTCACGACTACAACGGAAGCCCCGACAGTACGCAGAGAACAGGCGTAGCCTTCCGTGATCACCGCACTCATCCACGAAAACAATCTAACAACTGTATAATCTACTCTTCACACTGAAAGGGTCTTTTCCTCTATTACAGGACACTGCCAGTTGTAGCCCACAGCTGCCAGATACAGGACTTACCAAAAATAAAATTTCTCCTTCATCCACTAGGGGACACTGGAGCGCAGTTACAATAGGGAAATAGTAGGCAGTAACTGGGAGCTGGCACTTTAAAACTCTAACACTGTGGCTAGCTCCTCCCCTATTATGTCCCCCCTCCAAGCCAGTCTTTGTTTTGTGCCCAGAGGGAGCTGATCACACTGGAGTCTTCTCTGAAGCATTTTTTTGTTCTCTTCTTCTTACTTACACGCACAGACTGGCAGCTCTGCCACTGCAGCTGCGTGCGGCTCGGGATGGGCCCCGGGGCTAAAGGAGACACTGAGCTCCCCGGAGCTGGCCGGACACCGCTGTGTGCTGCGCGTGTCGGGGCCGCTCCGTCGGTCAGCAGCGGTATGTACCTGCTTAATCCCAGCATAGAGCTGTTGGCTTGCAGTCTGAAATGCCTCTCTGTGTCCTCCCCGCTTCCCTCCCGCTGCTCACTTTACTTTATTTATTTATTATTTTACTATTTTACCAACGCCCGCCCCTTGCAGCTCCCGGCTCTGTGTCCTCCCCGCTTCCCTCCCGCTGCTCACTTTACTTTATTTATTATTTTACTATTTTACCAAATACCAAACCATCAGCTGCCTCTTTATTACTCTCGAACGAGGGAGACGACGGCGGCGGCGGGCGTGGATGCCCTCACGGCTCCTTGGAATTTCCGGTACGTTTACCTCTTTCCTCCCTTCCCGCTGTTGCCTCGGGTTCTACAACGCATCAAGATAGAAAACGCTCTGGTCCTCCTGGGGGCTCCAGATTGGCCACGCAGGACTTGGTACTCCACCCTACACCTGTTGTCAGTCGCCGAGCCTTGGCCACTGCCACTACGGGACAATCTTCTGCAACAGGGTCCTTTTCTTTATCCAGACTTACGCATGCTACGTTTGACGGCGTGGCTGTTGAGAAGGCCATCTTGAAAAGGAAGGGGATTCCTAATACGGTTATTCCTACTATGCTTCGGGCTAGAAAGTCAGTCACATCGTCTCACTACTACCGCATTTGGAAGGCTTATGTAGCCTGGTGTGAACGTCGACAATTTTCTCCTTTAGTTTTTCGCTTGGCCCGCCTTCACAGTTTTTTGCAGGCGGGTTTTTCGGCAGGCTTAAGACTGGGTTCACTAAAGGTGCAGGTCTCTGCTCTTTCGGTTTTCTTCCAGAAAAAGTTAGCCTTGCTGCCGGAAGTTCAGACTTTCTTTCAGGGGGTTTTACGAATACAGCCTCCCTTTCGCCCTCCGACAGCACCATGGGACCTCAATCTGGTCCTCTCTTTTCTGCAATCCTCGTTGTTTGAGCCTCTGGAGTCAGTGGAGATGAAATATCTCACCTGGAAGGTGGTTCTTCTCCTGGCTCTCGCTTCGGCTAGACGGGTGTCGGAACTTGGGGCTCTCTCTTGTCGTCGTCCTTACCTGGTGTTTCATGCTGATAGGGCCGAGCTCCGTACTCGCATGTCTTTTCTACCTAAGGTGGTGTCCGATTTTCACATCAATCAGCCACTTGTGGTTCCGGCTCTCTTGTGGACTCTCCAGATTCAAGGTCATTGGACGTGGTCAGGGCGCTCAAGATGTATGTGGATAGGACTTCAGCTATTCGGAAGTCAGATTCCTTATTTGTTCTCTACGATGCTGCTCGCCGTGGTTGGCCGGCTTCTAAGCAGACTTTGTCTCGATGGATTCGACTGACCATCAGACAAGCTTATGTGGCAGCTTCTCGGGAAGCTCCGTCTTCCATTTCAGCGCACTCTACGCGCTCTGTGGGACCTTCGTGGGCGGCTGCCCGTGGGGTCTCCATGACTACTTTATGTCGGGCGGCTACTTGGTCGGGCCAACATACGTTTGTCAAATTCTACAGGTTTGACACTTTTGCGGCCTCTGCATCACAGCTTGGCCGAGCGGTTTTACAGGACTCTCAGCGCTCTCCCACCCGTCTTGGGAGCTCTGGGACGTCCCCATTGTAACTGCGCTCCAGTGTCCCCTAGTGGATGAAGGAGAAATCAGGATTTTGGTACTTACCGATAAATCCATTTCTCTGATTCCACAGGGGACACTGGACGCCCGCCCAGCGCTGTTTCCTCCTTTTTCGCTTAACGGTTCGCAGATCACTATGTGACTGCTTGTTTGGTTCAGGTTAACCTTTTGTTAGGTTCCAAGTTGGTTTTTCGTGTTATCCTGGTTTACATGGCGGCGTTAACCTCCTCTACTTTAACGTTAGTTTATTCCAGCTCTCCTCGGGCACAGTTTTACGTAGACTGGCTTGGAGGGGGGAGATAGTAGGGGAGGAGCTAGCCACAGTGTTCGAGTTTTAAAGTACCAGCTCCCAGTTACTGCCTACTATTTCCCCATTGTAACTGCGCTCCAGTGTCCCCTGTGGAATCGGAGAAAGGGATTTATCGGTAAGTACCAAAATCCTGATATTTCCCAGAATTCCCAATGCATACATCTGTCCCCGATAGGTTTAGGAGCATTTATACTTGATAAGGAGAAAGCCGCGAGTCCATACTTACTGGGAGGTTGATCAAGTTTTACTATCAATGCTTGCAGGGCATAAAGTGCTTGCAGTTCCCTCTCTACATTGGAGTCCATGTACTTTACTAAGACTGGAACCTTTTGCTTGAGGAAGGTAGTGTCCACACGACAGGAAGAACAGTCTCCTGGGGAGAGAGGAAGAGGTGAATGGCGTCCGCTCACAAGGCGCCCGGGTATACTGGGACCATATCAGGTACTCACCTACTATTGCCGCTTTGCACACCGCGGACATTAAAGCTCTAAGGAATGTGGGAGAACTCATCTGGGTTTCATCTAGATTAGCCTGAAAAACAAGAGCAGGGGGTCAGAGTCAGCATATGGTAAAGCACTGATGGACAAACCATGTTCAACTGAGGGCGTGAGGTTGGTGCAGAGGTCTTTGTGGATCAACTAGAGCATTGCGGGGTGTGAAATGTAGGGTTCTCTAAGCTGCCAAGCTGGGTTGGGTGTGTGTGGTGAGTTGGGCTTTAATTTGAGCTCTGTGGTGTGCTAATGTTATAGAAAGTAATGTGCTACCACCACTATGGATGGTCTACGTTGCTTTATTCTATGCACGAGAAGTAAAAAGACACCAGGTGAATTTACACACCTCTACCCAATCGAATATATGTTCATCAGTGGCGTTCTCCTCAATAATAAGCTGTTCTAGCCGCTTGTTCAGCTCCTCTGCAGTCATCTCTTTCCTGGAGAGGGTCTCTGATGGGCTGGGGCCTTCTGACAGTGTGAAGTCCAAGTTCTGTGGTAATGGAGTAGGGCACGCCAGTATTACAGGGGTTGGGATCAGCGGAGTCATCTAACTAATGCCACAACAAGGCTCACACTCACCTTTTCACTTACAAAACTCTGTACATCTTCCCCTTCCGGCAATAAGTCTTTCCATCTTAGGCCAGCATCTCTCCACAAGGCGGCCACTTTCTTATGGCTCTGCAATGGGACCGGTGGGATTAGCCTGATGACATGGGACAAACCTCTCCTGTCCCCCAAATAACGCAAACATTACACTATTCTTAGTGTCATTGGGTCTCCCAGGGAAAGGGGAACCTACCATTTGTTTGCATAGAAGGTGCAATATTTCAGACAGTAACACACCTCCACGTCCCACAGGGAGCAGAGCTTTGTTGAACTCCCTGCCAAAACAAAGAGATAGCCATTAATGAACATCAATGATATACGGATATCCTCACACGTCTCCTCAATGACGGCTATCCTCACACGTCTCCTCAATGACAAAGATCATCAACTCCCCTCTATGAAGGCTATCATCACACGTCTCTCCTCAATGACGCTATCCTCACACGTCTCCTCTATGACAGCTATCCTCACACGTCTCCTCTATGACGGCTATCCTCACAAGTCTCCTCAATGACAGCTATCCTCGCACGTCTCCTCAATGACAGCTATCCTCACATGTCTCCTCAATGACAAAGATCATCAACTCCCCTCTATGAAGGCTATCATCACACGAATCTCCTCAATGACGCTATCCTCACACGTCTCCTCAATGACGGCTATCCTCACACGTCTCCTCAATGACGGCTATCCTCACACGTCTCCTCTATGACGGCTATCCTCACAAGTCTCCTCAATGACGGCTATCCTCACAAGTCTCCTCAATGACAGCTATCCTCGCACGTCTCCTCAATGACAGCTATCCTCACATGTCTCCTCAATGACAAAGATCATCAACTCCCCTCTATGAAGGCTATCATCACACGAATCTCCTCAATGACGCTATCCTCACACGTCTCCTCAATGACGGCTATCCTCACACGTCTCCTCAATGACGGCTATCCTCACACGTCTCCTCTACGACGGCTATCCTCACACGTCTCCTCTACGACGGCTATCCTCACACGTCTCCTCTACGACGGCTATCCTCACACGTCTCCTCTACGACGGCTATCCTCACACGTCTCCTCTACGACGGCTATCCTCACACGTCTCCTCTACGACGGCTATCCTCACACGTCTCCTCTACGACGGCTATCCTCACACGTCTCCTCTACGACGGCTATCCTCACACGTCTCCTCTACGACGGCTATCCTCACACGTCTCCTCTACGACGGCTATCCTCACACGTCTCCTCAATGACGGCTATCCTCACACGTCTCCTCAATGACAAAGATAATCAACTCCCCTCTATGAAGGCTATCATCACACGTCTCTCCTCAATGACGCTATCATCACACGTCTCCTCTATGACAGCTATCCTCACACGTCTCCTCTATGACGGCTATCCTCACAAGTCTCCTCAATGACAGCTATCCTCGCACGTCTCCTCAATGACAGCTATCCTCACATGTCTCCTCAATGACAAAGATCATCAACTCCCCTCTATGAAGGCTATCATCACACGAATCTCCTCAATGACGCTATCCTCACACGTCTCCTCAATGACGGCTATCCTCACACGTCTCCTCAATGACGGCTATCCTCACACGTCTCCTCAATGACGGCTATCCTCACACGTCTCCTCTACGACGGCTATCCTCACACGTCTCCTCTACGACGGCTATCCTCACACGTCTCCTCTACGACGGCTATCCTCACACGTCTCCTCTACGACGGCTATCCTCACACGTCTCCTCTACGACGGCTATCCTCACACGTCTCCTCTACGACGGCTATCCTCACACGTCTCCTCTACGACGGCTATCCTCACACGTCTACTCTACGACGGCTATCCTCACACGTCTCCTCTACGACGGCTATCCTCACACGTCTCCTCTACGACGGCTATCCTCACACGTCTCCTCAATGACGGCTATCCTCACACGTCTCCTCTACGACGGCTATCCTCACACGTCTCCTCTACGACGGCTATCCTCACACGTCTCCTCTACGACGGCTATCCTCACACGTCTCCTCTACGACGGCTATCCTCACACGTCTCCTCTACGACGGCTATCCTCACACGTCTCCTCTACGACGGCTATCCTCACACGTCTCCTCTACGACGGCTATCCTCACGTCTCCGCAGTATTTAATTCTTCCTATCCGCACATGTCTCCGCCTCTGCATTCTTGTTAATTCTTCTTATCCGCTCCTCCTTTGCAAACAAGTGTTTCTCTATGTCACTAACCACAATTGCCTTACTGCTACCATCCAGCATCGACTGTTCACATCCTTCTTCTGCCTCCTGTAAGTAAGCGGTTATACTTACCGCATTCATCACTTCCGCACAGGCACCTACAGAGAATTATACTATTATATGCTGGCACCAGGGGTTCCTCTCTAAAGCTTATACCCAGGACTGGCGGGCAGTGTGGTGCGTGCTGGTTATAGGTGAAGGATCCATAACAGTGTGTACATCAGTGAGTACACGAGACACAGTCACGTGCATATCATAGTGTACAGAACCTGTCACTGCAGGAGGCTATATTTATACATCCACAGGAAGCCCTGTCACACTCACGTGATTAACTCGTTCAAAGAGATACCGCCCTCCTTTAACATTGGGGTCACTAACTCCGCCAGATAGAGCCAGATGTGTGGGATATCGATCGCCATGTCCTCAGCCAGCTCCAGGGTCTCAGAAATTCTAACCAAAGAGTAGACTGGTGTCAGTAATGTACGACGCTACACCTCATCCCACCACAAAGGCAGAACTACGCCACAAAGACGTAACACAGATGTGTGAGAACGCAGTATAATCCTGGAACGTTCAGTACCCAGAAATAAAATATTAACAGGAAGCTAAAGTAGCGTTTAGGTCTCTGTATTCCCTATAAAGGTTACTGTTCTGCATAGGAGACATTCATTTCCATACAACAGCAATTTATCACTGTGGGTCATATACGGCCATATTTCCAAATGAAAAACGCGTACAAAAAATAAATGGCTCCGGGGCAAGATTGGGCTTCAAGGAGAGCAAGCTGCAGGCGGGACCCTTGGCAGTGGTTCCATGCCGTTACAATGGCAACTTGCCCCCTTGTGCCTAGTTGAACAGATCCTTTAATATCTCAAGAGTAGGTATTAGGAGGCACAAGATGAGCGCGACACCAATAATATACTAATTCCAGAACTTAACCATTATTGTATCTGTGAACAGTGGAAACCGGTGACCTCCTGCTCTCTCACCCCGAGAAGAAGTCCTGCTTGCGCAGCTTCCCAGTCTGTACCAGCTGGAACAACAGCTGCCCCATGTGATCCCGGGTGATCTGACTCCTCTCCAGCGTGGATTCCACACCCACCCTGACGAAGACAGACAGCGTGCCCTGTGCACCAAGCTCCACCACGCACTGCATGGCCTCCTGGCGAGGTGGAAGAGACAGGGGGGATATTAGACCGCAGCAGAGGGTGTTGCGGAATGGCAGCAGGAATCTCACTGACCTTATAGTCGTTGATGTGCAGGAACTCATCTATAATGGCCTTAGACTTCCGTTCCATCTCCTCCTCTGACACAGGGGACTTATCCGGTTCTGGGGTCTCGCACTTGGCTAAAGACAGAGAAACATCAGGTTAGATATGTACAGTACAAGAGACCAAACACATAATAACCGTCATTACAAATGACAACATAAACAGCAATATAAGGCGTCAGGGCGTATAATTCTCGCTCCGGTGAGAATAACGCCTCACCGGGTTCTCTGGCCGCTCCTTCTAAGCTCGTCGTCTTTTCCTGCTCTGTGGCCACCGTCAGCTGTTTCACGGTGTGGAGCGTTTCACGCCGCTGCTCATCTTGATTGTCTATTAGATCCTTGGCACTGCTGCCGCGGCGGAAGCTCACGGGACGAGCAGCCAATGCAGGGGGTGGCATAGATTTATCGTTCTTCTCCCGCCCAGAGTTTCCGTGGCTAGGGGATCACCACAAACACAGGTTACAGGAGAGTCACCTTATACCCTGCAGGCCTCCATAGCCCAAGGCTGTTACCTTGCTAATATCCTACGGCTGTCCAGTTCCGAAGGCGAGGACGACACCGTTGAAGCGACCGAAGGCTGTAGAGGTGAGAACCGGTTTAACCCAGGGGCCCCAGGCCGCAAAGACTCTGTCATGGAATGAGGAGACAATTTAGAGTCAGATGTACAGCTGACAAATGGCTGTACAAGAATGGGACATAAATATTATCATGCATCATTTTGTTATGTCCTCCCCCCTTGAGTAGTTATGAGCGGACCCTTACCTGTCTCACTGGTCTTTGCACCCCCGCTGCTTCCCTTCCCCCAGCTGCCAGGCTGAGCCTTGGGCACCAGCTGAATCTTCTCGTCAATGGTAGGCTATGTGATGGGAGAAGATGATAATGACAGTCACTCCTAACGTATCACCACAACCGTACCGTGTCTCCTCTGGGAGTCCTTCATAATATATAGTCCTATCTCTAGACCAGGACCAATACAAACCTCACAGCCAACCAGTGACATCAATATACTGACAAGAAACCCAGCGGTGGCATCATGGTAGAAGTAACAAAATTAATATGATGTAATGTTTGTATCACTTTCTATAAAGCCATGTGTCTCATTATGTATAAGTATGTATCACCAACCATATCACCCACCACTTCTTACATAGTTACATAGTTGCTGAGGTTGAAAAAAGACAAATGGCCATCAAGTTCAACCTACTGTACGTTACATTTTTTTAATTTTTTTATTTTATATTAATTAAATGTTGTATCCCTGGATATTTTTTTCAGCTAGGAATTTATCTAATCCATTTTTAAACTTATTGATGAAGTCCACCATTACTACCTCCTCTGGCAGAGAATTCCAAATCCTTACTGCTCTTACTGTGAAGAACCCTTTCCTCCGTTGGGTATGGAATTTTTTCTCCTCTAACCTCAGGGGGTATCCTCATGACCTATGTAGTGTTTTTTTGGTAAACAAATCGTTTGATAGATCCTTGTATTGTCCCTTAATGTATTTATAAATATTAATGATGTCCCCTCTCAGTCGCCTCTTTTCCAGTGTAAACATATCTAACCTTTTAAGTCTTTCCTCATAGTCCAGTGCCTCTAAACCCATAACCAGTTTGGTGGCTCGCCTCTGACCCCTTTCCAGTTCCAAGATATCTTTTTTTAGTGAGGTACCCAGAACTGTACACAGTATTCCAGGTGTGGTCGCACCAATGATTTATACAGTGGCAGGATTACACTCTCATCCCTCGTCTCCATACCCCGTTTTATACATGATAACACCTTATACATTCTGACATTGGGTACTGCTACCAAGTCTATTATCGGTGAGCACACCCAGATCCTTTTCCACTACCGTTATCCCTACACTTTCCCCATTTAGTTTATAGGCTGCCTGGTTGTTCCTAGTCCCAATGTGCATAACTTTACATTTGTCTGTATTTAACCTCATTCTCCATTTATCCGCCCAGTCCTCCAGTCTAGATAAGTCATTCTGTAGAGACTCAGCATCCTTGTCTGAATTAATTACTCTACATAGTTTAGTATCGTCTGCGAAAATTGACACTGTGCTTTCCAGTCCCTATCCTAGGTCATTAATGAATATATTACACAGCAATGGCCCGAGTACTGAGCCCTGCGGTATTCCACCGAGTACTGAGCCCTGCGGTATTCCACCGAGTACTGAGCCCTGCGGTATTCCACCGAGTACTGAGCCCTGCGGTATTCCACCGAGTACTGAGCCCTGCGGTATTCCACCGAGTACTGAGCCCTGCGGTATTCCACCGAGTACTGAGCCCTGCGGTATTCCACCGAGTACTGAGCCCTGCGGTATTCCACCGAGTACTGAGCCCTGCGGTATTCCACTGAGTACTGAGCCCTGCGGTATTCCACCGAGTACTGAGCCCTGCGGTATTCCACTGAGTACTGAGCCCTGCGGTATTCCACCGAGTACTGAGCCCTGCGGTATTCCACCGAGTACTGAGCCCTGCGGTATTCCACTGAGTACTGAGCCCTGCGGTATTCCACCGAGTACTGAACCCTGCGGTATTCCACCGAGTACTGAGCCCTGCGGTATTCCACCGAGTACTGAGCCTTGCGGTATTCCACTGAGTACTGAGCCCTATGATATTCCACTGAGTACTGAGCCTTGCGGTATTCCACTGAGTACTGAGCCCTATGGTATTCCACTGAGAACTGAGCCCTGCGGCATTCCACTGAGTACTGAGCCCTATGGTATTCCACTGAGTACTGAGCCCTGCGGTATTCCACTGAGTACTGAGCCCTGCGGTATTCCACTGAGTACTGAGCCCTGCGGTAATCCACTGAGTACTGAAGCCCATTCAGAGTACATCCCATTAACCCCCACTCGCTGTTCCCTATTAAACAGCCAATTACTCACCCAAGTACAAATAGTGTTTCCTACCCCAAGCTCTCTTAGTTTGAGAATTAGTCTCTTGTGTGGAACTTTGTCAAAAGCCTTAGAGAAGTCTAAAAAGATCACATCCACTGACTGACCCTTATCAATATTATAGCTCACTTTCTCGTGGGATAATGTGTCCCAGTACGTATCACTAATTACTTCTGTGGGATAATGTGTCCCAGTACGTATCACTAACCACTTCTGTGGGATAATGGGTCCCAGTACGTATCACTAACCACTTCTGTGGGATAATGTGTCCCAGTACGTATCACTAACCACTTCTGCTGGATAATGTGTCCCAGTACGTATCACTAACCACTTCTGTGGGATAATGTGTCCAAGTACGTATCACTAACCACTTCTGTGGGATAATGGGTCCCAGTACGTATCACTAACCACTTCTGCCGGATAATGGGTCCCAGTACGTATCACTAACCACTTCTGCCGGATAATGGGTCCCAGTACGTATCACTAATCACTTCTGTGGGATAATGTGTCCCAGTACGTATCACTAACCACTTCTGTGGGATAATGGGTCCCAGTACATATCACTAACCACTTCTGTGGGATAAGGGGTCCCAGTACGTATCACTACCCACTTCTTCCGGATAATGGGTCCCAGTACATATCACTAACCAGTTCTGCCGGATAATGGGTCCCAGTACGTATCACTAACCACTTCTGCCGGATAATGGGCCCCAGTACGTATCACTAACCAGTTCTGCCGGATAATGGGTCCCAGTACATATCACTAACCAGTTCTGCCGGGTAATGGGCCCCAGTACGTATCACTAACCACTTCTGCCGGATAATGGGTCCCAGTATGTATCACTAACCAGTTCTGCCGGATAATGGGTCCCAGTACGTATCACTAACCAGTTCTGCCGGATAATAGGTCCCAGTATGTATCACTAACCAGTTCTGCCGGATAATGGGTCCCAGTACGTATCACTAACCACTTCTGTGGGATAATGTGTCCCAGTACATATCACTAACCACTTCTGTGGGATAATGGTTCCTAGTACGTATAACTAACCAGTTCTGTGGGATAATGGTTCCTAGTATGTATCACTAACCACTTCTGTGGGATAATGGGTCCCAGTACATATCACTAACCACTTCTGTGGGATAATGGGTCCCAGTACGTATCACTAACCACTTCTGCCGGATAATGGGTCCCAGTACATATCACTAACCAGTTCTGCCGGATAATGGGTCCCAGTACGTATCACTAACCACTTCTGCCGGATAATGGGTCCCAATACGTATCACTAACCAGTTCTGCCGGATAATGGGTCCCAGTACGTATCACTAACCACTTCTGCCGGATAATGGGTCCCAGTACATATCACTAACCAGTTCTGCCGGATAATGGGTCCCAGTACATATCACTAACCAGTTCTGCCGGATAATGGGTCCCAGTACGTATCACTAACCACTTCTGCCGGATAATGGGTCCCAATACGTATCACTAACCAGTTCTGCCGGATAATGGGTCCCAGTATGTATCACTAACCAGTTCTGCCGGATAATGGTTCCCAGTACGTATCACTAACCACTTCTGTGGGATAATGTGTCCCAGTACGTATCACTAACCACTTCTGTGGGATAATGGGTCCCAGTACGTATAACTAACCAGTTCTGTGGGATAATGGGTCCCAGTACGTATCACTAACCACTTCTGTGGGATAATGGGTCCCAGTACGTATCACTAACCACTTCTGTGGGATAATGGGTCCCAGTACGTATCACTAACCACTTCTGTGGGATAATGGTTCTTAGAACGTATCACTAACCACTTATGTGGGATAATGGTTCCTGTACGTATCACTAACCACTTCTGTGGGATAATGGGTCCCAGTACATATCACTAACCACTTCTGCCGGATAATGGGTCCCAGTACGTATCACTAACCACTTCTGTGGGATAATGGGTCCCAGTACGTATCACTAACCACTTCTGTGGGATAATGGGTCCCAGTACGTATCACTAACCACTTCTGCCGGATAATGGGTCCCAGTATGTATCACTAACCAGTTCTGCCGGATAATGGGTCCCAGTACGTATCACTAACCACTTCTGTGGGATAATGGTTCCCAGTAGGTATCACTAACCAATTCTGCCGGATAATGGGTCCCAGTATGTATCACTAACTAGTTCTGCCGGATAATGGGTCCCAGTACGTATCACTAACCACTTCTGTGGGATAATGGGTCCCAGTACGTATCACTAACCACTTCTGCCGGATAATGGGTCCCAGTATGTATCACTAACCAGTTCTGCCGGATAATGGGTCCCAGTACGTATCACTAACCACTTCTGTGGGATAATGGTTCCCAGTAGGTATCACTAACCAATTCTGCCGGATAATGGGTCCCAGTATGTATCACTAACTAGTTCTGCCGGATAATGGGTCCCAGTACGTATCACTAACCACTTCTGTGGGATAATGGGTCCCAGTACGTATCACTAACCACTTCTGTGGGATAATGGTTCCCAGTAGGTATCACTAACCAATTCTGCCGGATAATGGGTCCCAGTATGTATCACTAACTAGTTCTGCCGGATAATGGGTCCCAGTACGTATCACTAACCACTTCTGTGGGATAATGTGTCCAAGTACGTATCACTAACCACTTCTGTGGGATAATGGGTCCCAGTACGTATCACTAACCACTTCTGCCGGATAATGGGTCCCAGTACGTATCACTAACCACTTCTGTGGGATAATGGGTCCCAGTACGTATCACTAACCACTTCTGTGGGATAATGGGTCCCAGTACATATCACTAACCACTTCTGCCGGACAATGGGTCCCAGTACGTATCACTAACCACTTCTGTGGGATAATGGGTCCCAGTACGTATCACTAACCAGTTCTGCCGGATAATGGGTCCCAGTACGTATCACTAACCACTTCTGTGGGATAATGGGTCCCAGTACGTATCACTAACCACTTCTGTGGGATAATGGGTCCCAGTACGTATCACTAACCACTTCTGTGGGATAATGGGTCCCAGTACGTATCACTAACCACTTCTGTGGGATAATGGTTCCTAGTACGTATCACTAACCACTTCTGTGGGATAATGGTTCCTAGTACGTATCACTAACCAGTTCTGCCGGATAATGGTTCCTAGTACGTATCACTAACCACTTCTGTGGGATAATGTGTCCCAGTACGTATCACTAACCACTTCTGTGGGATAATGGGTCCCAGTACGTATCACTAACCAGTTCTGCCGGATAATGGTTCCTAGTACGTATCACTAACCACTTCTGTGGGATAATGGGTCCCAGTACGTATCACTAACCAGTTCTGCCGGATAATGGGTCCCAGTACGTATCACTAACCACTTCTGTGGGATAATGGTTCCTAGTACGTATCACTAACCAGTTCTGTGGGATAATGGATCCCAGTACGTATCACTAACCACTTCTGTGGGATAATGGGTCCCAGTACGTATCACTAACCAGTTCTGCCGGATAATGGGTCCCAGTACGTATCACTAACCACTTCTGTGGGATAATGGGTCCCAGTACGTATCACTAACCACTTCTGTGGGATAATGGGTCCCAGTACGTATCACTAACCACTTCTGTGGGATAATGGGTCCCAGTACGTATCACTAACCACTTCTGTGGGATAATGGTTCCTAGTACGTATCACTAACCACTTCTGTGGGATAATGGTTCCTAGTACGTATCACTAACCAGTTCTGCCGGATAATGGTTCCTAGTACGTATCACTAACCACTTCTGTGGGATAATGTGTCCCAGTACGTATCACTAACCACTTCTGTGGGATAATGGGTCCCAGTACGTATCACTAACCAGTTCTGCCGGATAATGGTTCCTAGTACGTATCACTAACCACTTCTGTGGGATAATGGGTCCCAGTACGTATCACTAACCAGTTCTGCCGGATAATGGGTCCCAGTACGTATCACTAACCACTTCTGTGGGATAATGGTTCCTAGTACGTATCACTAACCAGTTCTGTGGGATAATGGATCCCAGTACGTATCACTAACCACTTCTGTGGGATAATGGTTCCTAGTATGTATCACTAACCAGTTCTGTGGGATAATGGGTCCCAGTACATATCACTAACCACTTCTGTGGGATAATGGTTCCTAGTATGTATTACTAACCACTTCTGTGGGATAATGGGTCCCAGTACATATCACTAACCACTTTTGTGGGATAATGGTTCCCAGTACGTATCACTAACCAGTTCTGTGGGATAATGGGTCCCAGTATGTATCACTAACCAGTTCTGTGTGATAATGGGTCCCAGTACGTATCACTAACCACTTCTGTGGGATAATGGTTCCTAGTATGTATCACTAACCACTTTTGTGGGATAATGGTTCCTAGTACGTATCACTAACCAGTTCTGTGTGATAATGGGTCCCAGTATGTATCACTAACCAGTTCTGTGGGATAATGGGTCCCAGTATGTATCACTAACCAGTTCTGTGGGATAATGGTTCCTAGTATGTATCACTAACCACTTCTGTGGGATAATGGGTCCCAGTACGTATCACTAACCACTTCTGTGGGATAATGGGTCCCAGTACGTATCACTAACCAGTTCTGCCGGATAATGGTTCCTAGTACGTATCACTAACCACTTCTGTGGGATAATGGGTCCCAGTACGTATCACTAACCACTTCTGTGGGATAATGGGTCCCAGTACGTATCACTAACCACTTCTGCCGGATAATGGTTCCTAGTACGTATCACTAACCAGTTCTGTGGGATGATGGTTCCTAGTACATATCACTAACCACTTCTGTGGGATAATGGTTCCTAGTATGTATCACTAACCAGTTCTGTGTGATAATGTGTCCCAGTACGTATCACTAACCACTTCTGTGGGATAATGGGTCCCAGTACGTATCACTAACCACTTCTGTGGGATAATGGGTCCCAGTACGTATCACTAACCAGTTCTGCCGGATAATGGTTCCTAGTACGTATCACTAACCACTTCTGTGGGATAATGGGTCCCAGTACGTATCACTAACCACTTCTGCCGGATAATGGTTCCTAGTACGTATCACTAACCAGTTCTGTGGGATGATGGTTCCTAGTACATATCACTAACCACTTCTGTGGGATAATGGTTCCTAGTATGTATCACTAACCACTTCTGTGGGATAATGGGTCCCAGTACGTATCACTAACCACTTCTGTGGGATAATGGTTCCTAGTACGTATCACTAACCACTTCTGTGGGATAATGGTTCCTAGTATGTATCACTAACCACTTCTGTGGGATAATGGGTCCCAGTACGTATCACTAACCACTTCTGTGGGATAATGTGTCCCAGTACGTATCACTAACCAGTTCTGCCGGATAATGGGTCCTAGTACGTATCACTAACCACTTCTGTGGGATAATGTGTCCCAGTACGTATCACTAACCAGTTCTGCCGGATAATGGGTCCTAGTACGTATCACTAACCAGTTCTGCCGGATAATGGGTCACAGTACGTATCACTAACCAGTTCTGTGGGATAATGGTTCCTAGTATGTATCACTAACCACTTCTGTGGGATAATGGGTCCCAGTATGTATCACTAACCACTTCTGTGGGATAATGTGTCCCAGTACGTATCACTAACCAGTTCTGCCGGATAATGGGTCCTAGTACGTATCACTAACCACTTCTGTGGGATAATGTGTCCCAGTACGTATCACTAACCACTTCTGTGGGATAATGGTTCCTAGTACGTATCACTAACCACTTCTGTGGGATAATGGTTCCTAGTATGTATCACTAACCACTTCTGTGGGATAATGGGTCCCAGTACGTATCACTAACCACTTCTGTGGGATAATGTGTCCCAGTACGTATCACTAACCAGTTCTGCCGGATAATGGGTCCTAGTACGTATCACTAACCACTTCTGTGGGATAATGTGTCCCAGTACGTATCACTAACCACTTCTGTGGGATAATGGGTCCCAGTATGTATCACTAACCACTTCTGTGGGATAATGGGTCCCAGTACGTATCACTAACCACTTCTGTGGTATAATGGGTCCCAGTACGTATCACTAACCAGTTCTGCCGGATAATGGTTCCTAGTACGTATCACTAACCACTTCTGTGGGATAATGGGTCCCAGTACGTATCACTAACCACTTCTGTGGGATAATGGTTCCTAGTATGTATCACTAACCACTTCTGTGGGATAATGTGTCCCAGTACGTATCACTAACCACTTCTGTGGGATAATGGGTCCCAGTACGTATCACTAACCACTTCTGTGGGATAATGGGTCCCAGTACGTATCACTAACCACTTCTGTGGGATAATGGGTCCCAGTACGTATCACTAACCACTTCTGTGGGATAATGGGTCCCAGTACGTATCACTAACCACTTCTGCCGGATAATGGTTCCTAGTACGTATCACTAACCACTTCTGTGGGATAATGGTTCCTAGTACGTATCACTAACCACTTCTGTGGGATAATGGGTCCCAGTACGTATCACTAACCACTTCTGCCGGATAATGGTTCCTAGTACGTATCACTAACCACTTCTGTGGGATAATGGTTCCTAGTATGTATCACTAACCACTTCTGTGGGATAATGGGTCCCAGTACGTATCACTAACCACTTCTGTGGGATAATGGGTCCCAGTACGTATCACTAACCACTTCTGTGGGATAATGGGTCCTAGTATGTATCACTAACCACTTCTGTGGGATAATGGTTCCTAGTACATATCACTAACCAGTTCTGTGGGATAATGGTTCCTAGTATGTATCACTAACCACTTCTGTGGGATAATGGGTCCCAGTACGTATCACTAACCACTTCTGTGGGATAATGGGTCCCAGTACGTATCACTAACCACTTCTGTGGGATAATGGGTCCTAGTACGTATCACTAACCACTTCTGTGGGATAATGGTTCCTAGTACGTATCACTAACCACTTCTGTGGGATAATGGTTCCTAGTATGTATCACTAACCACTTCTGTGGGATAATGGGTCCCAGTACGTATCACTAACCACTTCTGTGGGATAATGGTTCCTAGTACATATCACTAACCAGTTCTGTGGTATAATGGGTCCCAGTACATATCACTAACCAGTTCTGTCAGATAATGGTTCCTAGAACGTATCACTAACCACTTCTGTGGGATAATGGTTCCTAGTACGTATCACTAACCAGTTCTGTGGTATAATGGGTCCCAGTACATATCACTAACCAGTTCTGCCAGATAATGGTTCCTAGAACGTATCACTAACCACTTCTGTGGGATAATGGGTCCCAGTACGTATCACTAACCACTTCTGTGGGATAATGGGTCCCAGTACGTATCACTAACCACTTCTGTGGGATAATGGGTCCTAGTACGTATCACTAACCACTTCTGTGGGATAATGGTTCCTAGTACGTATCACTAACCACTTCTGTGGGATAATGGTTCCTAGTATGTATCACTAACCACTTCTGTGGGATAATGGGTCCCAGTACGTATCACTAACCACTTCTGTGGGATAATGGTTCCTAGTACATATCACTAACCAGTTCTGTGGTATAATGGGTACCAGTACATATCAGAAACAAGTACTTATATAATGTCACCATAAGAATATAGGCAAATTCTGCCCCCACTGGTCATCCTTGGAAATAACACGTGCAAGCCTGTAGTAAAGCACAACTAATTATGGGGAAACGATGGATCACAACAGGAGCTCCGGGCAGCCAGGCCCCTCCCTCTGCGCACTATAACTCTCCCATACCCCTGCGTGTGCGCCCAGCTCACCTTGGTGATTTTTAGGAACTTGGAAGGATCCAGCACTCGGCTATTCTTTGCCCCTTGCACCATGTTCCATCCACCTTCCTCCACTCTCTGGACTCCTCCTAGGCACAAACACAGTCAGTGGGCTGCCTTGAGGTGATCTGCATGTGGTCAGGGAAGGAGGTCGATGTCCTTACCTGGCCTCCGTTTATCTTTGGTCATCAGTTGTTGGACTTTCCTCTGCTCTTCCTGCTCCTCTATTTTGGCCTCTTTGTGAATCTGCTCTATGGTTTTGGGCCCCTGGTCTGCTCTCCGGGACACCCAGTTGCACTATGGCAGAAGCAGATGATTTCTATTAGACACTATGTATATACACATAACTGTAGCGTTTATTGTTTGTTACAGAGTCTTGTGTAACCGTCCACCTACCAGTCTCAGGTCTATAATATCCTGCAGCATGAACCGGATCCGCGATGAAGTCTTCCTCTCCTTTACGATCTTCTCCATCTGGTGGAAGTACTGGTCCATGCGAGGCTGCAACAGGCAGAGATCAAATACTGGACAATGTGAGGAGCCATATTATGGTCTCAGGTCTGTCTACTCTTCATACTGTCTATGTATTCACTACACTATGTACTGGCCTTATTGTCTCCCAGACTAGACCACAACAGCTTGCTGGAACAGTGCATGACATAAGTCCCCATCTACCCAATCGCCTGTGCTCTCCACCAATGACCGAGGACCCCACCACCTTCCACCCAATCACCTGCACTCTCTTCCAGTGACCAGGGACCCCACCACCTTCCACCCAATCACATACGTTCTCTTCCAGTGACCGAGGACCCCACCACCTTCCACCCAATCACATGCATTCTCTTCCACTGACCGAGGACCCCACCACCTTCCACCCAATCACATGCGTTCTCTTCCAGTGACCGAGGACCCCACCACCTTCCACCCAATCACCTGCGCTCTCTCCTCCAATGACCGAGGACCCCACCACCTTCCACCCAATCACCTGCGCTCTTCTCCAATGACCCTACTACCTTCCACCCAATCACCTGCACTCTCTTCCAGTGACCAGGGACCCCACCACCTTCCAGCCAATCAACTGCACTCTCTTCCAGTGACCGAGGACCCCACCACCTTCCACCCAATCACATGCGCTCTCTTCCAGTGACCAAGGACCCCACCACCTTCCTCCCAATCACCTGCACTCTCTTCCAGTGACCAAGGACCCCACCACCTTCCACCCAATCACCTGCGCTCTTTTCCAGTGACCGAGGACCCCACCACCTTCCTCCCAAACACCTGCGCTCTCTTCCAGTGACCGAGGACCCCACCACCTTCCTCCCAATCACCTGTGTTCTCTTCCAGTGACCGAGGACCCCACCACCTTCCTCCCAATCACATGCGCTCTCTTCCAGTGACTGAGGACCCCACCACCTTCCACCCAATGCCTGCACTCTCTTCCAGTAACCGAGGACCCCACCACCTTCCACCCAATCACATGCGTTCTCTTCCAGTGACCGAGGACCCCACCACCTTCCACCCAATCATATGCGTTCTCTTCCAGTGACCGAAGACCCCACCACCTTCCACCCAATCACATACGTTCTCCTCCAGTGACCGAGGACCCCACCACCTTCCACCCAATCACCTGCGCTCTCCTCCAATGACCCCACCACCTTCCACCCAATCACCTGCACTCTCTTCCAGTGACCAAGGACCCCACCACCTTCCACCCAATCACCTGCACTCTCTTCCAGTGACCGAGGACCCCACCACCTTCCACCCAATCACCTGCACTCTCTTCCAGTGACCGAGGACCCCACCACCTTCCACCCAATCACATGCGCTCTCCTTCAATGACCGAGGACCCCACCACCTTCCACCCAATCACATGCGCTCTCTTCCAGTGACCGAGGATCCCACCACCTTCCACCCAATCACATGCGCTCTCTTCCCGTGACTGAGGACCAGTCAACCTTCCACCCAATCACCTGCGTTCTCTTCCAGTGACTGAGGACCAGTCAACCTTCCACCCAATCACCTGCACTCTCTTCCAGTGACCGAGGACCCCACCACCTTCCACCCAATCACATGCATTCTCTTCCACTGACCGAGGACCCCACCACCTTCCACCCAATCACATGCGTTCCCTTCCAGTGACCGAGGACCCCACCACCTTCCACCCACTGCCTGTGCTCTCTTCCAGTGACCGAGGACCTCACCACATTCCACCCAATCAAATGCGATCTCTTCCAGTGACCGAGGACCCCACCACCTTCCACCCAATCACATGCATTCTCTTCCAATGACCAAGGACCCCCCCACCTTCCACCCAATCACCTGCGCTCTCTTCCAGTGACCGAGGACCCCACCACCTTCCACCCAATCACATGCATTCTCTTCCAATGACCAAGGACCCCCCACCTTCCACCCAATCACCTGCGCTCTCTTCCATAGACCGAGGACCCCAGCACCTTCCACCCAACCACATGTGTTCTCTTCCAGTGACCGAGGAACCAACCACCTTCCACCCAATCGCCTGCGCTCTCTTCCATTGACCGAGGACCCCACTACCTTCCACCCAATCACCTGTACTCTCTTCCAGTGACCGAGGACCCCACCACTTTCCACCCAATCACATGCGCTCTCTTCCCGTGACTGAGGATCACACCACTTTCCACCCAATCACATGCGTTCTCTTCCAGTGACCGAGAACCCCACCACTTTCCACCCAATCACCTGCGCTCTCTTCCAGTGACTGAGGACCAGTTAACCTTCCACCCAATCACCTGCGTTCTCTTCCAGTAACTGAGGACCAGTCAACCTTCCACCCAATCACCTACGTTCTCTTCCAATGACTGAGGACCAGTCAACCTTCCACCCAGTCATCTGCGCTGTCTTCCAGTGACCGAGGACCCCACCACCTTCCACCCAATCATATGCGTTCTCTTCCAGTGACCGAAGACCCCACTACCTTCCACCCAATCATATGCGTTCTCTTCCAGTGACCGAGGACCCCACCACCTTCCACCCAATTACATACTTTTTCTTCTAGTGACCGAGGACCCTACCACCTTCCACCCAATCACATGCGTTCTCTTCCAGTGACCGAGGACCCCACCACCTTCCACCCAATCACATGCATTCTCTTCCAGTGACCGAGGACCCCACCACCTTCCACCCAATCACCTGCGCTCTCTTCCAGTGACCGAGGACCCCACCACCTTTCTCCCAATCACCTGCGCTCTCTTCTAGTGACCGAGGACCCCACCACCTTCCTCCCAATCACCTGTGTTCTCTTCCAGTGACTGAGGACCCCACCACCTTCCACCCAATGCCTGCACTCTCTTCCAGTAACCGAGGACCCCACCACCTTCCACCCAATCACATGCGCTCTCTTCCAGTGACTGAGGACCCCACCACCTTCCACCCAATGCCTGCACTCTCTTCCAGTAACCGAGGACCCCACCACCTTCCACCCAATCACATGCGTTCTCTTCCAGTGACCGAGGACCCCACCACCTTCCACCCAATCATATGCGTTCTCTTCCAGTGACCGAAGACCCCACCACCTTCCACCCAATCACATACGTTCTCCTCCAGTGACCGAGGACCCCACCACCTTCCACCCAATCACCTGCGCTCTCCTCCAATGACTGAGGACCAGTCAACCTTCCACCCAATCACCTGCGTTCTCTTCCAGTGACTGAGGACCAGTCAACCTTCCACCCAATCACCTGCGTTCTCTTCCAGTGACTGAGGACCAGTCAACCTTCCACCCAATCACCTACGTTCTCATCCAATGACTGAGGACCAGTCAACCTTCCACCCAGTCATCTGCGCTGTCTTCCAGTGACCGAGGACCCCACCACCTTCCACCCAATCATATGCGTTCTCTTCCAGTGACCGAAGACCCCACTACCTTCCACCCAATCATATGCGTTCTCTTCCAGTGACCGAGGACCCCACCACCTTCCACCCAATTACATACTTTTTCTTCTAGTGACCGAGGACCCTACCACCTTCCACCCAATCACATGCGTTCTCTTCCAGTGACCGAGGACCCCACCACCTTCCACCCAATCACATGCATTCTCTTCCAGTGACCGAGGACCCCACCACCTTCCACCCAATCACCTGCGCTCTCTTCCAGTGACCGAGGACCCCACCACCTTCCTCCCAATCACCTGCGCTCTCTTCCAGTGACCGAGGACCCCACCACCTTCCACCCAATCACATACTCTCTCTTCCCGTGACTGAGGACCAGTCAACCTTCCACCCAATCACCTGCGTTCTCTTCCAGTGACCGAGGACCCCACCACCTTCCACCCAATCACATGCATTCTCTTCCACTGACCGAGGACCCCACCACCTTCCACCCAATCACATGCGTTCTCTTCCAGTGACCGAGGACCCCACCACCTTCCACCCAATCACCTGCGCTCTCTTCCAGTGACTGAGGACCAGTCAACCTTCCACCCAATCACATGCATTCTCTTCCAGCGACTGAGGACCAGTCAACCTTCCACCCAATCACCTGTGCCCTCTTTCAGTGACCGAGAACCCCACCACCTTCCACCCAATCACATGCACTCTCTTCCAGTGACCGAGGACCCCACCACCTTCCACCCAATCACCTGTACTCTTTTCCAGTAATCGAGGACCCCACCACCTTCCACCCAATCACCTGTACTCTCTTCCAGTGACCGAGGACCCCACCACTTTCCACCCAATCACATGCGCTCTCTTCCAGTGACCGAAAACCCCACCACCTTCCACCCAATCACATGCGTTCTCTACCAGTGACCCCACCACCTTCCACCCAATCACCTGCGCTCTCTTCCAGTGACTGAGGACCAGTCAACCTTCCACCCAATCACCTACGTTCTCTTCCAGTGAGCGAGAACCCCACCACCTTCCACCCAATCACATGCGCTCTCTTCCCGTGACTGAGGATCACACCACTTTCCACCCAATCACATGCGTTCTCTTCCAGTGACCGAGAACCCCACCACTTTCCACCCAATCACCTGCGCTCTCTTCCAGTGACTGAGGACCAGTCAACCTTCCACCCAATCACCTGCGTTCTCTTCCAGTGACTGAGGACCAGTCAACCTTCCACCCAATCACCTACGTTCTCTTCCAATGACTGAGGACCAGTCAACCTTCCACCCAGTCATCTGCGCTGTCTTCCAGTGACCGAGAACCCCACCACCTTCCACCCAATCATATGCGTTCTCTTCCAGTGACCGAGGACCCCACCACCTTCCACCCAATTACATACTTTTTCTTCTAGTGACCGAGGACCGTACCACCTTCCACCCAATCACATGCGTTCTCTTCCAGTGACCGAGGACCCCACCACCTTCCACCCAATCACATGCATTCTCTTCCAGTGACCGAGGACCCCACCACCTTCCACCCAATCACCTGCGCTCTCTTCCAGTGACCGAGGACCCCACCACCTTCCTCCCAATCACCTGCGCTCTCTTCCAGTGACCGAGGACCCCACCACCTTCCACCCAATTACATACTTTTTCTTCTAGTGACCGAGGACCGTACCACCTTCCACCCAATCACATGCGTTCTCTTCCAGTGACCGAGGACCCCACCACCTTCCACCCAATCACCTGCGCTCTCTTCCAGTGACTGAGGACCAGTCAACCTTCCACCCAATCACATGCATTCTCTTCCAGCGACTGAGGACCAGTCAACCTTCCACCCAATCACCTGTGCCCTCTTTCAGTGACCGAGAACCCCACCACCTTCCACCCAATCACATGCACTCTCTTCCAGTGACCGAGGACCCCACCACCTTCCACCCAATCACCTGTACTCTTTTCCAGTAATCGAGGACCCCACCACCTTCCACCCAATCACCTGTACTCTCTTCCAGTGACCGAGGACCCCACCACTTTCCACCCAATCACATGCGCTCTCTTCCAGTGACCGAAAACCCCACCACCTTCCACCCAATCACATGCGTTCTCTACCAGTGACCCCACCACCTTCCACCCAATCACCTGCGCTCTCTTCCAGTGACTGAGGACCAGTCAACCTTCCACCCAATCACCTACGTTCTCTTCCAGTGAGCGAGAACCCCACCACCTTCCACCCAATCACATGCGCTCTCTTCCCGTGACTGAGGATCACACCACTTTCCACCCAATCACATGCGTTCTCTTCCAGTGACCGAGAACCCCACCACTTTCCACCCAATCACCTGCGCTCTCTTCCAGTGACTGAGGACCAGTCAACCTTCCACCCAATCACCTGCGTTCTCTTCCAGTGACTGAGGACCAGTCAACCTTCCACCCAATCACCTACGTTCTCTTCCAATGACTGAGGACCAGTCAACCTTCCACCCAGTCATCTGCGCTGTCTTCCAGTGACCGAGAACCCCACCACCTTCCACCCAATCATATGCGTTCTCTTCCAGTGACCGAGGACCCCACCACCTTCCACCCAATTACATACTTTTTCTTCTAGTGACCGAGGACCGTACCACCTTCCACCCAATCACATGCGTTCTCTTCCAGTGACCGAGGACCCCACCACCTTCCACCCAATCACATGCATTCTCTTCCAGTGACCGAGGACCCCACCACCTTCCACCCAATCACCTGCGCTCTCTTCCAGTGACCGAGGACCCCACCACCTTCCTCCCAATCACCTGCGCTCTCTTCCAGTGACCGAGGACCCCACCACCTTCCACCCAATCACATACTCTCTCTTCCCGTGACTGAGGACCAGTCAACCTTCCACCCAATCACCTGCGTTCTCTTCCAGTGACCGAGGACCCCACCACCTTCCACCCAATCACATGCATTCTCTTCCACTGACCGAGGACCCCACCACCTTCCACCCAATCACATGCGTTCTCTTCCAGTGACCGAGGACTCCACCACCTTCCACCCAATCACCTGCGCTCTCTTCCAGTGACTGAGGACCAGTCAACCTTCCACCCAATCACATGCATTCTCTTCCAGTGACTGAGGACCAGTCAACCTTCCACCCAATCACCTGTGCTCTCTTTCAGTGACCGAGAACCCCACCACCTTCCACCCAATCACATGCACTCTCTTCCAGTGACCGAGGACCCCACCACCTTCCACCCAATCACCTGTACTCTTTTCCAGTAATCGAGGACCCCACCACCTTCCACCCAATCACCTGTACTCTCTTCCAGTGACCGAGGACCCCACCACTTTCCACCCAATCACATGCGCTCTCTTCTAGAGACCGAAAACCCCACCACCTTCCACCCAATCACATGCGTTCTCTACCAGTGACCCCACCACCTTCCACCCAATCACCTGCGCTCTCTTCCAGTGACTGAGGACCAGTCAACCTTCCACCCAATCACCTACGTTCTTTTCCAGTGAGCGAGAACCCCACCACCTTCCACCCAATCACATGCGCTCTCTTCCAGTGACTGAGGACCAGTCAACCTTCCACCCCATCACCTACGTTCTCTTCCAGTGACTGAGGACCAGTCAACCTTCCACCCAATCACCTGCGCTGTCTTCCAGTGACCGAGGACCCCACCACTTTCCACCCAATCACATGCGTTCTCTTCCAGTGACCGAGGACCCCACCACCTTCCACCCAAACCCCTGTACTTTCTTCCAGTAATCGAGGACCCCACCACCTTCCACCCAATCACCTGTACTCTCTTCCAGTGACCGAGGACCCAACCACTTTCCACCCAATCACATGCGCTCTCTTCCAGTGACCGAAAACCCCACCACCTTCCACCCAATCACATGCGTTCTCTACCAGTGACCCCACCCCCTTCCACCCAATCACCTGCGCTCTCTTCCAGTGACTGAGGACCACACCACCTTCCACCCAATCACCTACATTCTCTTCCAGTGAGCGAGAACCCCACCACCTTCCACCCAATCACATGCGCTCTCTTCCAGTGACTGAGGACCAGTCAACCTTCCACCCAATCACCTGCGCTCTCTTCCAGTGACTGAGGACCAGTCAACCTTCCACCCAATCACCTGCGTTCTCTTCCAGTGACCGAGGACCAGTCAACCTTCCACCCAATCACCTGCGCTCTCTTCCAGTGACCGAGGACCCCACCACCTTCCACCCAATCACATGCGTTCCCTTCCAGGGACCGAGGACCCCACCACCTTCAACCCAATCACCTGCGCTCTCTTCCAGTGACTGAGGACCCCACCACCTTCAACCCAATCACCTGCGCTCTCTTCCAGTGACTGAGGACCCCACCACCTTTCACCCAATCACATGCGTTCTCTTCCAGTTACTGAGGACCAGTCAGCCTTCCACTCTCTTTCCACTGACCATCTACCCAATCTGCTGTGCTATTGTCCAGCCTGCATGCTCCGCCTTCTCGTTTGGAAACATAATAACGGATGTAATTTGCATGCAGCAAGTAGCAACCTTTACCGTGCTCACCTTGGCCTTCTCAAAATCCAGATCTTTGCCGATGGTAGTAAGCAGCCGGCACAGACACTCAAGTGACTCCTCGTCATGGTTCTTCAGCAGCTTCACCACACAGTCGTGCATGATGGCTTCTGTCAGCATCTTCAGCTTGAAAAGTTCCCCGATGAACTTGATGTTCCCTATGGACCTCCGCCGAGCCTTGTCTCTGGACTCCTCAAGTTCTTCCTGCAGGCGCGTCTTTTCCTCCGGCTGCAGACACAGAACAGATAAACATTGCACGTTTCCAAATGACCGAATAACCATCCAGCTCATTACTACGTGATGAAGAGAATGACTACCAATCATCCAGTACTGTATGGCAGACCCCACTTCACAAACGAGGCCAGAAACTTTCTCTGGGGCAATTATTCCCTTCTGGGCAACAGATGCGGTGGTTACATCTCCTCAGTATCTCCCCCAGCCTGGGGCATCTAAACACGTGGTGAGCATACAGCAGAATGGTTCCCTCCATAGCCCACCCAAACCAGTCCCGTAGATATGAGCAAGTACAGGGAACAGTTACCTCTCTCCCCACTATGTGTCAGAGCAATGGGCGTCCGCTGCTGGGGCCCTACCAGAAGCAGAAGTGGGCGACTCTGCTGACCTGACAGGCTATTAGCTTCTACATCCCAGTCCCAGGATAGCAATGTGTGAAAAGAGCAATTAGACAGTCGGTGGGATGCAGCTATCTCCCAACTGCAGTAATCCCGGTCACGTAGGGATTGGGCGGTTACTAGTAAAACACTTCTATGAGTGAACATCTCATTTCACATCACTGCTGGGGAAAATAAAGTGAACATTTCCCAGAGGACCCGCAGCCGGACATTGCCGCACGGAGAGGTTACTATTACCGTCGAAGCCAACTCCAAATCCTTCTGCTTTTTTTCAAAAGCATCATCATCCACTTTGTCCCTCTCAAACTCCTTCTGGCAGCGGTTCAGCAGCAGCTTGCGGAAGTTCACAGTGCTCCCGGGTTTATCGGCCATCGGTACCTTTAACTAGAGTAAGAGAAGTGGTCCATTACCCCATGACTGATCTGCAGCTCACAGACAACAAATACATTAGGTGTAGACCTCGGCTAGGGCAAGGGGGGGCTGGCAGACGCAAGGGGGCCTGGCAGAGGGCAAGGGGGCCTGGCAGAGGCCTCTTGCCAACCCCCCAGTACTCTCCCAGATAGCCAATATGGCATATTACCCTGCTGCTGTAGGCAGAAGTAAGAGAATGTGCATATATCACAGCGTGTCAATGAGAAGTGACGGTGGAAGCACAGAGAACACGAGGTGCCTCCGGCACTGGCCGGCCTAGCCTTCACCTTACAGACGATATGACCCTACAGGTCTGGTACTAAAACTAATCAGCTGAGGGCTACCATACAGGGCACAAAGTACGTGAAGGTCAATGTACTCACCGTGGCAAGACATCGGCACATATTGGCATACGCCACCGAGAAGCCGGGTTCATCTAGTGCTTTCTCAAATACCAGGTCGATAACCCCCTTCAGCCGCTCCTCTGTATCCACCGTCAGGTCGGTCACCTGCTTCATCAACTGGTTAAACATCTGAGGCGTCAATTTGTTCAAGATGCTCCGAACCTTCCGGAAGAGAGCCTGCAACGCGAGAACGCCGCGCAGGAGCGCTAATGAGTTTTACACCATCATTAAACAGCAAATGGAGGCCAAGCCACAGCATGACTAGAAGCGTGTTGTGCGGCACTAAGTACACACAGTGCGTCATCAGTGACAGCGTGTTGTGACACAGTGCGTCATCAGTGACAGCGTGTTGTGACACAGTGCGTCATCAGTGACAGCGTGTTGTGACACAGTGCGTCATCAGTGACAGCGTGTTGTGACACAGTGCGTCATCAGTGACAGCGTGTTGCGACACAGTGTGTCATCAGTGACAGCGTGTTGTGACACAGTGTGTCATCAGTGACAGCGTGTTGTGACAGTGTGTCATCAGTGACAGTGTGCTGTGACAGTGTGTCATCAGTGACAGTATGTTGTGACACAGTGTGTCATCGGTGACAGTATGTTGCGACAGTGTGTCATCGGTCACATTATGTTGTGACGCAGTGTCAGAGGTGACAGTGTGTTGTGACACAGTGTGTCAGCGGTGACAGTATGTTGTGACACAGTGTGTCAGAGGTGACAGTATGTTGTGACACAGTGTGTCAGAGGTGACAGTATGTTGTGACACAGTGTGTCAGCGGTGACAGTATGTTGTGACACAGTGTGTCAGCGGTGACAGTATGTTGTGACACAGTGTGTCAGCGGTGACAGTATGTTGTGACACAGTGTGTCAGCGGCGACAGTATGTTGTGACACAGCGGTGACAGTGTGTTGTGTGCTGTACACTCGCCTGGGTGCGGATATTCTCGGGATCATCAGCTAGGCTGTCCCTCTTCACAGTGGGCTTCCAGGCATTCTCTGACTTCTTCAGGTGCACATCATCTGTCACTGAAATGTTCATGATGATTTTCCTGGGCTCCCGCCTCTGGCCTGGCTGCGAGCGTCTGGGACCGCCCACGTTCAACAACTGGGGGACACAACAGCAAAAGCTTTACACGTTTACGAAACATTCCTTAGTGGTTCCCGCGCTACCACTATTCGCTTTTCTACTCCCGGACCTACCACTCATGTTTCTGCCCACCCGCGCAACTGACGTGCTTCCACCCAACGCCCACCAGTCACATGCCCCTCCCCCTCCTCACCCAACCAACGTGCTTCTACCCAACGCCCACCAGTCACATGACCCTCCCCCTCCTGCCCACCAATGTGCTTCCACCCAACGCCCACCAGTCACATGCCCCTCCCCCTCCACTGACGTGCTTTTACCCAACGCCCACCAGTCACATGCCCCTCCTGCCCACCAATGTGCTTCTACCCAACTCCCACCAGTCACATGCCCCTACCCCTCCTGCCCACCAACGTGCTTCTACCCAACGCCCACCAGTCACATGCCCCTACCCCTCCTGCCCACCAATGTGCTTCTACCCAACGCCCACCAGTCACATGCCCCTTCTCCTCCTACCCACACCCAACGTGCTTCTACCCAACGCCCAGCAGTCACATGCCCCTTCTCCTCCTGCCCACCAATGTGCTTCAATCCAATGGCCACCAGTCACATGCCCCTCCCCCTCCTGCCCACCAACGTGCTTCTACCCAACGCCCACATGTCACATGCCCCTCCCCTTCCACTGCTTCACCACTCACTTGCCGCTTCCCCTCTTGCCCACGACGGAAGTGCTTCTACCCAAAACCCACCAGTCACATGCCCCTTCCCCTGCTGCCCACAACTGACGTGCTTCTACCCAACACCCACCAGTCACATGCCCCTCCCCTCCTGCCCTCCACTGACGTTCTCCTACCCAACGCCCACCAGTCATATGCCCCTCCTCCTGCCCACAACGGATGTGCTTTTACCAAACACCCACATGCCCCTCCCCTCCTGCCCTCCACTGATGTTCTCCTATCCAACGCCCACCAGTCATATGCCCCTCCTCCTGCCCACAATGGATGTGCTTTCACCAAACACCCACATGCCCCTCCCCTCCTGACGTTCTCCTACCCAACGCCCACCAGTCATATGCCCCTCCTCCTGCCCACAACGGATGTGCTTTTACCCAACACCCACATGCCCCTCCCCTCCTGCCCTCCACTGACGTTCTCCTACCCAACGCCCACCAGTCATATGCCCCTCCTCCTGCCCACAACGGATGTGCTTTTACCAAACACCCACATGCCCCTCCCCTCCTGCCCTCCACTGACGTTCTCCTACCCAAGGCCCACCAGTCATTTGCCCCTCCTCCTGCCCACAACGGATGTGCTTTTACCAAACACCCACATGCCCCTCCCCTCCTGCCCTCCACTGACGTTCTCCTACCCAACCCCACCTGTCACATGCCCCTTCTCCTCCTACCCACAACTGACGTGCTTCTACCCAACGCCCACCAGTCACATGCCCCTCCTCCTGCCCACAACGGATGTGCTTTTACCCAACACCCACCAGTCATGTGGTTCTGTGCCCATCCTCCCTCTCTCAGGGTAGATATTACAGTTCTAATCTCTATATACTGTAAGGAACGGCCCCTAACAAGCTGTGACATCACTGTATAAATACTTACAGGCAGCCCACGACCCCCAGGGGCCAATCGTCCAAAATCTGCATACGCAGGCGTGAAATCCGGCCCTTTCTGCAGCATGCGCGTGTCCAGGTTCCTCACTGGTAACTTTGGCTGATTGATCTGTAAATGGACAAGGAAAATGAACTATGCTGAGCAGTGGAAATAAAACATCTGATTACTTCATCACGTAACGACGGCCGATCCCATCTCATCTGATCGCAGCCCTGACCCATCAATATCGTCACCGCTCCCAGCGCAATCTCACATCCACCCAGACACGATGCGTCCCCGCTCACACACCCCAGGCACAAGCAAGGGGCGACAGCGGTCTGATCACATCACCCTACAGGCATACAGAACGTGCTACCTCCTAACATGAGACTGCACCTAGACACCTCCCTCTCTTCTCACTTTGTCCAGGACCACGTCGCTGATGGGCGGCAAGCCTTCTGGCTTCTGCACACAGGCCGGCATAAACTGGAAGCCCAGCAGGAAGTCCCTGTCATACTGTCGCTTCCCATCGTGCTGTACACACGGAACTGGTGGCGCTGGAAGATCCTGGGACATTTCTGGAGGTTCCTCTACTGTGCCGGGTGCTAAATGAGAGAGCAGGAGAGTGGGTGAACGCAGCATCCCGGGGCGGGGGTCACTGCACCGCACACAACGTAGGAAAGGGATTACTTTCCACGGGGCGTGTTACTGCAGAAGCGGCTGGTGAAAAGCGACGTCACTTTCACGGTAGCCATATACGGATCTCTAATCCTCAATGTGTATTTGGGGCAAACAGTACCTGATTTATAAGCGTATCCTTCCTCTGTACCCGATGGGTCTCCCCCTTCGCCTTCAGAGATGGTATCTGCCCCATTGCGCAGGAGTTCCGATTCGCCGTTCTCTTCCAGCTGTTTATCGTTAGGGTACAGCGGTCCTGCGTCAGCACCGACGCCACTGTGTTCTTCCAGCTCTGACTCTACAAGCTTCTCCTCCGCAGCGTCACTCTCCACCTGCAGGGTAGACGGAAACTCAGACGCTCTCTAGTACAGATCAAAATGTGCTGTATAATCCCCGGCCTGATCTGCCCCCGTAACACGGACCCAAAGCCAGGCCGGGCGTGACTGTGCCAGCGACGGGCGTCTCATGTGATCACCCAGACTGGCAGTGTCATGTATCGGAGTCTGGAACACAGAGAGCTAGCTCTCGCCCGCAATTCTGAGCTCACCTCAATATTCGGCATCCGTACCTCCTCCGTGTCCGGACTCTCGTCTCTGAATTTCTGCCACATCTTTGGTGAAGCTGCAACAGTTTGGGCTGTAAAGAGATTTGTAGCACATTATAATGGTAGACATACTCGAGACACATTCCGTGGATGTAACTAGATTCGGCTCTTCCTATGACTGCAGCGGCATGTGACGGAAAGATGCGCTAGCTTGTACTGTGACACCAGCTGTTATACATATACACCAACGAGCACAGCTGACAATCTGGGATATAAGAGGCCCACCACTCAGCCCCCCCCCTTATAGCCAATTGTTTATCCCTCACACTGGTTACTAAGTTCCCGGCCGTACTCAGATGGTTGGCTCCCAAGGGAAACGTATTTCTGTGTACGTTATAAAAATAAGAATTTACTTACCGATAATTCTATTTCTCATAGTCCGTAGTGGATGCTGGGAACTCCGTAAGGACCATGGGAATAGCGGCTCCGCAGGAGACTGGGCACAAAAAGTAAAAGCTTTAGACTAGCTGGTGTGCACTGGCTCCTCCCCCTATGACCCTCCTCCAAGCCTCAGTTAAGATACTGTGCCCGGACGAGCGTACATAATAAGGAAGGATCTTGAATCCCGGGTAAGACTCATACCAGACACACCAATCACACCGTACAACTCGTGATCTGAACCCAGTTAACAGTATGATAACCGTAGGAGCCTCTGAAAAGATGGCTTCCAACAATAAACAACCCGATTTGTTTGTAACAATAACTATATACAAGTATTGCAGACAATCCGCACTTGGGATGGGCGCCCAGCATCCACTACGGACTATGAGAAATAGAATTATCGGTAAGTAAATTCTTATTTTCTCTGACGTCCTAGTGGATGCTGGGAACTCCGTAAGGACCATGGGGATTATACCAAAGCTCCCAAACGGGCGGGAGAGTGCGGATGACTCTGCAGCACCGAATGAGAGAACTCCAGGTCCTCCTCAGCCAGGGTATCAAATTTCTATAATTTAGCAAACGTGTTTGCCCCTGACCAAGTAGCTGCTCGGCAAAGTTGTAAAGCCGAGACCCCTCGGGCAGCCGCCCAAGATGAGCCCACCTTCCTTGTGGAATGGGCTTTTACAGATTTTGGCTGTGGCAGGCCTGCCACAGAATGTGCAAGTTGAATTGTACTACAAATCCAACGAGCAATCGTCTGCTTAGAAGCAGGAGCACCCAGCTTGTTGGGTGCATACAGTATAAACAGCGAGTCAGATTTTCTGACTCCAGCCGTCCTGGAAACATATATTTTCAGGGCCCTGACTACGTCCAGCAACTTGGAGTCCTCCAAGTCCCTAGTAGCCACAGGTACCACAATAGGTTGATTCATGTGAAACGCTGAAACCACCTTAGGGAGAAATTGAGGACGAGTCCTCAATTCCGCCCTATCCGAATGAAATATCAGGTAAGGGCTTTTATAGGATAAAGCCGCCAATTCTGATAAGCGCCTGGCTGAAGCCAGGGCCAACAGCATTACCACTTTCCATGTGAGATATTTCAAATCCACTGTGGCAAGTGGTTCAAACCAATGTGATTTTAGGAACCCTAAAACTACATTGAGATCCCAAGGTGCCACTGGAGGCACAAAAGGAGGCTGTATATGCAGTACCCCTTTGACAAACGTCTGAACTTCAGGCACTGAAGCCAGTTCTTTCTGGAAGAAGATCGACAGGGCCGAAATTTGAACCTTAATGAATCCTAATTTTAGGCCCATAGACAATCCTGCTTGCAGGAAATGTAGGAAACGACCCAGTTGAAATTCCTCCGTAGGGGCCTTCTTGGCCTCACACCACGCAAAATATTTTCGCCAAATGCGATGATAATGTTTTGCAGTTACATCCTTCCTGGCCTTGATCAGGGTAGAGATGACTTCATCTGGAATGCCTTTTTCCTTCAGGATCCGGCGTTCAACCGCCATGCCGTCAAACGCAGCCGCGGTAAGTCTTGGAACAGACAAGGTCCCTGCTGGAGCAGGTCCTTCCTTAGAGGTAGAGGCCACGGGTCCTCCGTGAGCATCTCTTGCAGCTCCGGGTACCAAGTTCTTCTTGGCCAATCCGGAGCCACGAGTATCGTTCTTACTCCTCTCCTTCTTATGATTCTCAGTACTTTTGGTATGAGAGGAAGAGGAGGGAACACATATACCGACTGGAACACCCACGGAGTTACCAGAGCGTCCACAGCTATTGCCTGAGGGTCCCTTGACCTGGCGCAATATCTGTCCAGTTTCTTGTTGAGACGGGACGCCATCATGTCCACCTTTGGTTTTTCCCAACGGTTTACAATCACTTGGAAGACTTCTGGATGAAGTCCCCACTCCCCCGGGTGGAGGTCGTGTCTGCTGAGGAAGTCTGCTTCCCAGTTGTCCACTCCCGGAATGAACACTGCTGACAGTGCTATCACATGATTTTCCGCCCAGCGGAGAATCCTTGCAGCTTCTGCCATTGCCCTCCTGCTTCTTGAGCCGCCCTGTCTGTTTACGTGGGCGACAGCCGTGATGTTGTCCGACTGGATCAATACCGGTTGACCCTGAAGCAGAGGTCTTGCTTGACTTAGGGCATTGTAAATGGCCCTTAGCTCTAGGATATTTATGTGAAGAGACGTTTCCATGCTTGACCACAAGCCCTGGAAATTTCTTCCCTGTGTGACTGCTCCCCAGCCTCTCAGGCTGGCATCCGTGGTTACCAGCATCCAATCCTGAATGCCGAATCTGCGGCCCTCTAGAAGATGAGCCTTCTGTAACCACCACAGGAGAGATACCCTTGTCCTTGGAGATAGGGTTATCCGCTGATGCATCAGAAGATGCGATCCGGACCATTTGTCCAGCAGATCCCACTGAAAAGTTCTTGCATGGAATCTTCCGAATGGAATCGCTTCGTAAGAAGCCACCATTTTTCCCAGGACTCTCGTGCACTGATGCACTGACACTTGTCCTGGTTTTAGGAGGTTCCTGACTAGCTCGGATAACTCCCTGGCCTTCTCCTCCGGGAGAAACACCTTTTTCTGGACTGTGTCCAGAATCATCCCTAGGAACAGTAGACGTGTTGTTGGAATCAGCTGTGATTTTGGGATATTTAGAATCCACCCGTGCTGACGTAGCACTACCTGAGATAGTGCTACTCCGACCTCTAACTGTTCCCTGGACCTTGCCCTTATCAGGAGATCGTCCAAGTAAGGGATAATTAATACGCCTTTTCTTCGAAGAAGAATCATCATTTCGGCCATTACCTTGGTAAAGACCCGTGGTGCCGTGGACAATCCAAACGGCAGCGTCTGAAACTGATAATGACAGTTTTGTATCACAAACCTGAGGCACCCTTGGTGAGAAGGGTAGATTGGGACATGGAGATAAGCATCCTTGATGTCTAGAGATACCATATAGTCCCCTTCTTCCAGGTTCGCTATCACTGCTCTGAGTGACTCCATCTTGAATTTGAACCTTTTTATGTAAGTGTTCAAAGATTTTAGATTTAAAATTGGTCTCACCGAGCCGTCCGGCTTCGGTACCACAAACAGCGTGGAATAATACCCCTTTCCCTGTTGTAGGAGGGGTACCTTGATTATCACCTGCTGGGAATACAGCTTGTGAATAGCTTCCAATACTGCCTCCCTGTCGGAGGGAGACGTTGGTAGAGCAGACTTCAGGAACCGGCGAGGGGGAGACGTCTCGAATTCCAATTTGTACCCCTGTGATACTACCTGCAGGATCCAGGGGTCCACTTGCGAGTGAGCCCACTGCGCGCTGAAATTCTTGAGACGGCCCCCCACCGTGCCCGAGTCTGCTTGCAGAGCCCCAGCGTCATGCTGAGGACTTGGCAGAAGCGGGGGAGGGCTTCTGCTCCTGGGAAGAGGCTGCATGGTGCAGTCTTTTTCCCCTTCCTCTGCCCCGGGGCAGGAACGAGCGGCCTTTTTCCCTCTTGCCCTTATAGGGACGAAAGGACTGGGTTTGAAAAGACGGTGTCTTTTTCTGCTGAGAGGTGACCTGGGGTAAAAAGGTGGATTTTCCAGCCGTTGCCGTGGCCACCAGGTCCGATAGACCGACCCCAAATAACTCCTCCCCTTTATACGGCAATACTTCCATATGTCGTTTGGAATCCGCATCACCTGACCACTGTCGCGTCCATAACGTTCTTCTGGCAGAAATGGACATCGCACTTACTCTAGATGCCAGGGTGCAAATATCCCTCTGTGCATCTCGCATATATAGTAATGCATCCTTTAAATGCTCTATAGTTAATAATATACTGTCCCTATCCAGGGTATCAATATTTTCAGTCAGGGAATCCGACCAAGCCACTCCAGCGCTGCACATCCAGGCTGAGGCGATCGCTGGTCGCAGTATAACACCGGTATGTGTGTATATACCTTTTAAGATATTTTCCAGCCTTCTATCAGCTGGTTCCTTGAGAGCGGCCGTATCAGGAGACGGTAACGCCACTTGTTTTGATAAGCGTGTGAGCGCCTTATCTACCCTAGGGGGTGTTTCCCAACGTGCCCTAACCTCTGGCGGGAAAGGGTATAGTGCCAATAATTTATTAGAAATCAGCAGTTTTTTATCGGGGGAAACCCACGCTTTATCACACACCTCATTTAATTCATCTGACTCAGGAAAAACCACTGGTAGTTTTTTCACACCCCACATAATACCCTTTTTTGTGGTACTTGTAGTGTCAGAAATGTTCAATGCCTCCTTCATTGCCGTAATCATGTAACGTGTGGCCCTACTGGACATTACGTTTGTCTCGTCACCGTCGACACTGGATTCAGTATCCGTGTCAGGGTCTGTGTCGACCATCTGAGGTAACGGGCGTTTTAGCGCCCCTGACAGTGTCTGAGACGCCTGAACAGGCACTAATTGATTTGTCGGCTGTCTCATGTCGTCAACAGTTTTTTGCAAAGTGCTGACATTGTCACGTAATTCTTTAATTACTACCATCCAGTCAGGTGTCGACTCCCTAGGGGGTGACATCACTAACACAGGCAATTGCTCTGCTTCCACATCATTTTCCTCCTCATACATGTCGACACAATCGTACCGACACCCAGCACACACACAGGGAATGCTCTGATAGAGGACAGGACCCCACTAGCCCTTTGGGGAGACAGAGGGAGAGTTTGCCAGCACACACCAGAGCGCTATATATATATATACAGGGATAACCTTATATAAGTGTTACTCCCTGTTATAGCTGCTGTATTTATATATTAGCTGCCAAAAGTGCCCCCCTCTCTGTTTTACCCTGTTTCTGTAGTGCAGGACTGCAGGGGAGAGTCAGGGAGCCGTCCTTCCAGCGGAGCTGTGAAAGAAAATGGCGCTTGTGTGCTGAGGAGAAAGGCTCCGCCCCCTTCACGGCGGCCTTTTCTCCCGCTTTTTTCAGGAAACTGGCAGGGGATAAATGCATCCATATAGCCCAGGAGCTATATGTGATGCATTTTTTTTAGCCATATAAGGTTTTTATATCGTTTTTATTGCGTCTCAGGGCGCTCCCCCCCAGCGCCCTGCACCCTCAGTGACCGGAGTGTGAAGTGTGCTGAGAGCAATGGCGCACAGCTGCAGTGCTGTGCGCTACCTTATTTGAAGACAGGAACGTCTTCTGCCGCCGCTTTCTCCGGACCTCTTCGCTCTTCTGGCTCTGTAAGGGGGCCGGCGGCGCGGCTCCGGGACCCATCCAGGCTGAACCTGTGATCGTCCCTCTGGAGCTAATGTCCAGTAGCCAAGAAGCCCAATCCACTCTGCAGTCAGGTGAGTTCGCTTCTTCTCCCCTTAGTCCCACGATGCAGTGAGCCTGTTGCCAGCAGGACTCAATGAAAATAAAAAACCTATTTAAACTTTTACTTCTAAGCAGCTCAGGAGAGCCACCTAGCTTGCACCCTTCTCGTTCGGGCACAAAAAATAAGAATTTACTTACCGATAATTCTATTTCTCGGAGTCCGTAGTGGATGCTGGGGTTCCTGAAAGGACCATGGGGAATAGCGGCTCCGCAGGAGACAGGGCACAAAAGTAAAGCTTTCCGATCAGGTGGTGTGCACTGGCTCCTCCCCCTATGACCCTCCTCCAAGCCAGTTAGGTACTGTGCCCGGACGAGCGTACACAATAAGGGAGGAATTTTGAATCCCGGGTAAGACTCATACCAGCCACACCAATCACACCGTACAACTTGTGATCTAAACCCAGTTAACAGTATGATAACAGCGGAGCCTCTGAAAAGATGGCTCACAACAATAATAACCCGATTTTTGTAACTATGTACAAGTATTGCAGATAATCCGCACTTGGGATGGGCGCCCAGCATCCACTACGGACTCCGAGAAATAGAATTATCGGTAAGTAAATTCTTATTTTCTCTATCGTCCTAGTGGATGCTGGGGTTCCTGAAAGGACCATGGGGATTATACCAAAGCTCCCAAACGGGCGGGAGAGTGCGGATGACTCTGCAGCACCGAATGAGAGAACTCCAGGTCCTCCTTAGCCAGGGTATCAAATTTGTAGAATTTAGCAAACGTGTTTGCCCCTGACCAAGTAGCTGCTCGGCAAAGTTGTAAAGCCGAGACCCCTCGGGCAGCCGCCCAAGATGAGCCCACCTTCCTTGTGGAATGGGCATTTACATATTTTGGCTGTGGCAGGCCTGCCACAGAATGTGCAAGCTGAATTGTATTACACATCCAACTAGCAATAGTCTGCTTAGAAGCAAGAGCACTCAGTTTGTTGGGTGCATACAGGATAACAGCAAGTCAGTTTTCCTGACTCCAGCCGTCCTGGAACATATTTTCAGGGCCCTGACAACATCTAGCAACTTGGAGTCCTCCAAGTCCCTAGTAGGTGCAAGGCACCACAATAAGCTGGTTCAGGTGAAACACTGACACCACCTTAGGGAGAGAACTGGGGACGAGTCCGCAGCTCTGCCCTGTCCGAATGGACAAACAGATATGGGCTTTTTGGAGAAAAAACCACCAATTTGACACTCGCCTGGTCCAGGCCAGGGCCAAGAGCATGGTCACTTTTCATGTGAGATGCTTCAAATCCACAGATTTGACTGGTTTTAAACCAATGTGATTTGAGGAATCCCAGAACTACGTTGAGATCCCACAGTGCCACTGGAGGCACAAAAGGGGGTTGTATATGCAATACTCCCTTGACAAACTTCTGGACTTCAGGAACTGAAGCCAATTCTTTCTGGAAGAAAATCGACAGGGCCGAAATTTGAACCTTAATGGACCCCAATTTGAGGCCCATAGACACTCCTGTTTGCAGGAAATGCAGGAAACGACCGAGTTGAAATTTCTTTGTGGGGCCTTCCTGGCCTCACACCACGCAACATATTTTCGCCACATGTGGTGATAATGTTGTGCGGTCACCTCCTTTCTGGCTTTGACCAGGGTAGGAATGACCTCTTCCGGAATGACTTTTTCCCTTAGGATCCGGCTTTCCACCGCCATGCCGACAAACGCAGCTGCGGTAAGTCTTGGAACAGACATGGTACTTGCTGAAGCAAGTCCCTTCTTAGCGGCAGAGGCCATAAGACCTCTGTAAGCATCTCTTGAAGTTCCGGGTACCAAGTCCTTCTTGGTCAATCCGGAGCCATGAGTATAGTTCTTACTCCTCTACGTCTTATAATTCTCAGCACCTTAGGTATGAGAAGCAGAGGAGGGAACACATACACCGACTGGTACACTCACGGTGTTACCAGAACGTCCACAGCTATTGCCTGAGGGTCTCTTGACCTGGCGCAATACCTGTCCCGTTTTTTGTTCAGACGGGACGCCATCATGTCCACCTTTGGTATTTCCCAACGGTTTACAATCATGTGGAAAAAACTTCCACTCTCCCGGGTGGAGGTCGTGCCTGCTGAGGAAGTCTGCTTCCCAGTTTCCATTCCCGGGATGAAACACTGCTGACAGTGCTATCACATGATTTTCCGCCCAGCGAAAAGTCCTTGCAGTTTTTGCCATTGCCCTCCTGCTTCTTGTGTCGCCCTGTCTGTTTACGTGGGCGACTGCCGTGATGTTTTTCCCACTGGATCAATACCGGCTGACCTTGAAGCAGAGGTCTTGCTAAGCTTAGAGCATTATAAATTTACCCTTAGCTCCAGTATATTTATGTGGAGAAAAGTCTCCAGACTTGATCACACTCCCTGGAAATTTTTTCCTTGTGTGACTGCTCCCCAGCCTCTCGGGCTGGGCTCCGTGGTCACCAGCATCCAATCCTGAATGCCGAATCTGCGGCCCTCTAGAAGATGAGCACTCTATAACCACCACAGGAGAGACACCCTTGTCCTTGGATATAGGGTTATCCGCTGATGCATCTGAAGATGCGATCCGGACCATTTGTCCAGCAGATCCCACTGAAAAGTTCTTGCGTGAAATCTGCCGAATGGAATTGCTTCGTAGGAAGCCACCATTTTTACCAGGACCCTTGTGCAATGATGCACTGTTTTTAGGAGGTTCCTGACTAGCTCGGATAACTCCCTGGCTTTCTCTTCCGGGAGAAACACCTTTTTTTTTTTTTTTTTTGGACTGTGTCCAGAATCATCCCTAGGCACAGCAGACGTGTCGTCGGGATCAGCTGCGATTTTGGAATATTTAGAATCCACCCGTGCTGTTGTAGCAGTATCCGAGATAGTGCTACTCCGACCTCCAACTGTTCCCTGGACTATGCCCTTATCAGGAGATCGTCCAAGTAAGGGATAATTAAGACGCCTTTTCTTCGAAGAAGAATCATCATTTCGGCCATTACCTTGGTAAAGACCCGGGGTGCCGTGGACAATCCAAACGGCAGCGTCTGAAACTGATAGTGACAGTTCTGCACCACGAACCTGAGGTACCCTTAGTGAGAAGGGCAAATTTGGGACATAGAGGTAAGCATCCCTGATGTCCCGGGACACTATATAGTCCCCTTCTTCCTGGTTCGTTATCACTGCTCTGAGTGACTCCATCTTGATTTGAACCTTTGTAAGTGTTCAAAAATTTTTTTAGAATAAGTCTCACCTAGCCTTCTGGCTTCAGTACCACAATATAGTGTGGAATAATACCCCTTTTCTTGTAGTAGGAGGGGTAATTTAATTATCACCTGCTGGGAATACAGCTTGTGAATTTTTTCCCATACTGCCTCCTTGTCGGAGGGAGACCTTGGTAAAGCAGACTTCAGGAGCCTGCGAAGGGGAAACGTCTCGACATTCCAATCTGTACCCCTGGGATACTACTTGTAGGATCCAGGGGTCCTGTACGGTCTCAGCGCCATGCTGAGAACTTGTCAGAAGCGGTGGAACGCTTCTGTTCCTGGGAATGGGCTGCCTGCTGCAGTCTTCTTCCCTTTCCTCTATCCCTGGGCAGATATGATCTTATAGGGACGAAAGGACTGAGGCTGAAAAGACGGTGTCTTTTTCTGCAGAGATGTGACTTAGGGTAAAAACGGCGGATTTTCCAGCAGTTGTCGTGGCCACCAGGTCCGATGGACCGACCCCAAATAACTCCTCTTCCTTTATACGGCAATACACCTTTGTGCCGTTTGGAATCTGCATCACCTGACCACTGTCGTGTCCATAACATCTTCTGGCAGATATGGACATCGCATTTACTCTTGATGCCAGAGTGCAAATATCCCTCTGTGCATCTCGCATATATAGAAATGCATCCTTTAAATGCTCTATAGTCAATAAAATACTGTCCCTGTCAAGGGTATCAATATTTTTAGTCAGGGAATCCGACCAAGCCACCCCAGCTCTGCACATCCAGGCTGAGGCGATCGCTGGTCGCAGTATAACACCAGTATGTGTGTATATACTTTTTATGATATTTTCCAGCCTCCTGTCAGCTGGTCCTTGAGGACGGCCCTATCTATAGACGGTACCGCCACTTGTTTTGATAAGCGTGTGAGCGCCTTATCCACCCTAAGGGGTGTTTCCCAACGCGCCCTAACTTCTGGCGGGAAAGGGTATACCGCCCATAATTTTCTATCGGGGGGAACCCACGCATCATCACACACTTTATTTAATTTATCTGATTCAGGAAAAACTACGGTAGTTTTTTCACATCCCACATAATACCCTCTTTTGTGGTACTTGTAGTATCAGAAATATGAAACACCTCCTTCATTGCCTTTAACGTGTGGCCCTAATAAGGAATACGTTTGTTTATTCACCGTCGACACTGGATTCAGTGTCCCTGTCTGTGTCTGTGTCGACCGACTAAAGTAAACGGGCGTTTTAAAAACCCCTGACGGTGTTTTTGAGACGTCTGGACCGGTACTAATTGTTTGTCGGCCGTCTCATGTCGTCAACTGACCTTGCAGCGTGTTGACATTATCACGTAATTCCCTAAATAAGCCATCCATTCCGGTGTCGACTCCCTAGAGAGTGACATCACCATTACAGGCAATTGCTCCGCCTCCTCACCAACATCGTCCTCATACATGTCGACACACACGTACCGACACACAGCACATACACAGGGAATGCTCTGATAGAGGACAGGACCCACTAGCCCTTTGGAGAGACAGAGGGAGAGTTTACCAGCACACACCAAAAACGCTATAATTATATAGGGACAACCTTATATAAGTGTTTTCCCTTATAGCATCTTTTTTATATATTTCTAACGCCAAATTAGTGCCCCCCCTCTCTGTTTTAACCCTGTTTCTGTAGTGCAGTGCAGGGGAGAGCCTGGGAGCCTTCCCTCCAGCCTTTCTGTGAGGGAAAATGGCGCTGTGTGCTGAGGAGATAGGCCCCGCCCCTTTTTCGGCGGCCTCGTCTCCCGCTCTTAACGGATTCTGGCAGGGGTTAAATATCTCCATATAGCCTCCGGAGGTTATATGTGAGGTATTTTTAGCCAAAATAGGTATTCATTTGCCTCCCAGGGCGCCCCCCTCCCAGCGCCCTGCACCCTCAGTGACTGCCGTGTGAAGTGTGCTGAGAGGAAAATGGCGCACAGCTGCAGTGCTGTGCGCTACCTTTAGAAGACTGAGGAGTCTTCTGCCGCCGATTCTGGACCTCTTCTTACTTCAGCATCTGCAAGGGGGCCGGCGGCAAGGCTCCGGTGACCATCCAGGCTGTACCTGTGATCGTCCCTCTGGAGCTGATGTCCAGTAGCCAAGAAGCCAATCCATCCTGCACGCAGGTGAGTTCACTTCTTCTCCCCTAAGTCCCTCGTTGCAGTGATCCTGTTGCCAGCAGGACTCACTGTAAAATAAAAAACCTAAGCTAAACTTTTCTAAGCAGCTCTTTAGGAGAGCCACCTAGATTGCACCCTTCTCGGCCGGGCACAAAAATCTAACTGGCTTGGAGTAGGGTCATAGGGGGAGGAGCCAGTACACACCACCTGATCGGAAAGCTTTACTTTTGTGCCCTGTCTCCTGCGGAGCCGCTATTCCCCATGGTCCTTTCAGGAACCCCAGCATCCACTAGGACGATAGAGAAATCTAACTGAGGCTTGGAGGAGGGTCATAGGGGGAGGAGCCAGTGCACACCAGCTAGTCTAAAGCTTTTACTTTTTGTGCCCAGTCTCCTGCGGAGCCGCTATTGCCATGGTCCTTACGGAGTTCCCAGCATCCACTAGGACGTCAGAGAAAATGCAATATAGAGCTGCCCAAGGCTGGATCAGCACGCCTGCACCCAGATCCGTATACAACCTGCGACAGGTCCAACCCTTCAGCAACCAAGACAAACAAAAGGATCACATGGGGTGGCTTCTGCGGTCGGCTAATGACGGCTTAGACACGGCTGCAGCAGTCGCTGGCACAGCCTAGAACAGGACGATAGTCCTCTTTGGTGGTCAGAGAGGAGATACAGCTATAGCCAGACCAGAAACCAGCATGACGTGAGGATGGGGATATTGGGCACTTATCTCGAGCACGCCAACGTTTCCTTCTCGTTCTAAAGGTATCCGTCCAGTATGTGAGCCCGGAGCGCGCTGGGCTGCAAGGCGATGATATCATGAGTGAGGACATATCAGGATGGTTCCTCAACTAGGTCGCAGACTCAGTGGGATCTCGCTGGTCGGTGGACTTTTACTGCATTTGGCAGGAACGAAAGCTGCCAGTGATAATTACACATTTTCATCGGATTTAGTATAATATCCCAAAAAATATATTTAGAGAATATGACTTAGCCGGCGCTGTCAGAATGTAGTTCTTGTCGTCTTCACACTCCCATTCAATTAAAGGTAATAATAGTGAAGCTTGTTTTTAATATACAGATAAATACAATTATACACATATGATACACATATCCAGTATACCTTGAGAAAGACCCCAGATAGGGGTGGAAACGCGTTGGAAACTGCTGCTGAAACAGGGGAACGTGGGAGTCGCTGCCAGTGACCAACGTGGATACTGATTGAATCCATCTCCTCTATCCATGCTTGATTTGGAACTGTTTGGCCACGGTTCCATAGCCATCTGGTAATTACCCTGCATTCTTTTGTTATCAGGAGCTGCTTGGTGATTTTGGATCATATGTGTATAATTGTATTTATCTGTATATTAAAAAATAAGAATTTACTTACCGATAATTCTATTTCTCGGAGTCCGTAGTGGATGCTGGGGTTCCTGAAAGGACCATGGGGAATAGCGGCTCCGCAGGAGACAGGGCACAAAAGTAAAGCTTTTACAGGTCAGGTGGTGTGTACTGGCTCCTCCCCCTATGACCCTCCTCCAGACTCCAGTTAGGTACTGTGCCCGGACGAGCGTACACAATAAGGGAGGATTTTGAATCCCGGGTAAGACTCATACCAGCCACACCAATCACACCGTACAACTTGTGATCTAAACCCAGTTAACAGTATGATAACAGAGGAGCCTCTGAAAGATGGCTTCCTAAACAATAACCCGAATTAGTTAACAATAACTATGTACAAGTATTGCAGATAATCCGCACTTGGGATGGGCGCCCAGCATCCACTACGGACTCCGAGAAATAGAATTATCGGTAAGTAAATTCTTATTTTCTCTATCGTCCTAAGTGGATGCTGGGGTTCCTGAAAGGACCATGGGGATTATACCAAAGCTCCCAAACGGGCGGGAGAGTGCGGATGACTCTGCAGCACCGAATGAGAGAACTCCAGGTCCTCCTTTGCCAGGGTATCAAATTTGTAAAAATTTACAAACGTGTTCTCCCCTGACCACGTAGCTGCTCGGCAGAGTTGTAATGCCGAGACCCCTCGGGCAGCCGCCCAAGATGAGCCCACCTTCCTTGCGGAATGGGCCTTAACAGATTTAGGCTGTGGCAGGCCTGCCACAGAATGTACAAGTTGAATTTTGTTACAAATCCAACGAGCAATCGACTGCTTAGAAGCAGGTGCACCCAACTTGTTGGGTGCATACAGTATAAACAGCGAGTCAGATTTTCTGACTCCAGCCGTCCTTTAAATGTATATTTTTAAGGCTCTGACAACGTCCAACAACTTGGAGTCCTTCAAGTCGTCTGTAGCCGCAGGCACTACAATAGGCTGGTTCAGGTGAAACGCTGATACCACCTTAGGGAGAAAATGCGGACGCGTCCGCAGCTCTGCCCTATGTCGAATGGAAAATTAAATAAGGGCTTTTATAAAACAAAGCCGCCAGTTCAGATACTCTCCCGGCCGAAGCCAGGGCCAGTAACATAGTCACTTTCCATGTGAGATATTTCAAATCCACATTCTTTAGTGGTTCAAACCAATTGGATTTGAGGAAATCTAAAACTACATTTAGATCCCACGGTGCCACCTTAGGCACCACAGGAGGCTGTATATGCAGTACTCCTTTGATAAAAATCTGGACCTCAGGGACTGAGGCCAATTCTTTTTGGAAGAATATTGATAGGGCCGAAATTTGAACCTTAATAGATCCCAATTTGAGACCCACAGACAATCCTGATTGCAGGAAATGTAGGAAAACGACCCAGTTGAAATTCCTCCATCGGAGCACTCCGCTGCTCGCACCACGCAACATATTTTCGCCAAATACGGCGATAATGCTTCGCGGTGACTTCCTTCCTTGCCTTTATCAAGGTAGGAATGACTTCTTCTGGAATGCCTTTTCCTTTTAGGATCTGGCATTCAAACGCCATGCCGTCAAACGCAGCCGCGGTAAGTCTTGAAAAAGACAAGGACCCTGCTGAAGCAGGTCCCTTCTCAGAAGTAGAGGCCACGGATCGTCCGTGACCATCTCTTGAAGTTCCGGGTACCAAGTCCTTCTTGGCCAATCCGGAGCCACTAGTCTTACTCCTCTTTGCCGTATAATCCTCAATACCTTTGGTATGAGAGGCAGAGGAGGAAAAACATATACCGACTGGTACACCCAAGGTGTTACCAGCGCGTCCACAGCTATTGCCTGCGGATCTCTTGACCTGGCGCAATACCTGTCCAGTGTTTTGTTGAGGCGAGACGCCATCATGTCCACCATTGGTTTTACCCAACGGTTTAATAGCATGTGGAAAACTTCTGGATGAAGTCCCCACTCTCCCGGGTGAAGGTCGTGTCTGCTGAGGAATTCTGCTTCCCAGTTGTCCACGCCCGGGATGAATACTGCTGACAGTGCTATCACGTGATTCTCCGCCCAGCGAAGGATCCTGGCAGCTTCTGCCATTGCCCTCCTGCTTCTTGTGCCGCCCTGTCTGTTTACATGGGCGATTGCCGTGATGTTGTCCGACTGGATCAACACCGGTCTTCCTTGAAGCAGAGGTTCCGCCTGGCTTAGAGCATTGTAGATTGCTCTTAGTTCCAGAATGCTTATGTGAAGAGACTTTTTCAGGCTCGACCACACTCCCTGGAAATTTCTTCCCTGTGTGACTGCTCCCCAGCCTCTCAGGCTGGCATCCGTGGTCACCAGGATCCAATCCTGCATGCCGAATCTGCGGCCCTCCAATAGATGAGCCTCCTGCAACCACCACAGACGGGATACCCTTGTCCTCGGCGACAGGGTTATCCGCAGGTGCATCTGAAGATGCGACCCTGACCATTTGTCCAACAGATCCCTTTGCATGGAATCTGCCGAAAGGGATTGCTTCGTAAGAAGCTACCATTTTTTCCCAGGACTCTTGTGCATTGATGTACAGACACCTTTCCTGGTTTTAGGAGGTTCCTGACCAGGTCAGATAACTCCTTGGCTTTTTCTTCGGGAAGAAAAACCTTTTTCTGAACTGTGTCCAGAATCATCCCCAGGAACAGCAGACGAGTTGTCGGCATTAATTGGGATTTTGGAATATTCAGAATCCATCCGTGCTGCTTTAGCACCTCTTGAGATAGTGCTAAACCCATCTCTAGCTGTTCTCTGGACCTTGCCCTTATTAGGAGATCGTCCAAGTATGGGATAATTAATACGCCTTTTCTTCGAAGAAGAAATATTATCTCGGCCATTACCTTTGTAAAGACCCGAGGTGCCGTGGACAAACCAAACGGCAGCGTCTGAAACTGATAGTGACAGTTTTGTACAACGAACCTGAGGTACCCCTGGTGTGAGGGGTAATTGGAACGTGGAGATACGCATCCTTGATGTCCAAGGATACCATAAAGTCCCCTTCTTCCAGGTTCGCTATCACTGCTCTGAGTGACTCCATCTTGAACTTGAACTTCTTTATGTACAGGTTCAAGGACTTCAGATTTAGAATAGGCCTTACCGAGCCATCCGGCTTCGGTACCACAAAAAGAGTGGAATAATACCCCTTCCCTTGTTGTAGAAGAGGTACCTTGACGATCACCTGCTGAGAATACAGCTTGTGAATGTCTTCCAAAACCGTCTCCCTTTCTGAGGGGGACGTTGGTAAAGCAGACTTCAGGAAACGGCGAGGTGGCTCTGTCTCTAATTTCAACCTGTACCCCTGAGATATTATCTGCAGGATCCAGGGATTTACCTGCGAGTGAGCCCACTGCGCGCTGTAATTCTTGAGACGACCGCCTATCGCCCCCGAGTCCGCTTGCGAAGCCCCAGCGTCATGCTGAGGCTTTTGTAGAAGCCGGGGAGGGCTTCTGTTCCTGGGAAGGAGCTGCCTGTTGCTGTCTCTTCCCTCGTCCTCTGCCTCGTGGCAGATATGAATAGCCCTTTGCTCTCTTATTTTTAAAGGAACGAAAGGGCTGCGGTTGAAAGGTCGGTGCCTTTTTCTGTTGGGGAGTGACTTGAGGTAGAAAGGTGGATTTCCCGGCCGTAGCCGTGGCCACCAAATCCGATAGACCGACCCCAAATAACTCCTCTACGCATCGCCTGTCCACTGTCGTGTCCATAAAGCTCTTCTGGCCGAAATGGACATAGCACTTACCCGTGATGCCAGTGTGCAGATATCTCTCTGTGCATCACGCATATAAAGAAATGCATCCTTTATTTGTTCTAACGACCGTAAAATATTGTCCCTGTCCAGGGTATCAATATTTTCGATCAGGGACTCTGACCAAACTACCCCAGCACTGCACATCCAGGCAGTCGCAATAGCTGGTCGTAGTATAACACCTGCATGTGTGTATATACCTTTTTGGATATTTTCCATCCTCCTATCTGATGGATCTTTAAGTGCGGCCGTCTCAGGAGAGGGTAACGCCACTTGTTTTGATAAGCGTGTTAGCGCTTTGTCCACCCTAGGAGGTGTTTCCCAGCGCTCCCTAACCTCTGGCGGGAAAGGGTATAAAGCCAATAACTTCTTTGAAATTAGCAGTTTTTTATCGGGGCACCCCACGCTTCATCACACACGTCATTTAATTCTTCTGATTCGGTAAAAACTACTGGTAGTTTTTTCACACCCCACATAATACCCTGTTTAGTGGTACCTGTAGTATCAGCTAAATGTAACATCTCCTTTATTGCCAAAATCATATAACGTGTGGCCCTACTGGAAAATACGGTTGATTCGTCACCTTCACCACCGGAATCAGTGCCTGTGTCTGGGTCTGTGTCGACCGACTGAGGCAAGGGGCGTTTTACAGCCCCTGACGGTGTTTGAGGCGCCTGGACAGGCACTAATTGAGTGTCCGGCCGCCTCATGTCGGCAAACGACTGCTTAAGCGAGTTGACGCTATCCCGTAATTCCACAAATAAAGGCATCCATTCTGGTGTCGACCCCCTAGGAGGTGACATCCTCATATTTGGCAATTGCTCCGCCTCCACACCAATAACGTCCTCATACATGTCGACACACACGTACCGACACACAGCAGACACACAGGGAATGCTCTATACGAAGACAGGACCCACTAGCCCTTTGGGGAGACAGAGGGAGAGTCTGCCAGCACACACCAAAAAGCGCTATATATGACAGGGATAGCCTTATGATTAAGTGCTCCCTTATAGCTGCTTTTATATTAATATATTGCCATTTATTTTGCCCCCCCTCTCTGTTATACCCTGTTTCTGTAGTGCAGTGCAGGGGAGAGACCTGGGAGCCTTCCTGACCAGCGGAGCTGTGACAGAAAATGGCGCCGTGTGCTGAGGAGATAGGCCCCGCCCCTTTTTCGGCGGGCTCGTCTCCCGCTATTTAGTACATTTAGGCAGGGGTAAATATCTCCATATAGCCTCTGGGGCTATATGTGAGGTATTTTTAGCCTTTTTAAAGGTTTTCATTTGCCTCCCAGGGCGCCCCCCCCCAGCGCCCTGCACCCTCAGTGACTGCCGTGTGAAGTGTGCTGAGAGGAAAATGGCGCACAGCTGCAGTGCTGTGCGCTACCTTAAGAAGACTGCAGGAGTCTTCAGCCGCCGATTCTGGACCTCTTCTTGCTTCAGCATCTGTGAGGGGGCCGGCGGCGTGGCTCCGGTGACCATCCAGGCTGTACCTGTGATCGTCCCTCTGGAGCTTCATGTCCAGTAGCCAAGAAGCCAATCCATCCTGCACGCAGGTGAGTTCACTTCTTCTCCCCTCTGTCCCTCGTTGCAGTGATCCTGTTGCCAGCAGGAATCACTGTAAAATAAAAAACCTAAGCTAAACTCTCTAAGCAGCTCTTTATGAGAGCCACCTAGAATTGCACCCTTCTCGGCCGGGCACAAAAATCTAACTGGAGGAGGGTCATAGGGGGAGGAGCCAGTACACACCACCTGACCTGTAAAAGCTTTACTTTTGTGCCCTGTCTCCTGCGGAGCCGCTATTCCCCATGGTCCTTTCAGGAACCCCAGCATCCACTTAGGACGATAGAGAAACAAGCTTCACTATTATTACCTTTGTTTCATTTCCCCATGGTGAAACCGAGTGTTAAGTGAATGGGAGTGTGAAGACGACAAGAACTACATTCTGACAGCGCCGGCTAAGTCATATTCTCTAAATATATTTTTTAGTTTGTCACTTTGGTGAGGGGTGAAGGAACCTCATAAGAGTTTATGTAAGCTGGCAGCAGTCTTTTGCGCACAGAGGAATCGTTATAAATTTTTGCCTTTTAGTATAATATCCCGCCAGCTAGGATATCAGCAGCGAGTCCCCTTGCAGGCTTGCTGCGCTCACCACGGGTTCTATCCTCCCTCAAGTGGTGGCATGGACCCACCACCTGAGTGAGAATACAGGGGAGAGGTCGGAATTGCGGCTGTCGTCCTGTCGATGGACTGTGAATAGCAAAGTCTGCCATCGGCCCGGCCACAGAGTAGGCCTGACAGGCTGCCGAAATGACGATGGACTGAGAAATATATGTAACCAAGATCTCTACATTTTCTATTACCATATAGTATACAGGTCTTGTTACTAATTGCCCTTAGGGTGCGTGGGAAAAACCCTTTTGTTTTTTCTTGCGATGGACTGAAAATGGAAGTCTGTCCGACAGTCTGCCCTTTCATGTCTGCTCAGTTAGCGTAACTCCTCCCTCCCGCGCAGGAGTACGATAAGTATAAACCGTCCAGGTACCGATGGTGTGTTGTTCTGCTCAGTAATGCCCAGACTCCGATATACATTGATGTCACTCCAGTGGTGTGGGCCAGGTTCTGCATCTTCCATACAACACATTACACAGACCTTCATTCACTTCCTGCGATTAGCAAGTCTTAGCAAGAAATATCCTATAAGACTACAACAAGATGGCGGCTGGCTGTCCAGATATTTTGTTTTAATCTTATTACTAATTAGTTATTCCCAAACTAGGGTTATTAGTTTAGTGATTGGTCCACACCCTCCTTTCCCCATTGTTACTTAGTGCCTGTCTTGTCCTTTCTGACCCTCCCCTCATCTCCCCCCTCCACTATGACCCTCCCCTCATCTCCCCCCCCCACTCTGACCCTCCCCTCATCCTCCCCCTCCCACTCTGACCCTCCCCTCATCCTCCCCCCCCCCCCCACTCTGACCCTCCCCTCATCTCCCCCCCCCACTCTGACCCTCCCCTCATCTCCCCCCCCACTCTGACCCTCCCCTCATCTCCCCCCCCACTCTGACCCTCCCCTCATCTCTCCCCCCCAATCTGACCCTCCCCTCACCTCCCCCCACTCTGACCCTACCCTCACCTCCCCCCCCACTCTGACCATACCCTTACCTCCCCCCCCCCCACTCTGACCCTCCCCTCATCCTCCCCCCCCCACTCTGACCCTACCCTTAACTCCCCCCCCCACTCTGACCCTCCCCTCATCCTCCCCCCCCACTCTGACCCTCCCCTCATCTCCCCCCCCACTCTGACCCTCCCCTCATCTCCCCCCCCCCCCACTCTGACCCTCCCCTCATCTCCCCCCCACTCTGACCCTCCCCTCATCTCCCCCCCCCACTCTGACCCTCCCCTCATCCCCCCCCCACTCTGACCCTCCCCTCATCCCCCCCCCCCACTCTGACCCTCCCCTCATCCCCCCCCACTCTGACCCTCCCCTCATCTCCCCCACTCTGACCCTCCCCTCATCCCCCCCACTCTGACCCTCCCCTCATCCCCCCCACTCTGACCCTCCCCTCATCCCCCCCACCCCCACTCTGACCCTCCCCTCATCTCCCCCCCCCCACTCTGACTCTCCCCTCATCTCCCCCCCCCACTCTGACCCTCCCCTCATCTCCCCACCCCCACTCTGACCCTCCCCTCATCTCTCCCCCCCAATCTGACCCTCCCCTCATCTCTCCCCCCCAATCTGACCCTCCCCTCATCTCTCCCCCCCAATCTGACCCTCCCCTCACCTCCCCCCCACTCTGACCCTACCCTCACCCCCCCCCCCCACTCTGACCCTACCCTCACCACCCCCCCACTCTGACCCTCCCCTCATCCTCCCCCCCCCACTCTGACCCTCCCCTCATCCTTCCCCCCCACTCTGACCCTCCCCTCATCCTCCCCCCCCACTCTGACCCTCCCCTCATCCCCCCCCCCACACTGACCCTCCCCTCTTCCCCCCCCCACTCTGACCCTCCCCTCATCCCCCCCACTCTGACCCTCCCCTCATCTCCCCCCCACTCTGACCCTCCCCTCATCCCCCCCACTCTGACCCTCCCCTCACCCCCCCCCCACTGACCCTCCCCTCATCCCCCCACTCTGACCCTCCCCTCACCTACCCCCCAATCTGACCCTACCCACACCCCCCCACTCTGACCCTCCCCACACCCCCCCACTCTGACCCTCCCCTCATCCTCCCCCCCCACTCTGACCCTCCCCCCCACTCTGACCCTCCCCCCCACTCTGACCCTCCCCTCATCCCCCCCCACTCTGACCCTCCCCTCATCCCCCCCCCCCCCACTCTGACCCTCCCCTCATCTGGGCAGGTATGTCGCTGCCACCACCAGGTTCCTACTATATGGCACCTCAGACCACGTGTTGCTCAGGCTCATACCGTCGACACCTGTACCGCTTTTTGCTATGTTTGCATCAACACGCTTCTGCCACACCTCATGACTGACGTCGGATGACCCCCGCTGGTGGCTGACCTGGACCAGGCCCTGCACGGCAGCTTGGCAGAGGGCGGAGCTTGGAGACGCTGGGCTTACCCTAGGACAAGTGGAGAACGGGACTGCGTTTGTCGCATTCCTATTGGTCACAAGATGATGGCATTCGTCTTGAAGCAATATTTATTTGCTCAAATGTTTTAAAAAAGACCCTCCCCTATTGCCAGAGGGAACAGCATACAAAGATGTTACAGCAGTTCCATCTCTCTTGATGTCACAGCAGATGTAAATTCTGAGGAACGCAGGCCTCCTTTACTACAGGAGGTCCCACCCTGTTCTCTTTAACTAATCAGGCTCTCTCACAAAGTATAAATAAATACAGATTACAATCCAAAAGAGTTTAATAACTAGATAAAGCAATTTCCTGTTCATATATGAAGCAAAGCAGCGTGCATTCCCATGCACAATCTAATTAACGTCTTCCTGTCTCTTTCACAAATGTAAATATAACTTGAGTTTCAGTTGCAATCCCCTTTTAACGTATCTGTTCATCTTAATCAGAATCTTAACACCTTCTTAATAACAACATGAAATTCTGAAACCCACTAATCCTGTTTTTTCACCTGAGACACAAGAATTCTCCCCTGGTCTGCACCCCAAAGACATTGCTTGTCCAAAGACCCCTTTCAGGTGCCAGGATCATTAACATATCAATCAATGTGAGAATGTCCCAAGGCAATTTGTCCCCAAATGTCAATGCAATTTAAAACCAAAACAACTTACACATTTCTCCTACGTGCTTCACCCATGCATTGTAAATGTGCAATTCTACAACTGTGCAGAGCTTAAATATAACACGTTAAAACACATTATAAAACATTTACAGTACATGGTGCCTAACGCAGATTCGTCCATTTTAATTACAGGTCTCCGGCCTCATCTCCCTCCCTCTTTCTGATCCTTCCCTCACCTCATCGGTTATGGATCAGTAAGGACGACACCAAATAGTCAACATGCACAAGGTCGACAAGTTAACACATGAAAAGGTCATGAGTTTTTGGTATCCAAATTTCCCTACCACCACGAGAACCCCCAATTAGTGCACCACTTCGCTTGCCATACTTCGGGCAAGGTTACAGTTCTGAATTGTGGTCCAAGTGGAAGTTAAAGTATAAATAAAAATCCCAAAAATTAAAATAACATCCAAAAAAAACGCAAGTCAACCATATGCTGTGTCAACCATTGTCATGTCAACCATCTGAACCGGTCGACTTTTGACCATGTGGACCATATGCATTTCAGGTGTCGACCTGTCATCTGCATACCAACCTCATCTCCCTCCCTCTTTGAGACCCTCCCCTCATCTCCGTCTCAATGACCCTCCCCTCATCTCACTCCTTCTGACCACCGTCCCCTCTTCTCCCTCCTTCTGACCACCCTCTCCTCATCTCCCTCCTTCTGACCACCCTTCCCTCATCTCCCTCCTTCTGACCACCCTCCCCTCATCTCCCTCCTTCCCACCACCCTCCCCTCATCTCCCTCCTTCCCGATCACACTCCCCTCATCTCCACCTCTATGACTCTCCCCGCATTCTCCTCACTCCACAAGCCGCTATCCAAAAACTCTGAGACTTAGCTGTTTCTTTCATTACAAATCCACGTTCTCCCTTACAGCTCTGCTCTCTCTGCCCCAATCCGCCAGGGCCCATCTCTTCTCCGCCACCATCAGTTTGCTCCAAAATTGTCTCTATGCATCGGCGCATCCTTTGCCTTCTGCTCCCAGTCACCGACCCTTTCCTCCTCCGCCTGCCCCCATTCCCTCCTCACCTCTTTAACCTCTCTCCATACTAGTAGTACTTTCCCCTGTAAATTCGCCTTGGTCCCTCCCACTCTAAAACCTCACTCTTCAACCAGACTCATGGTCTTATTCCCACCCCGTCTCTTTCCATTTTCCCAGTGCCTGTGTTGCCTCCTGTCCTAACACTCTCTCCTGGACACACTTTTATCTGACGTTCACGCCTCTTCATGGTCCTCTACTGGCGGGTCTAACCACTCTTCCACCTATATTCCTGGGTCGGCCCTTGGTCCTGTAATCATCTGTCTCTGTACGCCTCTTCCCTTGATTCGTCACTTCAGTCTACAATATCCCCAGTGTGCTGATGACAAATTCACCTCCTCCGCCTGAACAGTCTCTCTTCCATCCCTCCCTGGATGTCTCGACACTTTCTTATGCGCAACATGTCTCCTGTGCGGTGCTACGGACCCTTGGTGGTGCCATATAAATAAAAGGTAATAATTCAGATTGCTAGCTGCTGTCACTAGCCGCCACTAGCACAGCCCCCGTTGCCCCATACAGTTCCTATTGTCACGCCGGTAGCTAAGGGAGGAACATACGAGGCCACATGCCACCTACAGCAGCCGTTACAGACCATGAAGTACCACACAGTGGCCTACACCATCTCACAGTAACATAGGACAACATGTACCCACCTTCTACGGGGCTCTTCCTGGAGGTGAAACTTAACAGCGTCACACTAGGCTCCAGCTCCGGGTCAGCGTCTAATCGTCCTACGTTCAGGCAGTCCCCTGCCCTAGCCAAGATGGAAGTTCTGGCATCCCCCTGCTCATCCACATGGTCTGACCCGATGGATGGAAGAACAGCAGCAGCAGGCGGGGAGGTCTTAGTGGTACAGTGAGGAGCAGCAATGAGTGGAGGAGGGGGGGAATCTGGCTGCGGTGGCGAGGATAGAGGCACGTTTGGAGAAGTGCATTCTACGTTGGCATCCGTGGAGGTCGGCAGAGGCAACTCAGGTATTTCCGATAGACTCTCTTCCCCCGACGTTACTCTATCCCCCACAGCACCACTGTCCGTTGTAGGAAGTTCATAGCTTAAGCCATTCATTTCCTGAGCAGTCACCGGGGTCTCAGCGGCTACGGGTTTCCCCAGTGATTCCTTGCATAGCTCCTCCTCAATGTCATCGGTGACGGCTTCCTCAGGAGACGTGCATTCCTCTAACGTGCTGTCGCCCTCACTAGTGTCCCCCAGGTGGCAGGTAAAGGCCGGGGCGGTGGCTACTAGAACAGGAGCTGATGCAGCAGCTACAATCGGCAGAACGGCAGAAATCTGGTGCAGCTCAGGCCTCGTGTCCAGGGCCACGGCGTCCGGGATCTGCTCCGATACGGCACACTTGCCGAAGTCGCTGGGCTCCGGCCGCAGAGAAACGGGAGGAGATGATTTCAGGACAGAGTCCAGTTTTGGCTTCTCCTCTGAAAGAAACACAAGAAAACACACATCAGCTGCAGAGCATACTACATGTAGTCAGGTGCAGATGGTGGGATTAAGGGTCACACACAGGATGGAACAGTGCCTCCAGTGGTCAGGTAGTAATAGTACAGGGAGCCTCACCACACCTTTGTGCTCCCCAGTATTACCTAAAGGAAACTGTGAAACAGGTACAGAGCAACACATCGCAATTCCTGCCCTCAGAGATCAGAACACCCCAAAACTATACAAACAGAACAAGCACAGCGTATACGCTGCTATAAAGAAACTAATAATAAGATTTTACTTACCGGTAAATCTGTTTCTCGTAGTCCGTAGTGGATGCTGGGGACTCCGTAAGGACCATGGTGAGAGACGGGCTCCGCAGGAGACATGGGCACTTTAAGAAAGAATTTAGTACCTGGTGTGCACTGGCTCCTCCCTCTATGCCCCTCCTCCAGACCTCAGTTAGAGAACTGTGCCCGGAAGAGCTGACATTACGAGGAAAGGATTTTTGTTAATCCAGGGTAAGACTCATACCAGCCACACCAATCACACCGTATAACTTGTGATAACAATTCAGTAAACAGTATGAAAACAACAGAGCATCAGTTCACGCCCGATGCAACAATAACGTAACCCTTATTGAAGCAATAACTATATACAAGTATTGCAGAAAGTCCACACTTGGGACGGGCGCCCAGCGTCCTCTACGGACTACGAGAAATAGGTTTACCGGTAAGCAAAATCTTATTTTCTCTAACGTCCTAGAGGATGGTGGGGACTCCGTAAGGACCATGGGGATTATACCAAAGCTCCCAAACGGGCGGGAGTGCGCGGATGACTCTGCAGCACCGATTGAGCAAACATGAGGTCCTCCTCAGCCAGGGTATCAAACTTGTAGAACTTTGCAAAGGTGTTTGTACCCGACCAAGTAGCAGCTCGACACAGCTGTAGTGCCGAGACCCCTCGGGCAGCCGCCCAAGAAGAGCCTACTTTCCTAGTGGAATGGGCCTTGACCGATTTTGGTAACGGCAAACCAGCTGTAGAATGCGCTTGCTGAATCGTGTTACAGATCCAGCGAGCAAGAGTCTGCTTTGAAGCAGGAGCGCCAAGCTTGTTGGCTGCATACAGAACAAACAGCGCTTCTGTTTTTCGGACTCTAGCCGTTCTGGCCATGTAAATTTTCAAAGCCCTGACTACATCAAGGGACTCGGAATCCTCCAAGTCACGTGTAGCCACAGGCACCACAATAGGTTGGTTCATATGAAAGGATGAAACCACTTTTGGCAGGAACTGAGGACGTGTCCGCAATTCCGCTCTATCCATATGGAAAACCAGATAGGGGCTTTTATGTGATAAAGCCGCTAATTCCGACACTCGCCTAGCCGAAGCTAGGGCTAATAACATGACCACCTTCCAAGTGAGATATTTCAACTCCACCGTTTTCAGTGGTTCAAACCAGTGTGACTTTAGGAAGTCCAAGACCACATTAAGGTCCCAAGGCGCCACCGGAGGCACAAACGGAGGCTGAATATGCAGTACTCCCTTAACAAAAGTCTGAACTTCTGGGAGAGAAGCAAATTCTTTTTGAAAGAAAATGGATAGGGCCGAAATCTGGACCTTAATGGAGCCTAATTTAAGGCCCAAATCCACTCCAGTTTGTAGGAAGTGAAGGAAACGGCCCAGATGGAATTCTTCCGTAGGAGCATTCCTGGCCTCACACCAAGAAACATATCTTCGCCATATACGGTGATAATGTTTTGCTGTTACTTCCTTCCTAGCCTTTATCAGCGTAGGGATAACCTCAACCGGAATACCTTTTTCCGCTAGGATCCGGCGTTCAACCGCCATGCCGTCAAACGCAGCCGCGGTAAGTCTTGGAAACAGACAGGGTCCCTGTTGCAACAGGTCCTGCCTTAGAGGAAGAGGCCACGGATCTTCCGTGAGCATTTCCTGCAGATCAGGATACCAGGTCCGTCGTGGCCAATCTGGAACAATGAGTATTGTTATCACTCCTTTTCTTCTTACTATTCTCAACACCTTGGGTATGAGAGGAAGAGGAGGAAATACATAGACGGACCGGAACACCCACGGTGTCACGAGGGCGTCTACCGCTACTGCCTGAGGGTCTCTGGACCTGGCGCAATACCTCTGTAGCTTTTTGTTGAGGCGGGACGCCATCATGTCTATCTGTGGCAGTTCCCACCGACTCACAATCTGTGCGAAGACTTCTGGATGAAGTCCCCACTCTCCCGGGTGTAGGTCGTGTCTGCTGAGGAAGTCTGCTTCCCAGTTGTCCACTCCCGGAATGAACACTGCTGACAGTGCGCTTACATGATTCTCCGCCCAGCGAAGAATCCTGGTAGCTTCCGCCATTGCCGCTCTGCTCCTTGTGCCGCCTTGGCGGTTTACATGAGCCACTGCGGTGATGTTCTCTGACTGGATCAGAACTGGTTGGTCGCGAAGTAAGGTGTTGTATATGGCCCTTAGTTCCAGGATGTTGATGTGCAGACAAGTCTCTTGACTTGACCAAAGACCCTGGAAATTTCTTCCCTGTGTGACTGCTCCCCAACCTCGGAGGCTTGCGTCCATGGTCACCAGGATCCAATCCTGAATGCCGAATCTGAGGCCCTGGAGAAGGTGAGCACTCTGCAGCCACCACAGGAGCGACACCCTGGCCCTGGGGGACAGAGTGATCAACCGATGCATCTGTAGATGTGATCCGGACCACTTGTCCAACAGATCCCATTGGAAAGTCCTCGCATGGAACCTGCCAAAGGGAATGGCCTCATATGAGGCAACCATCTTTCCCAGGACTCGAGTGCAATGATGCACGGACACCTGTCTTGATTTTAAAAGGTTCCTGACCAGAGTCATGAGTTCCTGGGCTTTTTCTATCGGAAGATAAACCCTTTTCTGGGTCGTGTCCAGAATCATGCCCAAGAAAGGCAGACGAGTCGTAGGAACTAACTGCGACTTTGGGATATTGAGAATCCAGCCGTGTTGTTGTAACACTTTCAGTAAAAGAGATACGCTGTTCAGCAACTGCTCTCTTGATCCTGCTTTTATGAGGAGATCGTCCAAGTACGGGATAATTGTGACACCCTGCTTGCGCAGGAGCACCATCATTTCCGCCATTACCTTGGTGAAAATCCTCGGAGCCGTTGAGAGACCAAACGGCAACGTCTGAAATTGGTAATGACAGCCCTGTACCGCAAATCTTAGGTACGCCTGATGAGGTGGATAAATGGGGACATGAAGGTACGCATCCTTTATGTCCAGTGACACCATAAAATCCCGCCCTTCCAGGCTGGCGATGACCGCTCTTAGCGATTCCATCTTGAACCTCATCAAGTATAGGTTCAGAGATTTAAATTCAATATGGGTCTGACCGAACCGTCCGGTTTCGGAACCACAAACATGGTCGAATAATAACCGCTTCCCTGTTGAAGGAGGGGAACCTCGACCACCACCTGCTGAAGATACAATTTTTGTATTGCATTTAACACTATCTCCCTCTCTAGGGGGGGGAAGACAGTAGGGCAGATCTGAAAAACCGGCGAGGAGGCACCTCTTCGAATTCCAGCTTGTAACCCTGAGACACAATTTCTATTGTCCAGGGATCCACCTGGGAGTGAACCCACATGTGGCTGAAATTCCGAAGACGCGCCCCCACTGGCCCCGACTCCGCCAGTGGAGCCCCAGCGTCATGTGGTGGATTTTGCAGAGGCCGGGGAGGACTTCTGTTCCTGGGAACTAGCTGTATTGTGCAGCTTCTTTCCTCTGCCCCTCCCTCTGGCAAGAAAGGACGCACCTCGGACTTTCTTGATTCTTTGTGACCGAAAGGACTGCATTTGATAATGCGGTGCTCTCTTAGGCTGTGAGGGAACATAAGGCAAAAAATTTGATTTTCCAGCCGTAGCTGTGGAGACCAGGTCCGAGAGACCTTCACCGAACAATTCCTCACCCCTGTAAGGTAAAACCTCCATATGTCGTTTAGAGTCGGCATCACCTGTCCATTGCCGAGTCCACAGGACCCTTCTGGCAGAAATCGACATAGCGTTTATTCTAGAACCCAGCAGACTAATGTCTCTTTGAGCATCTCTCATATAAAGGACAGCGTCTTTAATATGCCCCAGGGTCAATAAAACAGTATCCCTATCTAGGGTATCAAACTCCTCTGATAAGGTATCAGTCCATGCCGCTACTGCACTACAGACCCAGGCCGACGCGATTGCCGGCCTCAGTAAGGTACCTGAATGTGTATAAATGGACTTCAGGGTACCCTCCTGTTTGCGATCAGCAGCATCCTTGAGGGTAGCCGTATCCTAGAACGGCAGGGCTACCTTTTTGGATACGCGTGTTAAAGCTTTGTCCACCCTAGGGGAGGATTCCCATCGTAACCTGTCCGTTGGCGGGAAAGGATACGCCATAAGAATCCGTTTGGAAATCTGCAGTTTTTTATCTGGAGATTCCCGAGCTTTTACACATAACTCATTCAGTTCGTGTGAGGGGGGAAAAGTTACCTCAGGTTTCTTTCCCTTATACATATAAACCCTTGTGTCAGGGACTGGGGTTTCCTCTGTGATGTGCAAAACCTCCTTTATTGCTATAATCATATATCGGAGTGATTTAGCCAACTTTGGTTGTAACTTTGCATCATCGTAATCGACAATGGAGTCAGAATCCATGTCGGTATCTGTGTCAACAATTTGGGATAGTGGGCGCTTATGAGACCCCGACGGTCCCTGCGACATAGGGTCAGGCACGGGTTGAGACCCTGACTGTCCCAATGCATCAGCCTTATCTAATCTTTTATGCAAGGAATTTACATTATCATTTAAAACCTTCCACATATCCATCCAATCAGGTGTCGGCGCCATCGGCGGAGACACATTCATTTGCTCCCGCTCCTCTCCCACATAGCCTTCCACATCAGACATGCCGACACAAGTGTACCGACACACCACACACACAGGGAATGTCCTTTCTGAAGACAGTTCCCCCACGAGGCCCTTTGGAGAGACAGAGAGAGAGTATGCCAGCACACACCCCAGCGCTATAATATCCCAGGAATAACACAGTAACTTAATGTTAACCCAGTAGCTGCTGTTTATATACTTTTTTGCGGCTAATTATGTGCCCCCCCTCTCTTTTCAACCCTCTTCTACCGTGTATCAGCAGGGGAGAGCCTGGGGAGCTTCCTCTCAGCGTGCTGTGGAGAAAAAATGGCGCTGGTGAGTGCTGAGGGAGAAGCCCCGCCCCCTCGACGGCGGGCTTCTGTCCCGCTTAAATTTTATTTCTTTGGCGGGGGCTCCTACATATATACAGTGCCCAGCTGTATATATGTGTTCATTTGCCAGAATGAGGTCCCAAATGCTGCCCAGGGCGCCCCCCCCCTGCGCCCTGCACCCTAACAGTGACCGGAGTATGTGTAGGTGTGTGGAGCAATGGCGCACAGCTGCAGTGCTGTGCGTTACCTCCAGTGTAGATCACGAAGTCTTCTGCCGCCTGTGAAGTCTTCTTGCTTCTCATACTCACCCGGCTTCTGTCTTCCGGCTCTGCGAGGGGGACGGCGGCGCGGCTCTGGGACGGACGGCGAGGGTGAGATCCTGCATACCGATCCCTCTGGAGCTAATGGTTTCCAGTAGCCTAAGACGCAGGACCTAGCTTCAGAGAGTAGGGCTGCTTCTCTCCCCTCAGTCCCACGATGCAGGGAGTCTGTTGCCAGCAGAGCTCCCTGAAAATAAAAAGCCTAACAAAATACTTTCTATCAGTAAACTCAGGAGAGCTCACTGAAAAGCACCCAGCTCCTCTGGGCACAGTATCAAACTGAGGTCTGGAGGAGGGACATAGAGGGAGGAGCCAGTGCACACCAGGAACTACATTCTTTCTTAAAGTGCCCATGTCTCCTGCGGAGCCCGTCTCTCCCCATGGTCCTTACGGAGTCCCCAGCATCCTCTAGGACGTTAGAGAAAATGTGGAGTACAGCTGGATACACACAATTACTCCTAATATACAGAGGTTACAATGCCTCACATTGTAGGCATTAAATGCAATGGTGTTTTACCTCCATTAACCACATGATGGCGCTAGAGTGCTCATTAGATCTAGGCGCCTGACACTAGAACAGCGCTGCAGACTACCTCTATGCGGTCAGTGCGGAGGGGGCATGTGCCCTAGGGAGCCACGATAAGGTCATGACGTAGAGAGATGAAATGTGATGGTTTTACCCCGTGGGTAATAGAGCAACACACATCGCTCGGGTAGATGGCAAGCAGGCATGTATAATGACAGCGGCCTCCTGCCAGCACGCGGCACACAGAGGGGTCAGTGGCGTATGACACACACTAGAGCAGGGCACCGGAAACGGCAGCGCGCTAAGAGACGGGTCCAGGCTCGGATTTCGGGTCTATTGTTGTCTAGGGACCTAATTCAGATTCGGTCGCAAAGCGGCTATTGTATGCCATTGGTCAATGTTTTCTGACTGCGCATGCGTCTGAGCGGCAGTGAGCGCACGCAGCGGGTGGAACTGCGATTACAGTCGCACCAAGGAATTATTTGCAAAGTGAGTGAGGAGTTAGACAGCATTTGGGGGTGGTGAGGGGGAGTGGTCGGATAAACGCCGGCGTGTCATGGCTGTTCAGACTGCGTTTTCTGGGCGCGTATATATTACCAGCTGCCATCTTACTTACTACAGGAGAGCCCCCCTGCGTCCCGGGAGAGCGGCTCAGCCTGCGCGTCTACAGAGGCGCTCACACTCTACCACATGACCCCACTGCGACGATGGTACCAATGTATCAGTCAGAAATGATGTCCCTACGCTCAGGTTAGCTTCTGCCCATATTAGCATACAGTCACAATCGCGTACAGCAAAAGATAGCAGCGGCAGCAGCGAGAACAGCCGCACCTGGATCACGCCCCGTGTCTGGTAGACGCGTCCTCGGAGGACTGAGAATCGGCTCAATACATGACAGAACAGGAAATAATGGAAGCAGGATTTCCCACTTCTGGTGTCTTCTGAAAGGAAATAATTCCCCAAACATAACTCAGATGCTACTACCGAATGCGCACACAGCGGCGGACGAGGCTGCTGGAGTACCACAGCGAGAAACCTGGTAAAACGCGCTGCGGGCTGCTCAGGAGATTCCCAGAGCTGTTGTAGCCAGCTGGTCCCCAAGTTCTCTGCAGTCTGGAAGGTCATTTGCAGATGTAGGGAATAGATTCACTTTCAATGGGTGGAATGAGGAGGATATGCGGAAAATTCCCTCTGCTAGACAGCTGGCATGTCTGACTACTTCCAGGTGGGCAAAGTCTTCTTCAGAGAAAGGTGACAGTGCCATGGCACCGCACAGCCACCAGAACACAGCTCCATGGCACCGCACAGCCACCAGAGCACAGCGCCATGGCACCGCACAGCCACCAGAGCACAGCACCATGGCACCGCACAGCCACCAGAGCACAGCGCCATGGCACCGCACAGCCACCAGAGCACAGCGCCATGGCACCGCACAGCCACCAGAGCACAGCACCATGGCACCGCACAGCCACCAGAGCACAGCACCATGGCACCGCACAGCCACCAGAGCACAGCGCCATGGCACCGCACAGCCACCAGAACACAGCGCCATGGCACCGCACAGCCACCAGAACACAGCTCCATGGCACCGCACAGCCACCAGAGCACAGCGCCATGGCACCGCACAGCCACCAGAGCACAGCACCATGGCACCGCACAGCCACCAGAGCACAGCGCCATGGCACCGCACAGCCACCAGAGCACAGCGCCATGGCACCGCACAGCCACCAGAGCACAGCACCATGGCACCGCACAGCCACCAGAGCACAGCGCCATGGCACCGCACAGCCACCAGAGCACAGCGCCATGGCACTGAACAGCCACCAGAGCACAGCGCCATGGCACCGCACAGCCACCAGAGCACAGCACCATGGCACTGCACAGCCACCAGAGCACAGCACCATGGCACCGCACAGCCACCAGAGCACAGCGCCATGGCACCGCACAGCCACCAGAGCACAGCACCATGGCACCGCACAGCCACCAGAGCACAGCGCCATGGCACTGAACAGCCACCAGAGCACAGCGCCATGGCACCGCACAGCCACCAGAGCACAGCGCCATGGCACCGCGCAGCCACCAGACAACAGCGCCATGGCACGGCACAGCCACCAGAACACAGCGCCATCGCACCGCACAGCACCATGGCACCACACAGCCACCAGAACATAGCGCCATGGCACCACACAGCTCCAGAACACAGCACCATGGCACCGCGCAGCCACCAGAACACAGCGCCATGGCACCACACAGCCACCAGAACACAGCGCCATGGCACCGCGCAGCCACCAGAACACAGCGCCATGGCACCGCGCAGCCACCAGAACACAGCTCCATGGCACCGCACAGCCACCAGAACACAGCGCCATGGCACCGCACAGCCACCAGAACACAGCGCCATGGCACCGCACAGCCACCAGAACACAGCGCCATGGCACCGCACAGCCCCAGAACACAGCGCCATGGCACCGCACAGCCACCAGAGCACAGCGCCATGGCACCGCACAGCCACCAGAACACAGCGCCATGGCACCGCACAGCCACCAGAACACAGCGCCATCGCACCGCACAGCACCATGGCACCACACAGCCACCAGAACATAGCGCCATGGCACCACACAGCTCCAGAACACAGCACCATGGCACCGCGCAGCCACCAGAACACAGCGCCATGGCACCACACAGCCACCAGAACACAGCGCCATGGCACCGCGCAGCCACCAGAACACAGCGCCATGGCACCGCGCAGCCACCAGAACACAGCTCCATGGCACCGCACAGCCACCAGAACACAGCGCCATGGCACCGCACAGCCACCAGAACACAGCGCCATGGCACCGCACAGCCACCAGAACACAGCGCCATGGCACCGCACAGCCACCAGAACACAGCGCCATGGCACCGCACAGCCCCAGAACACAGCGCCATGGCACCGCACAGCCCCAGAACACAGCGCCATGGCACCGCACAGCCACCAGAGCACAGCGCCATGGCACCGCACAGCCACCAGAACACAGCGCCATGGCACCGCACAGCCACCAGTACACAGCGCCATGGCACCGCACATCCACGAGAGCACAGCACCATGGCACCGCACAGCCACGAGAGCACAGCGCCATGGCACCGCACAGCCACCAGAACACAGCGCCATGGCACCGCACAGCCACCAGAACACAGCGCCATGGCACCGCACATCCACGAGAACACGTCAAGTCCACTGTGTAGAAAACACTTCCGCATTGAGATAATGACTGTTAGTTACATGTAGGAATCGCTATTTCCCATCAGAGGTGACTCTGAAAGCAATGACAGTGAATATGACACAGACCCCACCTGGAGTCAATACCGACGCGTTCCGCACTTGTGGTTTCAGTTATTTGCGTGACAAAGAATTTCCTTTTTTCACCCCACACGAGTGACTTCCAGGCGACATCTTGAAGCCAAAGTTGTGAAAAACAGGTTATTTTTTTTAGTAAATGTGCTTTTTTATTTTTTTGCTGCATTCACAAAATAAATTCACAACTGATGAAATAATAAGCGGACCTTGTATTTTATTGTGAGTGGGAGATCTGCGGGTAACAGTGAGAATGGGGGGGGGGGGGGTGACAGCTGTGTTGCACTGTGGGAGGCGGAGGAGCACATACCTGTCTTGGGCTCCCGGATGGCAGCGAGATGAGGGCTCTCCACAGTCCCGTACACCACAGGGTTGTGCTCCGGAGCCTGGCCGGGCAGCTGATGGGACATGAAGTAGAAGAGAGGGTGATAATGAGCGCCGGAACCGAAACACTAGCAAAGCGGTGAGACGCAACAACGCAGGTGCAGAGAGCACAATGGGAAGACCACAGGGTAACAGGGGAGTGGGACAAAGGGTAACGGGGGGGGGGGGGGGGGGGGGTGAATGGGGGTGCGGGACACGGGGTAACAGGGGGGGGGTGAATGGGGGTACGGGACACGGGGGGGGGGTGAATGGGGGTACGGGACACGGGGGGGGGGGGTGAATGGGGGGGGAGGTTGAGAAGCAAAAATTAAGCAGAAATCACAAATAAAAAAGATTCAATTTAAGGTGAGAGGACAGGAAACAGAAATAAGAGACATTACAATCACAAACATCGTCCACAAACACGTCACAGCATTTTCTGTACGCTGGGCAGAAGAGCTTACACTTGTCTAATGGACACAAGGTAGGTAATAGTTACATGATGGACACATGTACCCTGACCAAAGCATAACCAGACTGTAACATACAATGAAGGTGACGTCTCATCCCACAGAACCGCTGACTCTCTCACTGTCTGCAAATATTCCAGCGACCCCAACATCATCTGCTTAGGAACAAATCAACAGTGACCCGTCTGCCGGCCTCGGGAGGGGAGGGCAAGCAGTGACCCGTCTGCCGGCCTCGGGAGGGGAGGGCAAGCAGTGACCCGTCTGCATGTCTTGGGAGGGGAGGTCAAGCAGTGACCTGTCAACCGGCCTCGGGAGGGGAAGGCAAGCAGTGACCCGTCTACCTGTCTTAGGAGGGGAGGGCAAGCAGTGACCCGTCTACCTGTCTTAGGAGGGGAGGGCAAGCAGTGACCCGTCTACCTGTCTTAGGAGGGGAGGGCAAGCAGTGACCCGTCTACCTGTCTTAGGAGGGGAGGGCAAGCAGTGACCCGTCTACCTGTCTTAGGAGGGGAGGGCAAGCAGTGACCCGTCTACCTGTCTTAGGAGGGGAGGGCAAGCAGTGACCCGTCTACCTGTCTTAGGAGGGGAGGGCAAGCAGTGACCCGTCTACCTGTCTTAGGAGGGGAGGGCAAGCAGTGACCCGTCTACCTGTCTTAGGAGGGGAGGGCAAGCAGTGACCCGTCTACCTGTCTTAGGAGGGGAGGGCAAGCAGTGACCCGTCTGCCGGCCTCGGGAGGGGAGGGCAAGCAGTGACCCGTCTGCCGGCCTCGGGAGGGGAGGGCAAGCAGTGACCCGTCTGCCGGCCTTGGGAGGGGAGGGCAAGCAGTGACCCGTCTGCCGGCCTCGGGAGGGGAGGGCAAGCAGTGACCCGTCTACCTGTCTTAGGAGGGGAGGGCAAGCAGTGACCCATCTACCTGTCTTAGGAGGGGAGGGCAAGCAGTGACCGGTCTACCTGTCTTAGGAGGGGAGGGCAAGCAGTGACCCGTCTACTTGTCTTAGGAGGGGAGGGCAAGCAGTGACCTGTCAACCGGCCTCGGGAGGGGAAGGCAAGTAGTGACCCGTCTGCCGGCCTCGGGAGGGGAGGGCAAGCAGTGACCCGTCTGCCGGCCTCGGGAGGGGAGGGCAAGCAGTGACCCGTCTGCCGGCCTCGGGAGGGGAGGGCAAGCAGTGACCCGTCTACCTGTCTTAGGAGGGGAGGGCAAGCAGTGATCCGTCTACCGGTCTTAGGAGGGGAGGGCAAGCAGTGACCCGTCTGCCGGTCTTAGGAGGGGAGGGCAAGCAGTGACCCGTCTGCCGGTCTTAGGAGGGGAGGGCAAGCAGTGACCCGTCTGCCGGTCTTAGGAGGGGAGGGCAAGCAGTGACCCGTCTGCCGGTCTTAGGAGGGGAGGGCAAGCAGTGACCCGTCTGCTGGACCTCGGGAGGGGAAGGCAAGCGGTGACCCGTCTGCCGGCCTCGGGAGGGTGGTGTTACTATACTCCAGGAGAATTATGTAAGAAGGTTCTATACATAACACTGCAAGATGAAGGCTCGGGTGTGGCTATATAGGTGGCTATATAGGGACACATTCCATATATATATACTACTTACATCTATATAATAACACTAAATACGCTTGTAGTAGGTGATGAGAGGGTTCCCTACGTTCTCCACTGGTGACCGGTCCCTGCCATCTAGACCCACCCGCATCTACACACCAGTGGGAACTCAACTTACCTGAAGGCTCTTCTCCTAAAGACATGCCCCCCATACTTACACCTGTAGGACCACTAGACACGTCCCCCTGACCTGAACCTTCCCTTAGCTGCAGGTGTGGCTAGAAGTGACTGACAGGCTGGTGTCCCGCCCATCATCTATGCACCTGTGTGACCTCATCCTTCCCTTACCTGAGGAGGTGTTGGCGTGGAGCTGGGCCGTAGGTTTGGGGGAGTGGAGTTCCTACTGCCTCCCCCAGACATGATTTCCTCTGTGATATCTTTGCCTCCCTGATTGGGGTCTCGGATGCGGATCTAGGAGGTGGAGACAATGGTTAGCTGGAGGCTTATAGAGGCCGGATTACACAGAACCAGGTACAGCCAAGTCCTCACCGTCTTCTTCTCTCTCTTGGTGGGTGGCGGGGGCTGCTGTTGCTGCTGCGGAGGCACTATGATAGGTGCGGACTGATACACTGGCTGACTGGGGTAAAACGCGCCGCCTGCAACACAACAGCCACTATGAAATACAAAGGAGCACTAACTAACATACACGAGAGTAACGCATGCCCTAATATACACTATTACACATTCCAGAGGTCCTCTACAGTATATCTGACCTTTTATATGGTGGCTTCTAATGCAGTGTATGGCCAAACGTACATGGGCACCGGGACATCCCACCCATATGTCCAACACCTCACCCCAAAACCATGGGCATTAATATGGAGATAATCCTCCCTTGCTGCAACTGTCGCCTCAAGCAGCATAGAGATTATACGGCTGTATGTGTAGCTGATGCGGCATCCTAGGTCACAGTGGCTGGGCTCTGCAGTACAGCTATAGATTATATGGCTGTATGTGTAGCTGATGCGGCATCCTATGCACAGTCGCTGGGCTCTGCAGTACATCTATAGATTATACGGCTGTATGTGTAGCTGATGCGGCATCCTAGGTCACAGTCGCTGGGCTCTGCAGTACATCTATAGATTATACGGCTGTATGTGTAGCTGATGCGGCATCCTAGGTCACAGTCGCTGGGCTCTGCAGTACAGCTATATAGATTATACGGCTGTATGTGTAGCTGATGCGGCATCCTATGTCACAGTCGCTGGGCTCTGCAGTACATCTATAGATTATACGGCTGTATGTGTAGCTGATGCGGCATCCTACGTCACAGTCGCTGGGCTCTGCAGTACAGCTATAGAGATTATACGGCTGTATGTGTAGCTGATGCGGCATCCTAGGTCACAGTCGCTGGGCTCTGCAGTACAGCTATAGATTATACGGCTGTATGTGTAGCTGATGCGGCATCCCATGTCACAGTCGCTGGGCTCTGCAGTACAGCTATAGAGATTATACGGCTGTATGTGTAGCTGATGCGGCATCCTATGTCACAGTCGCTGGGCTCTGCAGTACATCTATAGATTATACGGCTGTATGTGTAGCTGATGCGGCATCCTAGGTCACAGTCGCTGGGCTCTGCAGTACAGCTATAGAGATTATACGGCTGTATGTGTAGCTGATGCGGCATCCTAGGTCACAGTCGCTGGGCTCTGCTGTACAGCTATAGAGATTATACGGCTGTATGTGTAGCTGATGCGGCATCCTATGTCACACTCGCTGGGCTCTTCAGTACAGCTATAGAGATTATACGTCTGTATGTGTAGCTGATGCGGCATCCTATGTCACAGTCGCTGGGCTCTGCAGTACAGCTATAGAGATTATACGGCTGTATGTGTAGTTGATGCGGCATCCTATGTCACAGTCGCTGGGCTCTGCTGTACAGCTATAGAGATTATACGGCTGTATGTGTAGCTGATGCGGCATCCTATGTCACAGTCGCTGGGCTCTGCAGTACAGCTATAGAGATTATACGGCTGTATGTGTAGCTGATGCGGCATCCTATGTCACAGTCGCTGGGCTCTGCTGTACAGCTATATAGATTATACGGCTGTATGTGTAGCTGATGCGGCATCCTAGGTCACAGTCGCTGGGCTCTGCAGTACATCTATAGATTATACGTCTGTATGTGTAGCTGATGCGGCATCCTAGGTCACAGTCGCTGGGCTCTGCAGTACAGCTATATAGATTATATAGCTGTATGTGTAGCTGATGCGGCATCCTATGTCACAGTCGCTGGGCTCTGCAGTACAGCTATAGAGATTATACGGCTGTATGTGTAGCTGATGCGGCATCCTATGTCACAGTCGCTGGGCTCTGCAGTACAGCTATAGATTATACGGCTGTATGTGTAGCTGATGCGGCATCCTATGTCACAGTCGCTGGGCTCTGCAGTACAGCTATAGATTATACGGCTGTATGTGTAGCTGATGCGGCATCCCATGCACAGTCGCTGGGCTCTGCAGTACAGATATAGAGATTATACGGCTGTATGTGTAGCTGATGCGGCATCCTACGTCACAGTCGCTGGGCTCTGCAGTACATCTATAGATTATACGGCTGTATGTGTAGCTGATGCGGCATCCTATGTCACAGTCGCTGGGCTCTGCAGTACAGCTATAGATTATACGGCTGTATGTGTAGCTGATGCGGCATCCTATGCACAGTCGCTGGGCTCTGCAGTACAGATATAGAGATTATACGGCTGTATGTGTAGCTGATGCGGCATCCTAGGTCACAGTCGCTGGGCTCTGCAGTACAGCTGTAGATTATACGGCTGTATGTGTAGCTGATGCGGCATCCTACGTCACAGTCGCTGGGCTCTGCAGTACAGCTATAGAGATTATACGGCTGTATGTTCAGCTGATGCGGTATCCTACGGCAGTCGCTGGGCTCTGCAGTACAGCTATATAGATTATACGGCTGTATGTGAAGCTGATGCGGCCTCCTAGGTCACAGTCGCTGGGCTCTGCAGTACAGCTATATAGATTATACGGTTGTATGTGTAGCTGATGCGGTATCCTAGGTCACAGTCGCTGGGCTCTGCAGTACAGCTATAGAGATTATACGGTTGTATGTGTAGCTGATGCGGCCTCCTATGTCACAGTCGCTGGGCTCTGCAGTACAGCTGTAGATTATACGGCTGTATGTGTAGCTGATGCGGTATCCTACGTCACAGTCGCTGGGCTCTGCAGTACAGCTATAGAGATTATACGGCTGTATGTGTAGCTGATGCGGCATCCTACGTCACAGTCGCTGGGCTCTGCAGTACAGCTATAGAGATTATACGGCTGTATGTGTAGCTGATGCGGCATCCTAGGTCACAGTCGCTGGGCTCTGCAGTACAGCTATATAGATTATACGGCTGTATGTGTATCTGATGCGGCATGCTAGGTCACAGTGGCTGGGCTCTGCTGTACAGCTATAGAGATTATACGGCTGTATGTGTAGCTGATGCGGCATCCTAGGTCACAGTCGCTGGGCTCTGCAGTACAGCTATATAGATTATACGGCTGTATGTGTAGCTGATGCGGTATCCTACGTCACAGTCGCTGGGCTCTGCAGTACAGCTATAGAGATTATACGGCTGTATGTTCAGCTGATGCGGTATCCTAGGTCACAGTCGCTGGGCTCTGCTGTACAGCTATAGAGATTATACGGCTGTATGTGTAGCTGATGCGGCATCCTATGTCACACTCGCTGGGCTCTTCAGTACAGCTATAGAGATTATACGTCTGTATGTGTAGCTGATGCGGCATCCTACGTCACAGTCGCTGGGCTCTGCAGTACAGCTATAGAGATTATACGGCTGTATGTGTAGCTGATGCGGCATCCTACGTCAGTCGCTGGGCTCTGCAGTACAGCTATAGAGATTATACGTCTGTATGTGTAGCTGATGCGGTATCCTACGTCACAGTCGCTGGACTCTGCAGTACAGCTATAGAGATTATACGTCTGTATGTGTAGCTGATGCGGCATCCTAGGTCACAGTCGCTGCGCTCTGCAGTACAGCTATAGATTATACGTCTGTATGTGTAGCTGATGCGGCATCCTATGTCACAGTCGCTGGGCTCTGCAGTACAGCTATAGAGATTATACGGCTGTATGTGTAGCTGATGCGGCATCCTAGGTCACAGTCGCTGGGCTCTGCAGTACAGTAATAGAGATTATACGTCTGTATGTGTAGTTTATACGGCATCCTATGTCACAGTCGCTGGGCTCTGCAGTACAGCTATAGAGATTATACGGCTGTATGTGTAGCTGATGCGGCATCCTATGTCACAGTTGCTGGGCTCTGCTGTACAGCTATAGAGATTATACGGCTGTATGTGTAGCTGATGCGGCATCCTACGTCACAGTCGCTGGGCTCTGCAGTACAGCTATAGAGATTATACGGCTGTATGTGTAGCTGATGCGGCATCCTATGTCACAGTCGCTGGGCTCTGCAGTACAGCTATAGATTATACGGCTGTATGTGTAGCTGATGCGGCATCCTAGGTCACAGTCGCTGGGCTCTGCAGTACAGCTATAGAGATTATACGGCTATATGTGTAGCTGATGCGGCATCCTATGTCACAGTCGCTGGGCTCTGCAGTACAGCTATAGAGATTATACGGCTGTATGTGTAGCTGATGCGGCATCCTAGGTCACAGTCGCTGGGCTCTGCTGTACAGCTATAGAGATTATACGGCTGTATGTGTAGCTGATGCGGCATCCTACGTCACAGTCGCTGGGCTCTGCTGTACAGCTATAGAGATTATACGGCTGTATGTGTAGCTGATGCGGTATCCTATGTCACAGTCGCTGGGCTCTGCAGTACAGCTATAGAGATTATACGGCTGTATGTGTAGCTGATGCGGCATCCTATGTCACAGTCGCTGGGCTCTGCAGTACAGCTATAGAGATTATACGGCTGTATGTGTAGCTGATGCGGCATCCTACGTCACAGTCGCTGGGCTCTGCAGTACAGCTATAGAGATTATACGGCTGTATGTGTAGCTGATGCGGCATCCTACGTCACAGTCGCTGGGCTCTGCAGTACAGCTATAGAGATTATACGGCTGTATGTGTAGCTGATGCGGCATCCTAGGTCACAGTCGCTGGGCTCTGCAGTACAGCTATAGAGATTATACGGCTGTATGTGTAGCTGATGCGGCATCCTAGGTCACAGTCGCTGGGCTCTGCAGTACAGCTATAGAGATTACACGGCTGTATGTGTAGCTGATGCGGCATCCTACGTCACAGTCGCTGGGCTCTGCAGTACAGCTATAGAGATTATACGGCTTTATGTGTAGCTGATGCGGCATCCTAGGTCACAGTCGCTGGGCTCTGCAGTACAGCTATAGAGATTATACGGCTGTATGTGTAGCTGATGCGGCATCCTAGGTCACAGTCGCTGGGCTCTGCAGTACAGCTATAGAGATTATACGGCTGTATGTGTAGCTGATGCGGCATCCTAGGTCACAGTCGCTGGGCTCTGCAGTACATCTATAGATTATACGGCTGTATGTGTAGCTGATGCGGCATCCCATGTCACAGTCGCTGGGCTCTGCAGTACAGCTATAGAGATTATACGGCTGTATGTGTAGCTGATGCGGTATCCTATGTCACAGTCGCTGGGCTCTGCAGTACAGCTATAGAGATTATACGGCTGTATGTGTAGCTGATGCGGTATCCCATGTCACAGTCGCTGGGCTCTGCAGTACAGCTATAGAGATTATACGGCTGTATGTGTAGCTGATGCGGCATCCTATGTCACAGTCGCTGGGCTCTGCAGTACAGCTATATAGATTATACGGCTGTATGTGTAGCTGATGCGGCATCCTATGTCACAGTCGCTGGGCTCTGCAGTACAGCTATAGATTATACGGCTGTATGTGTAGCTGATGCGGCATCCCATGTCACAGTCGCTGGGCTCTGCAGTACAGCTATAGAGGTTATACGGCTGTATGTGTAGCTGATGCGGCATCCTATGTCACAGTCGCTGGGCTCTGCAGTACAGCTATAGAGATTATACGGCTGTATGTGTAGCTGATGCGGCATCCCATGTCACAGTCGCTGGGCTCTGCAGTACAGCTATAGAGATTATACGGCTGTATGTGTAGCTGATGCGGCATCCTATGTCACAGTCGCTGGGCTCTGCAGTACAGCTATAGAGATTATACGGCTGTATGTGTAGCTGATGCGGCATCCCATGTCACAGTCGCTGGGCTCTGCAGTACAGCTATAGAGATTATACGGCTGTATGTGTAGCTGATGCGGTATCCTATGTCACAGTCGCTGGGCTCTGCAGTACAGCTATAGAGATTTTACGGCTGTATGTGTAGCTGATGCGGCATCCTATGTCACAGTCGCTGGGCTCTGCAGTACAGCTATAGAGATTATACGGCTGTATGTGTAGCTGATGCGGTATCCTATGTCACAGTCGCTGGGCTCTGCAGTACAGCTATAGAGATTATACGGCTGTATGTGTAGCTGATGCGGCATCCCATGTCACAGTCGCTGGGCTCTGCAGTACAGCTATAGATTATACGGCTGTATGTGTAGCTGATGCGGCCAAACACAAATTACAGGGGGTGCCACATGCCCATGCAGTGTACATATATAGGTATAGTAAGAAGTACATATAATACATATGAATTACAGTAGTCACTGATGAGTCACCTGGAAATCATTTTATTATAAAATAGAAAGCTGAGGAGATAATGTGCTCAGCCCGGCCTCCCTCACCAGCCCGGCCTCCCCTCTCCAGCCCGGCCTCCCCTCTCCAGCCCGGCCTCCCCTCTCCAGCCCGGCCTCCCCTCTCCAGCCCGGCCTCCCCTCACCAGCCCGGCCTCCCCTCACCAGCCCGGCCTCTCATCTCCAGCCCGGCCTCCCCCATCCTTGGTGTCAGAGGGGACAGGAAGATTGGGGGAGGAGTGAAAAAATCTTACCGTACGGGGAAGAGAAGTCCCCAGGCCCAGGGCCAGGGTAAAATGGATTAGGCCCTGGAGGCTGCACTTGATACTGCTGCGGAGGGCCCACATAAGGGGGCGTGCTGTGCCGGTACTGGGGAAAAGAACAGGTCGTTAGCACCACAGCCGATGAAGATGAAGAGGAGGAGTGACGGAAAACTGTCCTGGTACCTGGGGAATACAGTACTGAGGACCCTGCGGCATTGCATATGGCATCGGCAGATGGTTGACCATCATGATGTGCTGGTTGGTCTGGTAGACAGCGGTGGGCGTCTGGGCACCTGCTCGGATGGAGGGGTTACTGTTCTGTATGGCTGCACGTTGTGGCTGGATCTGTGACCTCGGGAAAAACTGCGGAGAGAAGAGGAGAGAGATGTGAGGAACAGCAGTTCCTGTGACCGTGTGCTAGAGCCAGAAGGTCTGGGAGTGGGTGATCTCATGCACCGGGTCAGCGATCTAGTGTGTATACAGTAAATGATCTAGTGAGTACACGGGAGCGAGACATAAGTGATCTAGTGTACGGATAAATGTACATGCGGTACGTGATCTAGTGCACGATCAGAGTGATCTATTGTGTGGAGAGCGTGCATACGGATAGTGATCTAGTGAGTGTAAGGGACCAAGATGTAAGTGATCTAGTGTACGGATAGTTTGCATACAGTAAGTGATCTAGTGCGTGACTAGCCTATTAATGTACATCTCTGTGCTCTGCTCACAATGGGGCAGCCCTATTAAGCCTGGAGAAGGGATAAAGCGGTGATAAAGGCGAGGTGATAACGCACCAGCCAATCAGCTGTTGTCATTTTTCAAATCCATAATGATTGGCTGGTGTGCTATCACCTTGCACTACTTTATCACTTCTCCAGGCTTAATACATCTGCCCCAGTATCTACCGACCTCTCCGCTCTGCACAAGATCTGCGTCTCTCATCCACACTCATTACTCACTCCCATGCACGATTGCAGGACTTCCTTCAGGCTGTACCCACTCACAATAAGACTCTCCTCTAAACCTTCAAGCGTTCCCTGAAAACTCAGCTCTTCAGGCAGCTTATCACATTCCAGAACCGCACACATAACCTTCATAAACCTTCCTATCCAGTTACATTCTTCTCTTTCCCTTCCTCCTGATCCCAGGATAAGATCACTGTGTGACCATATCATACAGCCCACCAAGGACCCAGCAATCTGGTGACCATTATACAATATATAGCATCTATCCTTGTGTATCTATGCCTATTTCCCTATAGAGTGTAAGCTTGTGAGCAGGGCCCTCCTACCTCTATGTCTGTCTCTTATCAACCAGTTTTGTTCTATCAGTGTTGTACAACTGTAATGCGCAATGGCATATGCTGAGCTATAGAAGACACTGATATTAAATGACTGAGCGTGGGTGGTAAAAGTGATCTACTGTGAGGAGAGTGTGCATACGGTAAGTGATCTAGCGAGTGTAAGGGTGTATGATGTAAGTGATCTACTGTGTGGGAACCGAGCATATAATACGTGATCTAGTGAGTGTAAAGGTGTACGATGTAAGTGATCTACTGTGTGGGGACTGAGCATACAATACGTGATCTAGTGAGTATAAGGGTGTACGATGTAAGTGATCTACTGTGTGGGAACCGAGCATACAATACGTGATCTAGTGAGTGTAAGGGTGTACGATGTAAGTGATCTACTGTGTGGGAACCGAGCATACAATACGTGATCTAGTGACTGTAAGGGTGTACGATGTAAGTGATCTACTGTGTGGGGACCAAGCATACAATAAGTGATCTAGTGAGTGTAAGGGTGCATGATGTAAGTGATCTACTGTGTGGGGACCGAGCATACAATAAGTGATCTAGTGAGTGTAAGGGTGTATGATGTAAGTGATCTACTGTGTGGGGACTGAGCATACAATAAGTGATATAGTGAGTGTAAGGGTGTATGATGTAAGTGATCTACTGTGAGGAGAGTGTGCATACAATAAGTGATCTAGTGAGTGTAAGGGTGTATGATGTAAATGATCTACTGTGAGGAGAGTGTGCATACAATAAGTGATCTAGTGAGTGTAAGGGTGTATGATGTAAATGTTCTACTGTGTGGGGACTGAGCATACAATAAGTGATCTAGTGAGTGTAAGGGTGTATGATGTAAGTGATCTACTGTGTGGGGACTGAGCATACAATAAGTGATCTAGTGAGTGTAAGGGTGTATGATGTAAGTGATCTACTGTGAGGAATGTGTGCATACAATAAGTGATCTGAGTGTAAGGGTGTATGATGTAAGTGATCTACTGTGTGGGGACCGAGCATACAATAAGTGATCTAGTGAGTGTAAGGGTGTACGATGTAAGTGATCTACTTTGTGGGGACCGAGCATACAATACGTGATCTAGTGAGTGTAAGGGTGTATGATGTAAGTGATCTACTGTGTGGGGACTGAGCATACAATATGTGATCTAGTGAGTGTAAGGGTGTACGATGTAAGTGATCTACTGTGTGGGAACCGAGCATACAATTAGTGATCAAGTGAGTGTAAGGGTGTATGATGTAAGTGATCTACTGTGTGGGGACCGAGCATACAATAAGTGATCTAGTGAGTGTAAGGGTGTATGATGTAAGTGATCTACTGTGTGGGGACCGAGCATACAATAAGTGATCTAGTGAGTGTAAGGGTGTATGATGTAAGTGATCTACTGTGAGGAGAGTGTGCATACAATAAGTGATCTGAGTGTAAGGGTGTATGATGTAAGTGATCTACTGTGTGGGGACCGAGCATACAATAAGTGATCTAGTGAGTGTAAGGGTGTACGATGTAAGTGATCTACTGTGTGGGGACCGAGCATAAAATACGTGATCTAGTGAGTGTAAGGGTGTACGATGTAAGTGATCTACTGTGTGGGGACTGAGCATACAATACGTGATCTAGTGAGTGTAAGGGTGTATGATGTAAGTGATCTACTGTGAGGACAATGCATACGGTAAGTGATCTGAGTGTAAGGGTGTACGATGTAAGTGTTCTACTGTGTGGGGACCGAGCATACAATAAGTGATCTAGTGAGTGTAAGGGTGTATGATGTAAGTGATCTACTGTGAGGACAATGCATACGGTAAGTGATCTAGTGAGTGTAAGGGTGTATGATGTAAGTGAGCTACTGTGTGGGGACTGAGCATACAATAAGTGATCTAGTGAGTGTAAGGGTGTATGATGTAAGTGATCTACTGTGAGGAGAGTGTGCATACAATAAGTGATCTGAGTGAAAGGGTGTATGATGTAAGTGATCTACTGTGTGGGGACCGAGCATACAATACGTGATCTAGTGAGTGTAAGGGTGTACGATGTAAGTGATCTACTGTGTGGGGACTGAGCATACAATACGTGATCTAGTGAGTGTAAGGGTGTATGATGTAAGTGATCTACTGTGAGGACAATGCATACGGTAAGTGATCTAGTGAGTGTAAGGGTGTATGATGTAAGTGAGCTACTGTGTGGGTACTGAGCATACAATAAGTGATCTAGTGAGTGTAAGGGTGTATGATGTAAGTGATCTACTGTGAGGAGAGTGTGCATACAATAAGTGATCTGAGTGAAAGGGTGTATGATGTAAGTGATCTACTGTGTGGGGACCAAGCATACAATACGTGATCTAGTGAGTGTAAGGGTGTAATATGTAAGTGATCTACTGTGTGGGGACTGAGCATACAATACGTGATCTAGTGAGTGTAAGGGTGTATGATGTAAGTGATCGACTGTGAGGACAATGCATACGGTAAGTGATCTAGTGAGTGTAAGGGTGTATGATATAAGTGATCTACTGTGAGGACAATGCATACGGTAAGTGATCTAGTGAGTGTAAGGGTGTATGATGTAAGTGATCTACTGTGTGGGGACTGAGCATACAATCAGTGATCTAGTGAGTGTAAGGGTGTATGATGTAAGTGATGTACTGTGTGGGGACTGAGCATACAATCAGTGATCTAGTGAGTGTAAGGGTGTATGAAGTAAGTGATCTACTATGAGGACAATGCATACGGTAAGTGATCTAGTGAGTGTAAGGGTGTATGATGTAAGTGATCTACTGTGTGGGGACTGAGCATACAATCAGTGATCTAGTGAGTGTAAGGGTGTATGATGTAAGTGATCTACTGTGTGGGGACTGAGCATACAATCAGTGATCTAGTGAGTGTAAGGGTGTATGATGTAAGTGATCTACTGTGTGGGGACTGAGCATACAATCAGTGATCTAGTGAGTGTAAGGGTGTATGATGTAAGTGATCTACTGTGAGGACAATGCATACGGTAAGTGATCTAGTGAGTGTAAGGGTGTATGAAGTAATGCATACGGTAAGTGGTGTAGTGAGTGTGGATGTAAGTGAATTAGTGTGTGGATCTAGTGTGAGTGTAAGGGTGCATAAGGTAAGTGAACTCTAGTGTGTGTAAAGCTGGGTTCACAGTAGACGATAAGTCGCCCAATTCCGCGGACAAATCGTCTACTGTGTATCCATGATATGTGCGCCAGGGATAACGCTACAGAATGCCGCATGTCACATGACTCCCCCCTCCATAAAGAACACCTAGAAGGAGAGGGAGACGGGACGATTGATGAGACGTGAGGCGGTTACCTGAATCGGTCTGAATCCTCCCTTGAATGAATGAAAGCAGCAGAGACAGGGGATGGAATATTACAGGTATCAGTATCAGAATATCAGCACATGTTCCACAACATGAACCCACTGTCCCGTCACGCAGATCCCCTCCGTGTTCCCACCAGGACATTACACTAAACAGCAGCACTCCCAGCAGTAATGGAAGTGTCTATCAGCCCTGTCCCTATAGACTATGAGGCCAGACACAGAACACAGCGGCTGGGGACAAGGACAGAACACAGGTAACATGCAATGCAATATCACATATGTAACATGTATCAGGGCACGTGACGCTTACATGCCAGATCACTGGGACAGTGTGCAACAAGTCACGCCATATGCTACATGCGCTAAGGAAACATGTCCTCTACACCCAGGGAGCACAAGTCCCAGCACACCCAGGGAGCACAAGTCTCAGCACACCCAGGGAGCACAAGTCTCAGCACACCCAGGGAGCACAAGTCTCAGCACACTCAGGGAGCACAAGTCTCAGCACACCCAGGGAGCACAAGTCTCAGCACACCCAGGGAGCACAAGTCTCAGCACACCCAGGGAGCACAAGTCTCAGCACACCCAGGGAGCACAAGTCTCAGCACACCCAGGGAGCACAAGTCTCAGCACACCCAGGGAGCACAAGTCTCAGCACACCCAGGGAGCACAAGTCTCAGCACACCCAGGGAGCACAAGTCTCAGCACACCCAGGGAGCACAAGTCTCAGCACACCCAGGGAGCACAAGTCTCAGCACACCCAGGAAGCACAAGTCTCAGCACACCCAGGGAGCACAAGTCTCAGCACACCCAGGGAGCACAAGTCTCAGCACACCCAGGCAGTGTATAGCGTAACATTGCTATATCACCAGGTATTTCCACTGATCACTACACAAATACCACAACAAAGGGGGCATACTGTGACGTGTGACCCGTATACTGTATAATACACACACTGATACTGTGATGTGTGACCCGTATACTGTATAATACACACACTGATACTGTGATGTGTGACCCGTATACTGTATAATACACGCACTGATACTGTGATGTGTGACCCGTATACTGTATAATACACGCACTGATACTGTGATGTGTGACCCGTATACTGTATAATACACGCACTGATACTGTGATGTGTGACCCGTATACTGTATAATACACACTGATACTGTGACGTGTGACCCGTATACTGTATAATACACACTGATACTGTGACGTGTGACCCGTATACTGTATAATACACACACTGATACTGTGATGTGTGACCCGTATACTGTATAATACACACACTGATACTGTGATGTGTGACCCGTATACTGTATAATACACACACTGATACTGTGACGTGTGACCCGTATACTGTATAATACACACTGATACTGTGACGTGTGACCCGTATACTGTATAATACACACACTGATACTGTGATGTGTGACCCGTATACTGTATAATACACACACTGATACTGTGATGTGTGACCCGTATACTGTATAATACACGCACTGATACTGTGATGTGTGACCCGTATACTGTATAATACACACACTGATACTGTGATGTGTGACCCGTATACTGTATAATACACGCACTGATACTGTGATGTGTGACCCATATACTGTATAATATACACTGATACTGTGATGTGTGACCCGTATACTGTATAATACACACTGATACTGTGATGTGCGACACGTATACTGTATAATACACATTGATACTGTGATGTGTGACCCGTATACTGTATAATACACACTGATACTGTGATGTGTGACCCGTATACTGTATAATACACACTGATACTGTGATGTGTGACCCGTATACTGTATAATACACACACTGATACTGTGATGTGTGACCCGTATACTGTATAATACACACACTGATACTGTGATGTGTGACCCGTATACTGTATAATACACACACTGATACTGTGATGTGTGACCCGTATACTGTATAATACACACTGATACTGTGATGTGCGACACGTATACTGTATAATACACACTGATACTGTGATGTGTGACCCGTATACTGTATAATACACACACTGATACTGTGGTGTGTGACCCGTATACTGTATAATACACACTGATACTGTGATGTGTGACCCGTATACTGTATAATACACACGGATACTGTGATGTGTGACCCGTATACTGTATAATACACACTGATACTGTGATGTGCGACCCGTATACTGTATAATACACACTGATACTGTGATGTGAGACCCATTTACTGTATAATACACACTGATACTGTGGTGTGCGACCCGTATACTGTATAATACACACTGATACTGTGATGTGAGACCCATTTACTGTATAATACACACTGATACTGTGGTGTGTGACCCGTATACTGTATAATACACACTGATACTGTGATGTGCGACCCGTATACTGTATAATACACACTGATACTGTGATGTGTGACCCGTATACTGTATAATACACACTGATACTGTGATGTGCGACCCGTATACTGTATAATACACACTGATACTGTGATGTGAGACCCATTTACTGTATAATACACACTGATACTGTGGTGTGTGACCCGTATACTGTATAATACACACTGATACTGTGATGTGTGACCCGTATACTGTATAATACACACACTGATACTGTGGTGTGTGACCCGTATACTGTATAATACACACTGATACTGTGATGTGTGACCCGTATACTGTATAATACACACGGATACTGTGATGTGTGACCCGTATACTGTATAATACACACTGATACTGTGATGTGCGACCCGTATACTGTATAATACACACTGATACTGTGATGTGTGACCCGTATACTGTATAATACACACTGATACTGTGATGTGTGACCCGTATACTGTATAATACACACTGATACTGTGGTGTGTGACCCGTATACTGTATAATACACACTGATACTGTGATGTGTGACCCGTATACTGTATAATACACACGGATACTGTGATGTGTGACCCGTATACTGTATAATACACACTGATACTGTGATGTGCGACCCGTATACTGTATAATACACACTGATACTGTGATGTGAGACCCATTTACTGTATAATACACACTGATACTGTGATGTGTGACCCGTATACTGTATAATACACACTGATACTGTGATGTGTGACCCGTATACTGTATAATACACACACTGATACTGTGATGTGTGACCCGTATACTGTATAATATACACTGATACTGTGATGTGTGACCCGTATACTGTATAATACACACTGATACTGTGATGTGTGACCCGTATACTGTATAATACACACTGATACTGTGATGTGCGACACGTATACTGTATAATACACACTGATACTGTGATGTGTGACCCGTATACTGTATAATATACACTGATACTGTGATGTGTGACCCGTATACTGTATAATACACACACTGATACTGTGATGTGTGATCCGTATACTGTATAATACACACACTGATACTGTGATGTGTGACCCGTATACTGTATAATACACACTGATACTGTGATGTGTGACCCGTATACTGTATAATACACACACTGATACTGTGATGTGTGACCCGTATACTGTATAATACACACTGATACTGTGATGTGTGACCCGTATACTGTATAATACACACTGATACTGTGATGTGTGACCCGTATACTGTATAATACACACACTGATACTGTGATGTGTGACCCGTATACTGTATAATACACACACTGATACTGTGATGTGTGACCCGTATACTGTATAATACACACTGATACTGTGATGTGTGACCCGTATACTGTATAATACACACTGATACTGTGATGTGTGACCCGTATACTGTATAATACACACTGATACTGTGATGTGTGACCCGTATACTGTATAATACACACACTGATACTGTGATGTGTGACCCGTATACTGCATAATACACACACTGATACCGTGACGTGTGATCCGTATACTGTATAATACACACACTGATACTGTGACGTGTGACCCGTATACTGTATAATACACACACTGATACTGTGATGTGTGACCTGTATACTGTATAATACACACTGATACTGTGATGTGTGACCCATTTACTGTATAATACACACTGATACTGTGACGTGTGATCCGTATACTGTATAATACACACTGATACTGTGATGTGTGACCCGTATACTGTATAATACACACACTGATACTGTGATGTGTGACCCGTATACTGTATAATACACACACTGATACTGTGATGTGTGACCCGTATACTGTATAATACACACTGATACTGTGATGTGTGACCCATATACTGTATAATACACACTGATACTTTGATGTGTGACCCGTATACTGTATAATACACACACTGATACTGTGATGTGTGACCCGTATACTGTATAATACACACACTGATACTGTGATGTGTGACCCGTATACTGTATAATACACACTGATACTGTGACGTGTGATCCGTATACTGTATAATACACACACTGATACTGTGATGTGTGACCCGTATACTGTATAATACACACACTGATACTGTGATGTGTTACCCGTATACTGTATAATACACACACTGATACTGTGATGTGCGACACGTATACTGTATAATACACACACTGATACTGTGATGTGTGACCCGTATACTGTATAATACACACACTGATACTGTGATGTGTGATCCGTATACTGTATAATACACAAACTGATACTGTGATGTGTGACCCGTATACTGTATAATACACACACTGATACTGTGACGTGTGACCCGTATACTGTATAATACACACTGATACTGTGATGTGTGACACGTATACTGTATAATACACACACTGATACTGTGATGTGTGACCCATATACTGTATAATACACACTGATACTGTGATGTGTGACCCGTATACTGCATAATACACACTGATACTGTGATGTGTGACCCGTATACTGTATAATACACACTGATACTGTGATGTGTGACCCATATACTGTATAATACACACTGATACTGTGACGTGTGACCCGTATACTGTATAATACACACTGATACTGTGATGTGTGACCCATATACTGTATAATACACACTGATACTGTGATGTGTGACCCGTATACTGTATAATACACACACTGATACTGTGATGTGTGACCTGTATACTGTATAATACACACTGATACTGTGATGTGCGACCCGTATACTGTATAATACACACTGATACTGTGATGTGTGACCCATATACTGTATAATACACACTGATACCGTGACGTGTGATCCGTATACTGTATAATACACACACTGATACTGTGATGTGTGACCCGTATACTGTATAATACACACTGATACTGTGATGTGTGACCCGTATACTGTATAATACACACTGATACTGTGATGTGTGACCCGTACACTGTATAATACACACTGATACTGTGATGTGTGACCCGTATACTGTATAATACACACTGACACTGTGATGTGTGACCCGTATACTGTATAATACACACTGATACTGTGATGTGTGACCCGTATACTGTATAATACACACACTGATACTGTGATGTGTGACCCGTATACTGTATAATACACACACTGATACTGTGATGTGTGACCCGTATACTGTATAATACACACACTGATACTGTGATGTGTGACCCGTATACTGTATAATACACACACTGATACTGTGATGTGTGACCCGTATACTGTATAATACACACACTGACACTGTGATGTGTGACCCGTATACTGTATAATACACACTGATACTTTGATGTGTGACCCGTATACTGTATAATACACACACTGATACTGTGATGTGTGATCCGTATACTGTATAATACACACACTGATACTGTGATGTGTGACCCGTATACTGTATAATACACACACGGATACTGTGATGTGTGACCCGTATACTGTATAATACACACTGATACTGTGATGTGTGACCCGTATACTGTATAATACACACTGATACTGTGATGTGTGACCCGTATACTGTATAATACACACTGATACTGTGATGTGTGACCCGTATACTGTATAATACACACTGATACTGTGATGTGTGACCCGTATACTGTATAATACACACTGATACTGTGATGTGTGACACGTATACTGTATAATACACACTGATACTGTGATGTGTGACCTGTATACTGTATAATACACACACTGATACTGTGATGTGTGACCCGTATACTGTATAATACACACACTGATACTGTGATGTGTGACCCGTATACTGTATAATACACACACTGATACTGTGATGTGTGACCCGTATACTGTATAATACACACTGATACTGTGATGTGTCACCTGTATACTGTATAATACACACTGATACTGTGACGTGTGATCCGTATACTGTATAATACACACTGATACTGTGATGTGTGACACGTATACTGTATAATACACACACTGATACTGTGATGTGTGACCCGTATACTGTATAATACACACACTGATACTGTGATGTGTGACCCGTATACTGTATAATACACACACTGATACTGTGATGTGTGACCCGTATACTGTATAATACACACTGACACTGTGATGTGTGACCCGTATACTGTATAATACACACTGACACTGTGACGTGTGACCCGTATACTGTATAATACACACTGATACTGTGATGTGTGACCTGTATACTGTATAATACACACACTGATACTGTGATGTGTGACCCGTATACTGTATAATACACACACTGATACTGTGATGTGTGACCCGTATACTGTATAATACACACACTGATACTGTGATGTGTGACCCGTATACTGTATAATACACACTGATACTGTGATGTGTGACCCGTATACTGTATAATACACACACTGATACTGTGGTGTGTGACCCGTATACTGTATAATACACACTGATACTGTGATGTGTGACCCGTATACTGTATAATACACACGGATACTGTGATGTGTGACCCGTATACTGTATAATACACACTGATACTGTGATGTGTGACCCGTATACTGTATAATACACACTGATACTGTGATGTGTCACCTGTATACTGTATAATACACACTGATACTGTGACGTGTGATCCGTATACTGTATAATACACACTGATACTGTGATGTGTGACACGTATACTGTATAATACACACACTGATACTGTGATGTGTGACCCGTATACTGTATAATACACACACTGATACTGTGATGTGTGACCCGTATACTGTATAATACACACACTGATACTGTGATGTGTGACCCGTATACTGTATAATACACACTGACACTGTGATGTGTGACCCGTATACTGTATAATACACACTGATACTGTGATGTGTGACCCGTATACTGTATAATACACACTGATACTGTGATGTGTGACCCGTATACTGTATAATACACACTGATACTGTGATGTGTGACCCGTATACTGTATAATACACACACTGATACTGTGATGTGTGACCCGTATACTGTATAATACACACACTGATACTGTGATGTGTGACCCGTATACTGTATAATACACACACTGATACTGTGATGTGTGACACGTATACTGTATAATACACACACTGATACTGTGATGTGTGACCCGTATACTGTATAATACACACACTGATACTGTGATGTGTGACCCGTATACTGTATAATACACACTGACACTGTGATGTGTGACCCGTATACTGTATAATACACACTGATACTGTGATGTGAGACCTGTATACTGTATAATACACACTGATACTGTGATGTGTGACCCGTATACTGTATAATACACACTGATACTGTGATGTGTGACCCGTATACTGTATAATACACACTGATACTGTGATGTGAGACCTGTATACTGTATAATACACACACTGATACTGTGATGTGTGACCCGTATACTGTATAATACACACTGATACTGTGATGTGTGACCCGTATACTGTATAATACACACTGATACTGTGACGTGTGACCCGTATACTGTATAATACACACTGATACTGTGATGTGTGACCCGTATACTGTATAATACACACTGATACTGTGATGTGTGACCCGTATACTGTATAATACACACTGATACTGTGATGTGTGACCCGTATACTGTATAATACACACTGATACTGTGATGTGTGACCCGTATACTGTATAATACACACTGATACTGTGATGTGTGACCCGTATACTGTATAATACACACTGATACTGTGATGTGTGACCCATATACTGTATAATACACACTGATACTGTGACGTGTGACCCGTATACTGTATAATACACACACTGATACTGTGATGTGTGACCCGTATACTGTATAATACACACACTGATACTGTGATGTGTGACCCGTATACTGTATAATACACACTGATACTGTGATGTGTGACCCGTATACTGTATAATACACACACTGATACTGTGATGTGTGAAACATATACTGTATAATACACACACTGATACTGTGATGTGTGATCCGTATACTGTATAATACACACACTGATACTGTGATGTGTGACCCGTATACTGTATAATACACACACTGATACTGTGATGTGTGACCCGTATACTGTATAATACACACACTGATACTGTGATGTGTGACCCGTATACTGTATAATACACACTGATACTGTGATGTGTGACCCATTTACTGTATAATACACACTGATACTGTGACGTGTGATCCGTATACTGTATAATACACACACTGATACTGTGATGTGTGATCCGTATACTGTATAATACACACACTGATACTGTGATGTGTGACCCGTATACTGTATAATACACACTGATACTGTGATGTGTGACCCATTTACTGTATAATACACACTGATACTGTGACGTGTGATCCGTATACTGTATAATACACACACTGATACTGTGATGTGTGATCCGTATACTGTATAATACACACACTGATACTGTGATGTGTGACCCGTATACTGTATAATACACACACTGATACTGTGATGTGTGACCCGTATACTGTATAATACACACTGATACTGTGATGTGTGACCCGTATACTGTATAATACACACTGATACTGTGATGTGTGACCCGTATACTGTATAATACACACTGATACTGTGATGTGTGACCCATTTACTGTATAATACACACACTGATACTGTGATGTGTGACCCGTATACTGTATAATACACACTGATACTGTGATGTGTGACCCGTATACTGTATAATACACACTGATACTGTGATGTGTGACCCGTATACTGTATAATACACACACTGATACTGTGATGTGTGACCCGTATACTGTATAATACACACTGATACTGTGATGTGTGACCCATTTACTGTATAATACACACACGGATACTGTGATGTGTGACACGTATACTGTATAACACACACTGATACTGTGATGTGTGACCTGTATACTGTATATAACACACTGATACTGTGATGTGTAACCTGTATACTGTATAATACACAAACTGATACTGTGATGTGTGACCCGTATACTGTATAATACACACTGATACTGTGATGTGTGACCCGTATACTGTATAATACACACACTGATACTGTGATGTGTGACACGTATACTGTATAATACACACACTGATACTGTGATGTGCGACCCGTATACTGTATAATACACACACTGATACTGTGACGTGTGACCCGTATACTGTATAATACACACACTGATACTGTGATGTGTGACCCGTATACTGTATAATACACACACTGATACTGTGACGTGTGACCCGTATACTGTATAATACACACACTGATACCGTGATGTGTGACCCGTATACTGTATAATACACACTGATACTGTGATGTGTGACCCGTATACTGTATAATACACACACTGATACTGTGATGTGTGACCCGTATACTGTATAATACACACTGATACTGTGATGTGTGACCCGTATACTGTATAATACACACACTGATACTGTGATGTGTGACCCATATACTGTATAATACACACTGATACTGTGATGTGTGATCCATATACTGTATAATACACACTGATACTGTGATGTGTGACCCGTATACTGTAAAATACACACTGATACTGTGATGTGTGACCCGTATACTGCATAATACACACTGATACTGTGATGTGTGACCCGTATACTGTATAATACACACTGATACTGTGATGTGTGACACGTATACTGTATAATACACACTGATACTGTGATGTGTGACCCGTATACTGTATAATACACACTGATACTGTGACGTGTGACCCGTATACTGTATAATACACACACTGATACTGTGATGTGTGACCCGTATACTGTATAATATACACTGATACTGTGATGTGTGACACGTATACTGTATAATACACACTGATACTGTGATGTGTGACCCGTATACTGTAAAATACACACTGATACTGTGATGTGTGACACGTATACTGTATAATACACACTGATACTGTGATGTGTGACCCGTATACTGTAAAATACACACTGATACTGTGATGTGTGACACGTATACTGTATAATACACACTGATACTGTGATGTGTGACCCGTATACTGCATAATACACACACTGATACTGTGATGTGTTACCCGTATACTGTATAATACACACACTGATACTGTGATGTGTGACCTGTATACTGTATAATACACACACTGATACTGTGATGTGTGACCCGTATACGGTATAATACACACTGATAATGTGATGTGTGATCCGTATACTGTATAATACACACACTGATACTGTGATGTGTGACCCGTATACTGCATAATACACACACTGATACTGTGATGTGTTACCCGTATACTGTATAATACACACACTGATACTGTGATGTGTAATCCGTATACTGTATAATACACACACTGATACTGTGATGTGTTACCCGTATACTGTATAATACACACACTGATAATGTGATGTGTGACCCATATACTGTATAATACACACTGATACTGTGATGTGTGACCCATATACTGTATAATACACACTGATACTGTGATGTGTGACCCGTATACTGCATAATACACACTGATACTGTGATGTGTGACCCGTATACTGTAAAATACACACTGATACTGTGATGTGTGACCCGTATACTGTATAATACACACTGATACTGTGATGTGTGACACGTATACAGTAATATACACACACTGACAGATCACCCTCATGAGCAATCAGAGTCCAAAATGGGGCAATGGCTCCTAGGCTTATGTTTCCCAATGTAGACTACTTAAGGACACAAGAGGCATGGGGGTGCAGGAGGCACAGAGGGGGGTGCAGGAGGCAATGTACGATCATCGGGGGAGACTACTGCATTACAGAGCAAGACTGCGAAACACAAAGCATGCAGATAGAACACGGAACCCGGCCATGGGTGCAGCAGACATGTAATTCCCACACGGAGTGCAGTTATATCATACAGGTCTGTAATCAGTAGTCAATGTAATCAACTTATGGTTTGCATGTTTAATGCACGGACTACTGTCCCCATTTTATGTATAGTATCACCTGTAAACAAAGAATGGCGCTCATCCCATTTATCATAGCAGGTAGCAAGACCTCCTGCAGCACGTAACTCTACTCTACCAGCAGGGGGCAGCAGTAGCTCTATCCCCGGTGTGATGAGACAATGCAGCAGTGACAGATAAGGCAGGTATTAGCCTCTAGTCTACCAGCAGGGGGCAGCACAGCAATCGCTCTATCCCCGTTGTGATGAGGCAATGCAGCAGTCATAGGTAAGGCAGGTATAAGCCTCTAGTCTACCAGCAGGGGGCAGCACAGCAATAGCTCTATAGCCGGTGTGATGAGGCAATGCAGCAGTGACAAGTAAGGCAGGTACTAGCCTCTATTCTACCAGCAGGGGGCAGCACAGCAATAGCTCTATCCCCAGTGTGATGAAGCACTGCAGCAGTGACAGGTAAGGCAGGTACTAGCCTCTATTCTACCAGCAGGGGGCAGCACAGCAATAGCTCTATAACCGGTGTGACAAGGCAATGCAGCAGTGACAGCTAAGGCAGGTATTAGCCTCTATTCTACCAGCAGGGGGCAGCACAGCAATAGCTCTATCCCCGGTGTGATGAGGCAATGCAGCAGTGACAGGTAAGGCAGGTACTAGCCTCTATTCTACCAGCAGGGGGCAGCACAGCAATAGCTCTATCCCCGGTGTGACGAGGCAATGCAGCAGTGACAGCTAAGGCAGGTATTAGCCTCTATTCTACCAGCAGGGGGCAGCACAGCACAGCAATAGCTCTATACCCGGTGTGATGAGGCAATGCAGCAGTGACAGGTAAGGCAGGTATTAGCCTCTATTCAACCAGCAGGGGGCCGCACAGCAATAGCTCTATCCCCAGTGTGATGAGGCAATGCAGCAGTGACAGGTAAGGCAGGTGCTAGCCTCTATTCTACAAGCAGGGGGCAGCACAGCAATAGCTCTATAACCGGTGTGACGAGGCAATGCAGCAGTGACAGCTAAGGCAGGTATTAGCCTTTATTCTACCAGCAGGGGGCAGCACAGCAATAGCTCTATCCCCGGTGTGACGAGGCAATGCAGCAGTGACAAGTAAGGCAGGTGCTAGCCTCTATTCTACCAGCAGGGGGCAGCACAACAATAACTCTATCCCCGGTGTGATGAGGCAATGCAGCAGTGACAGGTAAGGCAGGTATTAGCCTCTAGTCTACCAGCAGGAGGCAGCACAGCAATAGCTCTATCCCCGGTGTGATGAGACAATGCAGCAGTGACAGGTAAGGCAGGTATTAGCCTCTAATCTAACAGCAGGGGGTAGTAAAAGCCCTATCCCCGGTGTGATGAGACAATGCAGCAGTGACAGATAAGGCAGGTATTAGCCTCTAGTCTACCAGCAGGTGGCAGCACAGCAGTAGCTCTATCCCCGGTGTGATGAGACAATGCAGCAGTGACAGCTAAGGCAGGTATTAGCCTCTATTCTACCAGCAGGGAGCAGCACAGTCTACCAGCAGGGGGCAGCGCAGCAATAGCTCTATCCCCGGTGTGATGAAACAATGCAGCAGTGACAGGTAAGCCAGGTATAAGCCTCTAGTCTACCAGCAGGGGGCAGCACAGCAATAGCTCTATAGCCGGTGTGATGAGGCAATGCAGCAGTGACAAGTAAGGCAGGTACTAGCCTCTATTCTACCAGCAGGGGGCAGCACAGCAATAGCTCTATCCCCAGTGTGATGAAGCACTGCAGCAGTGACAGGTAAGGCAGGTACTAGCCTCTATTCTACCAGCAGGGGGCAGCTCAGCAATAGCTCTATAACCGGTGTGACAAGGCAATGCAGCAGTGACAGCTAAGGCAGGTATTAGCCTCTATTCTACCAGCAGGGGGCAGCACAGCAATAGCTCTATCCCCGGTGTGATGAGGCAATGCAGCAGTGACAGGTAAGGCAGGTACTAGCCTCTATTCTACCAGCAGGGGGCAGCACAGCAATAGCTCTATCCCCGGTGTGACGAGGCAATGCAGCAGTGACAGCTAAGGCAGGTATTAGCCTCTATTCTACCAGCAGGGGGCAGCACAGCAATAGCTCTATCCCCGGTGTGATGAGGCAATGCAGCAGTGACAAGTAAGGCAGGTACTAGCCTCTATTCTGCAGCACAGCAATAGCTCTATCCCCAGTGTGATGAGGCAATGCAGCAGTCACAGATAAGGCAGGTATTAGCCTCTAGTCTACCAGCAGGGGGCAGCACAGCAATAGCTCTATCCCCGGTGTGACGAGGCAATGCAGCAGTGACAAGTAAGGCAGGTGCTAGCCTCTATTCTACCAGCAGGGGGCAGCACAGCAATAGCTCTATCCCCGGTGTGATGAGACAATGCAGCAGTGACAGGAAAGGCAGGTATTAGCCTCTAGTCTACCAGCAGGGGGCAGCACAGCAATAGCTCTATACCCGGTGTGATGAGGCAATGCAGCAGTGACAGGTAAGGCAGGTATTAGCCTCTATTCAACCAGCAGGGGGCCGCACAGCAATAGCTCTATCCCCAGTGTGATGAGGCAATGCAGCAGTGACAGGTAAGGCAGGTGCTAGCCTCTATTCTACCAGCAGGGGGCAGCACAGCAATAGCTCTATAACCGGTGTGATGAGGCAATGCAGCAGTGACAGCTAAGGCAGGTATTAGCCTCTATTCTACCAGCAGGGGGCAGCACAGCAATAGCTCTATCCCCGGTGTGATGAGGCAATGCAGCAGTGACAGGTAAGGCAGGTGCTAGCCTCTATTCTACCAGCAGGGGGCAGCACAGCAATAGCTCTATAACCGGTGTGATGAGGCAATGCAGCAGTGACAAGTAAGGCAGGTATTAGCCTCTAGTCTACCAGCAGGGGGCAGCACAGCAATAGCTCTATCCCCGGTGTGATGAGACAATGCAGCAGTGACAGGAAAGGCAGGTATTAGCCTCTAGTCTACCAGCAGGGGGCAGCACAGCAATAGCTCCATCCCCGGTGTGATGAGACAATGCAGCAGTGACAGGTAAGGCAGGTATTAGCCTCTAGTCTACCAGCAGGGGGCAGCACAGCAATAGCTCTATCCCCGGTGTGATGAGACAATGCAGCAGTGACAGGTAAGGCAGGTATTAGCCTCTAGTCTACCAGCAGGGGGCAGCAGTAGCTCTATCCCCGGTGTGATGAGACAATGCAGCAGTGACAGGTAAGGCAGGTATTAGCCTCTAGTCTACCAGCAGGGGGCAGCGCAGCAATAGCTCTATCCCCGGTGTGATGAGACAATGCAACAGTGACAGGTAAGGCAGGTACTAGCCTCTATTCTACCAGCAGGGGGCAGCACAGCAATAGCTCTATCCCCAGTGTGATAAGGCAATGCAGCAGTGACAGATAAGGCAGGTATTAGCCTCTAGTCTACCAGCAGGGGGAAGCACAGCAATAGCTCTATCCCCGGTGTGATGAGGCAATGCAGCAGTCACAGGTAAGGCAGGTATTAGCCAGCAATAGCTCTATCCCCGGTGTGATGAGGCAATGCAGCAGTCACAGGTAAGGCAGGTATTAGCCTCTAGACTACCAGCAGGAGGCAGCACAGCAATAGCTCTATCCCCGGTGTGATGAGGCAATGCAGCAGTGACAGGTAAGGCAGGTATTAGCCTCTAGTCTACCAGCAGGGGGCAGCGCAGCAATAGCTCCATTTCTGGTGTGATGAGACAATGCAGCAGTGACAGATAAGGCAGGTATTAGCCTCTAGTCTACCAGCAGGGGGCAGCACAGCAATAGCTCTATCCCCGGTGTGATGAGACAATGCAGCAGTGACAGGTAAGGCAGGTATTAGCCTCTATTCTACCAGCAGGGGGCAGCATAGCAATAGCTCTATCCCCGGTGTGATGAGGCAATGCAGCAGTGACAGCTAAGGCAGGTATTAGCCTCTATTCTACCAGCAGGGGGCAGCACAGCAATAGCTCTATACCCGGTGTGACAAGGCAATGCAGCAGTGACAGGTAAGGCAGGTATTAGCCTCTATTCTACCAGCAGGGGGCAGCATAGCAATAGCTCTATCCCCGTTGTGATGAGGCAATGCAGCAGTGACAGCTAAGGCAGGTATTAGCCTCTATTCTACCAGCAGGGGGCAGCACAGCAATAGCTCTATACCCGGTGTGACAAGGCAATGCAGCAGTGACAGGTAAGTCCAGATATGGAGCCAATGGGACAGCGACCACATGGAATATAACGTGGCAGTATCCCATGTGCCATGCACAGAAATGTTCCTGTTCTCCTAGTAGATTTTTTCCATTCACAGATTACTAAAAACAATAGCAATAATAATAATAATAATAATAATAATAGTAGTAATTGATTATCTGGCAATTGTCACATTTGTGTTTAGTTGACAACATGAACCCTGACGAGTGTTCTGGGCAGGAGGCCGGAGACCTGGCTGCAGCATCCCATTGGCTCCGGCACATACAGCAGAATGTCGGCAGGTACAGTACCTGGTGATGTGTCGGCCGGGGTCCAGCAGCAAACTATAGAGAAGGAGCGAGAAGACAATCACAAAGGACAGAAGGACGGCTCACAAGAGATACACTGCAAGCAGACAGCAGGTAAGCAGAATGCATGGGTACACGCCGTGTGACTACACATACAGCCATATACATGGTCACTGTGATATATACAGGGAGGTGTGATGCATGCAGCCTATCCATTCACTAAGAGCCAGTGACATCACTGAGAGCGCGACCGATCCAGTCACTAGGAGCCAGTGACATCACTGAGAGCGCAGCCTATCCAGTCACTAGGAGCCAGTGACATCACTTAGAGTGCAGCCTATCCAGTCACTAGGAGCCAGTGACATCACTGAGAGTGCAGCCTATCCAGTCACTAGGAGCCAGTGACATCACTGAGAGTGCAGCCTATTCAGTCACTAGGAGCCAGCGACATCACTGAGAGTGCGGCCTATCCAGTCACTAGGAGCCAGTGACATCAATGAGAGCGCAGCCTATCCATTCACTAAGAGCCAGTGACATCACTGAGAGCGCGACCTATCCAGTCACTAGGAGCCAGTGACATCACTGAGAGCGCAGCCTATCCAGTCACTAGGAGCCAGTGACATCACTGAGAGCGCAGCCTATCCAGTCACTAGGAGCCAGTGACAAGCCTATCCAGTCACTAGGAGCCAGTGACATCACTGAGAGTGCAGCCTATTCAGTCACTAGGAGCCAGTGACATCACTGAGAGCGCGACCTATCCAGTCACTAGGAGCCAGTGACATCACTGAGAGCGCAGCCTATCCAGTCACTAGGAGCCAGTGACATCACTGAGAGCGCGACCTATCCAGTCACTAGGAGCCAGTGACATCACTGAGAGCGCGACCTATCCAGTCACTAGGAGCCAGTGACATCACTGAGAGCGCAGCCTATCCAGTCACTAGGAGCCAGTGACATCACTGAGAGCGCAGCCTATCCAGTCACTAGGAGCCAGTGACATCACTGAGAGCGCGACCTATCCAGTCACTAGGAGCCAGTGACATCACTGAGAGCGCAGCCTATCCAGTCACTAGGAGCCAGTGACATCACTGAGAGCGCAGCCTATCCAGTCAATAGGAGCCAGTGACATCACTGAGAGCGCAGCCTATCCAGTCAATAGGAGCCAGTGACATCACTGACAGCGCGGCCTATCCAGTCACTAGGAGCCAGTGACATCACTGAGAGCGCGGCCTATCCAGTCACTAGGAGCCAGTGACATCACTGAGAGCGCAGCCTATCCAGTCAATAGGAGCCAGTGACATCACTGAGAGTGCAGCCTATCCAGTCACTAGGAGTCAGTGACATCACTGAGAGCGCAGCCTATCCAGTCAATAGGAGCCAGTGACATCACTGAGAGCGCAGCCTATCCAGTCAATAGGAGCCAGTGACATCACTGAGAGCGCAGCCTATCCAGTCAATAGGAGCCAGTGACATCACTGAGAGCGCAGCCTATCCAGTCACTAGGAGCCAGTGACGTCACTGAGAGCGCGGCCTATCCAGTCACTAGGAGCCAGTGACATCACTGAGAGCGCAGCCTATCCAGTCACTAGGAGCCAGTGACGTCACTGAGAGCGCAGCCTATCCAGTCAATAGGAGCCGGTGACATCACTGAGAGTGCAGCCTATCCAGTCACTAAGAGTCAGTGACATCACTGAGAGCGCAGCCTATCCAGTCAATAGGAGCCAGTGACATCACTGAGAGCGCAGCCTATCCAGTCAATAGGAGCCAGTGACATCACTGAGAGTGCAGCCTATCCAGTCACTAGGAGTCAGTGACATCACTGAGAGCGCAGCCTATCCAGTCACTAGGAGTCAGTGACATCACTGAGAGCGCAGCCTATCCAGTCAATAGGAGCCAGTGACATCACTGAGAGCGCAGCCTATCCAGTCAATAGGAGCCAGTGACATCACTGAGAGCGCAGCCTATCCAGTCAATAGGAGCCAATGACATCACAGAGTGCAGCCTATCCAGTCACTAGGAGCCAGTGACATCACTGAGAGCGCAGCCTATCCAGTCACTAGGAGCCAGTGACAAGCCTATCCAGTCACTAGGAGCCAGTGACATCACTGAGAGTGCAGCCTATTCAGTCACTAGGAGCCAGTGACATCACTGAGAGCGCGACCTATCCAGTCACTAGGAGCCAGTGACATCACTGAGAGCGCAGCCTATCCAGTCACTAGGAGCCAGTGACAAGCCTATCCAGTCACTAGGAGCCAGTGACATCACTGAGAGTGCAGCCTATTCAGTCACTAGGAGCCAGTGACATCACTGAGAGCGCGACCTATCCAGTCACTAGGAGCCAGTGACATCACTGAGAGCGCGACCTATCCAGTCACTAGGAGCCAGTGACATCACTGAGAGCGCAGCCTATCCAGTCACTAGGAGCCAGTGACATCACTGAGAGCGCAGCCTATCCAGTCAATAGGAGCCAGTGACATCACTGACAGCGCAGCCTATCCAGTCACTAGGAGCCAGTGACATCACTGAGAGCGCAGCCTATCCAGTCACTAGGAGCCAGTGACATCACTGAGAGCGCGGCCTATCCAGTCACTAGGAGCCAGTGACATCACTGAGAGCGCAGCCTATCCAGTCAATAGGAGCCAGTGACATCACTGAGAGTGCAGCCTATCCAGTCACTAGGAGTCAGTGACATCACTGAGAGCGCAGCCTATCCAGTCAATAGGAGCCAGTGACATCACTGAGAGCGCGGCCTATCCAGTCAATAGGAGCCAGTGACATCACTGAGAGCGCAGCCTATCCAGTCACTAGGAGCCAGTGACGTCACTGAGAGCGCAGCCTATCCAGTCACTAGGAGCCAGTGACGTCACTGAGAGCGCAGCCTATCCAGTCACTAGGAGCCAGTGACGTCACTGAGAGCGCAGCCTATCCAGTCAATAGGAGCCGGTGACATCACTGAGAGTGCAGCCTATCCAGTCACTAGGAGTCAGTGACATCACTGAGAGCGCAGCCTATCCAGTCAATAGGAGCCAGTGACATCACTGAGAGCGCAGCCTATCCAGTCAATAGGAGCCAGTGACATCACTGAGAGTGCAGCCTATCCAGTCACTAGGAGTCAGTGACATCACTGAGAGCGCAGCCTATCCAGTCAATAGGAGCCAGTGACATCACTGAGAGCGCAGCCTATCCAGTCAATAGAAGCCAGTGACATCACTGAGAGCGCAGCCTATCCAGTCAATAGGAGCCAATGACATCACAGAGTGCAGCCTATCCAGTCACTAGGAGCCAGTGACATCACTGAGAGCGCAGCCTATCCAGTCACTAGGAGCCAGTGACATCACTGAGAGCGCGGCCGAGCCAGTGACATCACTGAGGGTGCAGCCTATCCAGTCAATAGGAGCCAGTGACATCACTGAGAGTGCAGCCTATCCAGTCACTAGGAGTCAGTGACATCACTGAGAGCGCAGCCTATCCAGTCAATAGGAGCCAGTGACATCACTGAGAGCGCAGCCTCTACAGTCAATAGGAGCCAGTGACATCACTGAGAGTGCAGCCTATCCAGTCACTAGGAGTCAGTGACATCACTGAGAGTGCAGCCTATCCAGTCACTAGGAGTCAGTGACATCACTGAGAGCGCAGCCTATCCAGTCAATAGGAGCCAGTGACATCACTGAGAGTGCAGCCTATCAGGTGGCAGAGTTAAGTACTGTTCATCACAATGAGGTCACTATAGGAGTATAAATGACACTTGTACAACCCTCTCCCCTGTAAGATGTGACCATCTCCTCAATACACTACAGCTGGGAAACCATCTCTTACAGGGGAAATGACATCACTATTTTACGTTGCGCTTATGTGGCGTGCTAAGGACTAGGTCTGCCATAGAGGGAACACAGGGGGGCTCACACTGATCTACGTATTAGACGCAGACTGGCAGCAGAACACAGAGAGTGATACACATGATGCTCACGTCAGCAGAGAAGCAGAGCCGCGACATTCTAGTGTACACTGTATTACAGATCCCCATGTATAAACAGGGTTACATGATGTAAGGTGAACGTTAGCCCCATACTGTCTCAACTAGCCAGGTCAGAGCTGCACCCCTGCGTCACTCATTACGCCCAGGGCACAGGGGGTCAGAGCTGCACCCCCGCGTCACTCATTACGCCCAGGGCACAGGGGGTCAGAGCTGCACCCCCGCGTCACTCATTACGCCCAGGGCAAAGGGGGTCAGAGCTGCACCCCCGCGTCACTCATTACGCCCAGGGCACAGGGGGTCAGAGCTGCACCCCCGCGTCACTCATTACGCCCAGGGCACAGGGGGTCAGAGCTGCACTCCCGCGTCACTCATTACGCCCAGGGCACAGGGGGTCAGAGCTGCACCCCCGCGTCACTCATTACGCCCAGGGCACAGGGGGTCAGAGCTGCACCCCCGCGTCACTCATTACGCCCAGGGCAAAGGGGGTCAGAGCTGCACCCCCGCGTCACTCATTACGCCCAGGGCACAGGGGGTCAGAGCTGCACCCCCGCGTCATTCATTACGCCAAGGGCACAGGGGGTCAGAGCTGCACCCCCGCGTCACTCATTACGCCCAGGGCACAGGGGGTCAGAGCTGCACCCCCGCGTCACTCATTACGCACAGGGCACAGGGGGTCAGAGCTGCACCCCCGCGTCACTCATTACGCCCAGGGCACAGGGGGTCAGAGCTGCACCCCCGCGTCACTCATTACGCCCAGGGCACAGGGGGTCAGAGCTGCACCCCCGCGTCACTCATTACGCCCAGGGCAAAGGGGGTCAGAGCTGCACCCCCGCGTCACTCATTACGCCCAGGGCACAGGGGGTCAGAGCTGCACCCCCGCGTCACTCATTACGCCCAGGGGGTCAGAGCTGCACCCCCGCGTCACTCATTACGCCCAGGGCACAGGGGGTCAGAGCTGCACCCCCGCGTCACTCATTACGCCCAGGGCACAGGGGGTCAGAGCTGCACCCCCGCGTCACTCATTACGCCCAGGGCACAGGGGGTCAGAGCTGCACCCCCGCGTCACTCATTACGCCCAGGGCACAGGGGGTCAGAGCTGCACCCCCGCGTCACTCATTACGCCCAGGGCACAGGGGGTCAGAGCTGCACCCCCGCGTCACTCATTACGCCCAGGGCACAGGGGGTCAGAGCTGCACCCCCGCGTCACTCATTACGCCCAGGGCACAGGGGTCAGAGCTGCACCCCCGCGTCACTCATTACGCCCAGGGCAAAGGGGGTCAGAGCTGTACCCCCGCGTCACTCATTACGCCCAGGGCACAGGGGGTCAGAGCTGCACCCCCGCGTCACTCATTACGCCCAGGGCAAAGGGGGTCAGAGCTGCACCCCCGCGTCACTCATTACGCCCAGGGCAAAGGGGGTCAGAGCTGCACCCCCGCGTCACTCATTACGCCCAGGGCAAAGGGGGTCAGAGCTGCACCCCCGCGTCACTCATTACGCCCAGGGCAAAGGGGGTCAGAGCTGCACCCCCGCGTCACTCATTACGCCCAGGGCACAGGCCCTAGTCATACAGACAATACTCTAGTGCACGGAGATGGTAGGTGTGTACTTACCGGTGAGCGAGCCTGTGGCTGTGTACCCATTGTCTGTGGTGGCTGAGGATACACCAGAGTGGGTGCCGTGGTGCTCTGCCCCGTGGCATAAGAGGCCTGATGAGGAAGAAAGAACAATTTGCGTTACAACGTGAGCGTGCCCTCCAGTGCCACGCATCCCATGTTCTCAGTCACTGCTGAGCTGTGCCACGACAGGTGAGCGCGGCTAGTAATAACGGTGCCAGGACAGGTGAGCGTGGCTAGTAATACCGGTGCCAGGACAGGTGAGCGCGGCTAGTAATAACGGTGACAGGACAGGTGAGCGCGGCTAGTAATAACGGTGCCAGGACAGGTGAGCGCGGCTAGTAATAACGGTGCCAGGACAGGTGAGCGCGGCTAGTAATAACGGTGCCAGGACAGGTGAGCGCGGCTAGTAATAACGGTGCCAGGACAGGTGAGCGCGGCTAGTAATAACGGTGACAGGACAGGGAAGGTGAGCGCGGCTAGTAATAACGGTGACAGGACAGGGAAGGTGAGGGCGGCTAGTAATAACGGTGACAGGACGGGGAAGGTGAGCGCGGCTAGTAATAACGGTGCCCGGGAAGGTGAGGGCGGCTAGTAATAACGGTGCCAGGACAGGTGAGCGCGGCTAGTAATAACGGTGACAGGACAGGGAAGGTGAGGGCGGCTAGTAATAATGGTGACAGGACGGGGAAGGTGAGGGCGGCTAGTAATAACGGTGAAAGGACGGGGAAGGTGAGGGCGGCTAGTAATAACGGTGCCAGGACAGGGAAGGTGAGCGCGGCTAGTAATAACGGTGCGAGGACGGGGAAGGTGAGGGCGGCTAGCAATAACGGTGACAGGACAGGGAAGGTGAGCGTGGCTAGTAATAACGGTGACAGGACAGGGAAGGTGAGCGCGGCTAGTAATAACGGTGACAGGACGGGGAAGGTGAGCGCGGCTAGTAATAACGATGGCAGGACGGGGAAGGTGAGCGCGGCTAGTAATAACGGTGCCAGGACACGGAAGGTGAGTGCGGCTAGTAATAACGGTGACAGGACAGGACAGGTGAGGGCGGCTAGTAATAACGGTGACAGGACGGGGAAGGTGAGCGCGGCTAGTAATAACGGTGCCAGGACAGGTGAGCGCGGCTAGTAATAACGGTGACAGGACAGGGAAGGTGAGCGTGGCTAGTAATAACGGTGCCAGGACAGGGAAGGTGAGCGTGGCTAGTAATACCGGTGACAGGACAGGGAAGGTGAGGGCGGCTAGTAATAACGGTGACAGGACAGGTGAGCGCGGCTAGTAATAACGGTGAAAGGACGGGGAAGGTGAGCGCGGCTAGTAATAACGGTGAAAGGACGGGGAAGGTGAGCGCGGCTAGTAATAACGGTGACAGGACAGGGAAGGTGAGCGCGGCTAGTAATAACGGTGACAGGACAGGACAGGTGAGCGCGGCTAGTAATAACAGTGCCAGGACAGGGAAGGTGAGCGCGGCTAGTAATAACGGTGCCAGGACGGGGAAGGTGAGCGTGGCTAGTAATAACGGTGCCAGGACGGCGGCTAGTAATAACGGTGACAGGACAGGTGAGCGCGGCTAGTAATAACGGTGAAAGGACGGGGAAGGTGAGGGCGGCTAGCAATAACGGTGACAGGACAGGGAAGGTGAGGGCGGCTAGCAATAACGGTGACAGGACAGGGAAGGTGAGGGCGGCTAGCAATAACGGTGACAGGACAGGGAAGGTGAGCGCGGCTAGTAATAACGGTGACAGGACAGGTGAGCGCGGCTAGTAATAACGGTGCCAGGACGGGGAAGGTGAGCGCGGCTAGTAATAACGGTGCCAGGACAGGGAAGGTGAGGGCGGCTAGCAATAACGGTGACAGGACAGGGAAGGTGAGCGCGGCTAGTAATAACGGTGCCAGGACAGGGAAGGTGAGGGCGGCTAGTAATAACGGTGACAGGACAGGTGAGCGCGGCTAGTAATAACAGTGCAAGGACAGGGAAGGTGAGCGCGGCTACTAATAACGGTGCCAGGACAGGGAAGGTGAGGGCGGCTAGTAATAACGGTGCCAGGACAGGTGAGCGCGGCTAGTAATAACGGTGACAGGACAGGGAAGGTGAGCGCGGCTAGTAATAACGGTGACAGGACGGGGAAGGTGAGCGCGGCTAGTAATAACGGTGCCAGGACAGGGAAGGTGAGGGCGGCTAGTAATAACGGTGCCAGGACAGGTGAGTGCGGCTAGTAATAACGGTGACAGGACAGGTGAGCGCGGCTAGTAATAACAGTGCCAGGACAGGGAAGGTGAGCGCGGCTAGTAATAACGGTGACAGGACGGGGAAGGTGAGCGCGGCTAGTAATAACGGTGACAGGACAGGGAAGGTGAGAGCGGCTAGTAATAACGGTGACAGGACGGGGAAGGTGAGCGCGGCTAGTAATAACGGTGCAAGGACAGGGAAGGTGAGCGCGGCTAGTAATAACGGTGCAAGGACAGGGAAGGTGAGCGCGGCTAGTAATAACGGTGCCAGGACAGGTGAGCGCGGCTAGTAATAACGGTGACAGGACAGGTGAGCGCAGCTAGTAACGGTGACAGGACGGGGAAGGTGAGCGCAGCTAGTAATAACGGTGACAGGACGGGGAAGGTGAGCGCGGCTAGTAATAACGGTGCAAGGACAGGGAAGGTGAGCGCGGCTAGTAATAACGGTGACAGGACGGGGAAGGTGAGCGCGGTTAGTAATAACGGTGACAGGACGGGGAAGGTGAGCGCGGCTAGTAATAACGGTGACAGGACGGGGAAGGTGAGCGCGGCTAGTAATAAAGGTGACAGGACAGGGAAGGTGAGCGCAGCTAGTAACGGTGACAGGACGGGGAAGGTGAGCGCAGCTAGTAATAACGGTGACAGGATGGGGAAGGTGAGCGCGGCTAGTAATAACGGTGACAGGACGGGGAAGGTGAGCGCGGCTAGTAATAACGGTGACAGGACAGGGAAGGTGAGCGCGGCTAGTAATAACGGTGCCAGGACAGGGAAGGTGAGCGCGGCTAGTAATAACGGTGCCAGGACGGGGAAGGTGAGCGCGGCTAGTAATAACGGTGACAGGACGGGGAAGGTGAGGGCGGCTAGTAATAACGGTGCCAGGACAGGGAAGGTGAGCGCGGCTAGTAATAACGGTGCCAGGACAGGGAAGGTGAGCGCGGCTAGTAATAACGGTGCCAGGACGGGGAAGGTGAGCGCGGCTAGTAATAACGGTGACAGGACAGGGAAGGTGAGCGCGGCTAGTAATAACGGTGACAGGACGGGGAAGGTGAGCGCGGCTAGTAATAACGGTGACAGGACAGGGAAGGTGAGCGCAGCTAGTAACGGTGACAGGACGGGGAAGGTGAGGGCGGCTAGTAATAACGGTGACAGGACAGGGAAGGTGAGGGCGGCTAGTAATAACGGTGACAGGACAGGTGAGCGCGGCTAGTAATAACGGTGACAGGACGGGGAAGGTGAGCGCGGCTAGTAATAACGGTGCCAGGACAGGGAAGGTGAGCGCGACTAGTAATAACGGTGCCAGGACGGGGAAGGTGAGCGCGGCTAGTAATAACGGTGACAGGACGGGGAAGGTGAGCGCAGCTAGTAATAACGGTGACAGGACGGGGAAGGTGAGCGCAGCTAGTAATAACGGTGCCAGGACGGGGAAGGTGAGCGCGGCTAGTAATAACGGTGACAGGACAGGGAAGGTGAGCGCGGCTAGTAATAACGGTGACAGGACAGGTGAGCGCGGCTAGTAACGGTGACAGGACAGGACAGGTGAGCGCGGCTAGTAATAACGGTGCCAGGACAGGGAAGGTGAGCGCGGCTAGTAATAACGGTGACAGGACGGGGAAGGTGAGCGCAGCTAGTAATAACGGTGACAGGACGGGGAAGGTGAGCGCGGCTAGCAATAACGGTGCAAGGACAGGGAAGGTGAGCGCGGCTAGTAATAACGGTGCAAGGACAGGGAAGGTGAGCGCGGCTAGTAATAACGGTGACAGGACAGGGAAGGTGAGCGCGGCTAGTAATAACGGTGACAGGACGGGGAAGGTGAGCGCGGCTAGTAACGGTGACAGGACGGGGAAGGTGAGCGCGGCTAGTAACGGTGACAGGACGGGGAAGGTGAGCGCGGCTAGTAATAACAGTGACAGGACGGGGAAGGTGAGCGCGGCTAGTAATAACGGTGACAGGACGGGGGAAGGTGAGCGCAGCTAGTAACGGTGACAGGACGGGGAAGGTGAGCGCAGCTAGTAATAACGGTGACAGAACGGGGAAGGTGAGCACGGCTAGTAATAACGGTGCAAGGACAGGGAAGGTGAGCGCGGCTAGTAATAACGGTGACAGGACGGGGAAGGTGAGCGCAGCTAGTAACGGTGACAGGACGGGGAAGGTGAGCGCAGCTAGTAATAACGGTGACAGGACGGGGAAGGTGAGGGCGGCTAGTAATAACGGTGACAGGACGGGGAAGGTGAGCGCAGCTAGTAATAACGGTGACAGGACGGGGAAGGTGAGCGCGGCTAGTAATAACGGTGACAGGACGGGGAAGGTGAGCGCAGCTAGTAATAACGGTGACAGGACGGGGAAGGTGAGCGCGGCTAGTAATAACGGTGCAAGGACAGGGAAGGTGAGCGCGGCTAGTAATAACGGTGACAGGACGGGGAAGGTGAGCGCGGCTAGTAATAACGGTGACAGGACAGGGAAGGTGAGAGCGGCTAGTAATAACGGTGACAGGACGGGGAAGGTGAGCGCGGCTAGTAATAACGGTGCAAGGACAGGGAAGGTGAGCGCGGCTAGTAATAACGGTGCAAGGACAGGGAAGGTGAGCGCGGCTAGTAATAACGGTGCCAGGACAGGTGAGCGCGGCTAGTAATAACGGTGACAGGACAGGTGAGCGCAGCTAGTAACGGTGACAGGACGGGGAAGGTGAGCGCAGCTAGTAATAACGGTGACAGGACGGGGAAGGTGAGCGCGGCTAGTAATAACGGTGCAAGGACAGGGAAGGTGAGCGCGGCTAGTAATAACGGTGACAGGACGGGGAAGGTGAGCGCGGCTAGTAATAACGGTGACAGGACGGGGAAGGTGAGCGCGGCTAGTAATAACGGTGACAGGACGGGGAAGGTGAGCGCGGCTAGTAATAAAGGTGACAGGACAGGGAAGGTGAGCGCAGCTAGTAACGGTGACAGGACGGGGAAGGTGAGCGCAGCTAGTAATAACGGTGACAGGATGGGGAAGGTGAGCGCGGCTAGTAATAACGGTGACAGGACGGGGAAGGTGAGCGCGGCTAGTAATAACGGTGACAGGACAGGGAAGGTGAGCGCGGCTAGTAATAACGGTGCCAGGACAGGGAAGGTGAGCGCGGCTAGTAATAACGGTGCCAGGACGGGGAAGGTGAGCGCGGCTAGTAATAACGGTGACAGGACGGGGAAGGTGAGCGCGGCTAGTAATAACGGTGACAGGACGGGGAAGGTGAGGGCGGCTAGTAATAACGGTGCCAGGACAGGGAAGGTGAGCGCGGCTAGTAATAACGGTGCCAGGACAGGGAAGGTGAGCGCGGCTAGTAATAACGGTGCCAGGACGGGGAAGGTGAGCGCGGCTAGTAATAACGGTGACAGGACAGGGAAGGTGAGCGCGGCTAGTAATAACGGTGACAGGACGGGGAAGGTGAGCGCGGCTAGTAATAACGGTGCAAGGACGGGGAAGGTGAGCGCGGCTAGTAATAACGGTGACAGGACAGGGAAGGTGAGCGCGGCTAGTAATAACGGTGACAGGACGGGGAAGGTGAGCGCGGCTAGTAATAACGGTGACAGGACAGGGAAGGTGAGCGCAGCTAGTAACGGTGACAGGACGGGGAAGGTGAGGGCGGCTAGTAATAACGGTGACAGGACAGGGAAGGTGAGGGCGGCTAGTAATAACGGTGACAGGACAGGTGAGCGCGGCTAGTAATAACGGTGACAGGACGGGGAAGGTGAGCGCGGCTAGTAATAACGGTGCCAGGACAGGGAAGGTGAGCGCGGCTAGTAATAACGGTGCCAGGACGGGGAAGGTGAGCGCGGCTAGTAATAACGGTGACAGGACGGGGAAGGTGAGCGCAGCTAGTAATAACGGTGACAGGACGGGGAAGGTGAGCGCAGCTAGTAATAACGGTGCCAGGACGGGGAAGGTGAGCGCGGCTAGTAATAACGGTGACAGGACAGGGAAGGTGAGCGCGGCTAGTAATAACGGTGACAGGACAGGTGAGCGCGGCTAGTAATAACGGTGACAGGACAGGACAGGTGAGCGCGGCTAGTAATAACGGTGCCAGGACAGGGAAGGTGAGCGCGGCTAGTAATAACGGTGACAGGACGGGGAAGGTGAGCGCGGCTAGTAATAACGGTGACAGGACGGGGAAGGTGAGCGCGGCTAGTAATAACGGTGACAGGACGGGGAAGGTGAGCGCGGCTAGTAATAACGGTGACAGGACGGGGAAGGTGAGCGCGGCTAGTAATAACGGTGCCAGGACAGGGAAGGTGAGCGCGGCTAGTAATAACGGTGCCAGGACGGGGAAGGTGAGCGCGGCTAGTAATAACGGTGACAGGACGGGGAAGGTGAGCGCAGCTAGTAATAACGGTGACAGGACGGGGAAGGTGAGCGCAGCTAGTAATAACGGTGCCAGGACGGGGAAGGTGAGCGCGGCTAGTAATAACGGTGACAGGACAGGGAAGGTGAGCGCGGCTAGTAATAACGGTGACAGGACAGGTGAGCGCGGCTAGTAATAACGGTGACAGGACAGGACAGGTGAGCGCGGCTAGTAATAACGGTGCCAGGACAGGGAAGGTGAGCGCGGCTAGTAATAACGGTGACAGGACGGGGAAGGTGAGCGCGGCTAGTAATAACGGTGACAGGACGGGGAAGGTGAGCGCGGCTAGTAATAACGGTGACAGGACGGGGAAGGTGAGCGCGGCTAGTAATAACGGTGACAGGACGGGGAATGTGCATTGCAGGATGCCTATAAATCTCAGTATCTGTTATTCTGTATATAGTCAGCTGCACAGTACAACTACTCCCACGTTGCAGGATGGCTATAAATCTCAGTATCTGTTATTATGTGTATATAGTCAGCTGCACAGTACAACTACTCCCACGTTGCAGGATGCCTATAAATCTCAGTATCTGTTATTCTGTATATATGGTCAGCTGCACAGTACAACTACTCCCACGTTGCAGGATGGCTATAAATCTCAGTATCTGTTATTATGTGTATATAGTCAGCTGCACAGTACAACTACTCCCACACTGCAGGATGCCTATAAATCTCAGTATCTGTTATTGTGTATATAGTCAGCTGCACAGTACAACTACTCCCACATTGCAGGATGGATATAAATCTCAGTATCTGTTATTCTGTGTATATAGTCAGCTGCACAGTACAACTACTCCCACACTGCAGGATACCTATAAATCTCAGTATCTGTTATTGTGTATATAGTCAGCTGCACAGTACAACTACTTCCACATTGCAGGATACCTATAAATCTCAGTATCTGTTATTGTGTATATATAGTCAGCTGCACAGTACAACTACTCCCACACTGCAGGATGGATATAAATCTCAGTATCTGTTATTATGTGTATATAGTCAGCTGCACAGTACAACTACTCCCACACTGCAGGATGCCTATAAATCTCAGTATCTGTTATTGTGTATATAGTCAGCTGCACAGTACAACTACTCCCACATTGCAGGATGCCTATAAATCTCAGTATCTGTTATTGTGTATGTAGTCAGCTGCACAGTACAACTACTCCCACATTGCAGGATGGATATAAATCTCAGTATCTGTTATTGTGTATATATAGTCAGCTGCACAGTACAACTACTCCCACACTGCAGGATGCCTATAAATCTCAGTATCTGTTATTGTGTATATATAGTCAGCTGCACAGTACAACTACTCCCACACTGCAGGATGCCTATAAATCTCAGTATCTGTTATTGTGTATATATAGTCAGCTGCACAATACAACTACTCCCACACTGCAGGATGCCTATAAATCTCAGTATCTGTTATTGTGTATATAGTCAGCTGCACAGTACAACTACTCCCACATTGCAGGATGCCTATAAATCTCAGTATCTGTTATTATGTGTATATAGTCAGCTGCACAGTACAACTACTCCCACACTGCAGGATGCCTATAAATCTCAGTATCTGTTATTATGTGTATATAGTCAGCTGCACAGTACAACTACTCCCACACTGCAGGATGCCTATAAATCTCAGTATCTGTTATTATGTGTATATAGTCAGCTGCACAGTACAACTACTCCCACACTGCAGGATGCCTATAAATCTCAGTATCTGTTATTCTGTATATAGTCAGCTGCACAGTACAACTACTCCCACGTTGCAGGATGCCTATAAATCTCAGTATCTATTATTATGTGTATATAGTAAGCTGCACAGTACAACTACTCCCACACTGCAGGATACCTGTAAATCTCAGTATCTGTTATTGTGTATATATAGTCAGCTGCACAGTACAACTACTCCCACACTGCAGGATAGCTATAAATCTCAGTATCTGTTATTGTGTATATATAGTCAGCTGCACAGTACAACTACTCCCACACTGCAGGATGCCTATACATCTCAGTATCTGTTATTGTGTATATAGTCAGCTGCACAGTACAACTACTCCCACGTTGCAGGATGGCTATAAATCTCAGTATCTGTTATTGTGTATATATAGTCAGCTGCACAGTACAACTACTCCCACGTTGCAGGATGCCTATAAATCTCAGTATCTGTTATTCTGTATATATAGTCAGCTGCACAGTACAACTACTCCCACGTTGCAGGATGCCTATAAATCTCAGTATCTGTTATTGTGTATATATAGTCAGCTGCACAGTACAACTACTCCCACACTGCAGGATGCCTATAAATCTCAGTATCTGTTATTGTGTATATAGTCAGCTGCACAGTACAACTACTCCCACATTGCAGGATGGATATAAATCTCAGTATCTGTTATTCTGTGTATATAGTCAGCTGCACAGTACAACTACTCCCACATTGCAGGATGGATATAAATCTCAGTATCTGTTATTATGTGTATATAGTCAGCTGCACAGTACAACTACTCCCACACTGCAGGATGCCTATAAATCTCAGTATCTGTTATTATGTGTATATAGTCAGCTGCACAGTACAACTACTCCCACACTGCAGGATGCCTATAAATCTCAGTATCTGTTATTGTGTATATAGTCAGCTGCACAGTACAACTACTCCCACACTGCAGGATGCCTATAAATCTCAGTATCTGTTATTGTGTATATAGTCAGCTGCACAGTACAACTACTCCCACACTGCAGGATGCCTATAAATCTCAGTATCTGTTATTGTGTATATATAGTCAGCTGCACAGTACAACTACTCCCACACTGCAGGATGCCTATAAATCTCAGTATCTGTTATTGTGTATATAGTCAGCTGCACAGTACAACTACTCCCACATTGCAGGATGCCTATAAATCTCAGTATCTGTTATTATGTGTATATAGTCAGCTGCACAGTACAACTACTCCCACACTGCAGGATGCCTATAAATCTCAGTATCTGTTATTATGTGTATATAGTCAGCTGCACAGTACAACTACTCCCACACTGCAGGATGCCTATAAATCTCAGTATCTGTTATTATGTGTATATAGTCAGCTGCACAGTACAACTACTCCCACACTGCAGGATGCCTATAAATCTCAGTATCTGTTATGTGTATATAGTCAGCTGCACAGTACAACTACTCCCACACTGCAGGATGCCTATAAATCTCAGTATCTGTTATTGTGTATATAGTCAGCTGCACAGTACAACTACTCCCACACTGCAGGATGCCTATAAATCTCAGTATCTGTTATTGTGTATATAGTCAGCTGCACAGTACAACTACTCCCACACTGCAGGATGCCTATAAATCTCAGTATCTGTTATTGTGTATATAGTCAGCTGCACAGTACAACTACTCCCACACTGCAGGATGCCTATAAATCTCAGTATCTGTTATTGTGTATATAGTCAGCTGCACAGTACAACTACTCCCACGTTGCAGGATGGATATAAATACATACAGAGTGAAAGATGAGATGTGTACCACAAAGCACAGGACACCTGCAGCACAGAGCAGTGATACGGACGCTGACCATATACTGGGAGGAAGCCATGCTACTGAGGATTTCTCTGCACCCTATCGGGGGACCCTGGGACAGTTTGAGGGGTACAGAGTGTGTGCACAGGAGGCCGCAGGACTAGGGAGAAGGCTTTGTGCATGGAACAGGAGCCTCACACTGCGCTGCCAGGTGTGTGACACTCAGGGAAGGGGTACAGCGGGCAGCAGCATCGCTATCTGTGCCATGCAATATGTGGTACCCTGGGCACTCTCTACCTCCTGGCGGGTGGCACAAGACTCGGCTGAGCACCTAGGTCATCTCCTCATACTTCCACGTCTTTGCTTGGCATGGATGGCAGTTCCGGTAGGAAGGCTGGCGGTTACCCTCAGGGCGCACTGGGCACTTTACACACTTTTGTTTACGCTGCAGGAGAACCCGTTCTGCTCCTTTCTCTCTGTCCTATCGTGTGCAGGAGCGGGGTACACAGGGCGAGGGGCCGCAGACATTCTCATGAGATAAACTGCCTGCGGACCTAGATCCACACTTTATACCCCCATTATCTACAGCACAGGTTCTCAAACTCGGTCCTCAGGACCCCACACGGTTCATGTTTTGCAGGTCACCTGTAGATTTTTAAAATGTGACAGTTGGTGATACACAGTGCAGCTGCTGGGTGACGTGGAAAACGTGAACCGTGTGGGGTCCTGAGGACCGAGTTTGAGAACCACTGATCTACAGCGTCCCCCACCAGACCCAGAGTACAGGATTTCCCAGAACAGTCCTCCGATTACCACCACGTGGTGCCTGAACTTCTACAGGAACCACAACTGGGAGACAGGAGGGACTATTACACTGTGTATGAACATGGGAGGAATAATACAGGGGGGGGGGAACAGCCGCTATTGGGGTACAGACAGCCCACCGGGGGGGACATGAGGGACTATTACACTGTGTATGAACATGGGAGGACCAGCCGCTATTGGGGTACAGACAGCCCACCGGGGGAGACAGGAGGGACAATTACACTGTGTATGAACATGGGAGGACCAGCCGCTATTGGGGTACAGACAGCACACCGGGGGAGACAGGAGGGACTATAACACTGTGTATGAACATGGGAATAATACAGGGGGAACAGCCACTAGCGGGGTACAGAGAGCACACCGGGGGAGACAGGAGGGACTATTACACTGTGTATGAACATGGGAATAATACAGGGGGAACAGCCGCTAGTGGGGTACAGACAGCACACCGGGGGAAACAGGAGGGACTATTACACTGTGTATGAACATGGGAATAATACAGGGGGAACAGCCGCTAGTGGGGTACAGACAGCACACCGGGGGGGACATGAGGGACTACTACACTATGAATGAACATGGGAATAATACAAGGGGAACAGCCGCTAGTGGGGTACAGACAGCACACCGGGGGAGACAGGAGGGACTATTACACTATGAATGAACATGGGAATAATACAGGGGGAACAGCCGCTAGTGGGGTACAGACAGCACACCGGGGGAGACAGGAGGGACTATTACACTGTGTATGAACATGGGAATAATACAGGGGGAACAGCCGCTAGCGGGGTACAGACAGCACACCAGAGGAGACAGGAGGGACTATTACACTGTGTATGAACATGGGAATAATACAGGGGGAACAGCCGCTAGCGGGGTACAGACAGCACACCGGGGGAGACAGGAGGGACTATAACACTATGAATGAACATGGGAATAATACAGGGGGAACAGCCGCTAGCGGGGTACAGACAGCACACCGGGGGAGACAGGAGGGACTATTACACTATGAATGAACATGGGAATTATACAGGGGGAACAGCCGCTAGCAGGGTACAGACAGCACACCGGGGGAGACAGGAGGGACTATTACACTATGAATGAACATGGGAATAATACAGGGGGAACAGCCGCTAGTGGGGTACAGACAGCACACCGGGGGAGACAGGAGGGACTATTACACTGTGTATGAACATGGGAATAATACAGGGGGAACAGCCGCTAGCGGGGTACAGACAGCACACCGGAGGAGACAGGAGGGACTATTACACTGTGTATGAACATGGGAATAATACAGGGGGAACAGCCGCTAGCGGGGTACAGAGAGCACACCGGGGGAGACAGGAGGGACTATTACACTGTGTATGAACATGGGAATAATACAGGGGGAACAGCCGCTAGTGGGGTACAGACAGCACACCGGGGGGGACATGAGGGACTATTACACTATGAATGAACATGGGAATAATACAAGGGGAACAGCCGCTAGTGGGGTACAGACAGCACACCGGGGGAGACAGGAGGGACTATTACACTATGAATGAACATGGGAATAATACAGGGGGAACAGCCGCTAGTGGGGTACAGACAGCACACCGGGGGAGACAGGGGGGACTATAACACTATGAATGAACATGGGAATAATACAGGGGGAACAGCCGCTAGCGGGGTACAGACAGCACACCGGGGGAGACAGGAGGGACTATTACACTATGAATGAACATGGGAATTATACAGGGGGAACAGCCGCTAGCAGGGTACAGACAGCACACCGGGGGAGACAGGAGGGACTATTACACTATGAATGAACATGGGAATAATACAGGGGGAACAGCCGCTAGCGGGGTACAGACAGCACACCGGGGGAGACAGGAGGGACTATTACACTATGAATGAACATGGGAATAATACAGGGGAACAGCCGCTAACGGGGTACAGACAGCACACCGGGGGAGACAGGAGGGACTATTACACTATGAATGAACATGGGAATAATACAGGGGGAACAGCCGCTAGCGGGGTACAGACAGCACACCGGGGAAGACAGGAAGGACTATTACACTGTGTATGAACATGGGAATAATACAGGGGGAACAGCCGCTAGCGGGGTACAGACAGCACACCGGGGGAGACAGGAAGGACTATTACACTATGAATGAACATGGGAATAATACAGGGGGAACAGCCGCTAGCGGGGTACAGACAGCACACCGGGTGAGACAGGAGGGACTATTACACTGTGTATGAACATGGGAATAATACAGGGGGAACAGCCGCTAGCGGGGTACAGACAGCACATCGGGGGAGACAGGAGGGACTATTACACTGTGTATGAACATGGGAATAATACAGGGGGAACAGCCGCTAGCGGGGTACAGAGAGCACACCGGGGGGGACATGAGGGACTACTACACTATGAATGAACATGGGAATTATACAGGGGGAACAGCCGCTAGCGGGGTACAGACAGCACATCGGGGGAGACAGGAGGGACTATTACACTGTGTATGAACATGGGAATAATACAGGGGGAACAGCCACTAGCGGGGTACAGAGAGCACACCGGGGGAGACAGGAGGGACTATTACACTGTGTATGAACATGGGAATAATACAGGGGGAACAGCCGCTAGTGGGGTACAGACAGCACACCGGGGGAGACAGGAGGGACTATTACACTGTGTATGAACATGGGAATAATACAGGGGGAACAGCCGCTAGTGGGGTACAGACAGCACACCGGGGGGGACATGAGGGACTACTACACTATGAATGAACATGGGAATAATACAAGGGGAACAGCCGCTAGTGGGGTACAGACAGCACACCGGGGGAGACAGGAGGGACTATTACACTATGAATGAACATGGGAATAATACAGGGGGAACAGCCGCTAGTGGGGTACAGACAGCACACCGGGGGAGACAGGAGGGACTATTACACTGTGTATGAACATGGGAATAATACAGGGGGAACAGCCGCTAGCGGGGTACAGACAGCACACCGGAGGAGACAGAAGGGACTATTACACTGTGTATGAACATGGGAATAATACAGGGGGAACAGCCGCTAGCGGGGTACAGACAGCACACCGGGGGAGACAGGAGGGACTATAACACTATGAATGAACATGGGAATAATACAGGGGGAACAGCTGCTAGCGGGGTACAGACAGCACACCGGGGGAGACAGGAGGGACTATTACACTATGAATGAACATGGGAATTATACAGGGGGAACAGCCGCTAGCAGGGTACAGACAGCACACCGGGGGAGACAGGAGGGACTATTACACTATGAATGAACATGGGAATAATACAGGGGGAACAGCCGCTAGTGGGGTACAGACAGCACACCGGGGGAGACAGGAGGGACTATTACACTGTGTATGAACATGGGAATAATACAGGGGGAACAGCCGCTAGCGGGGTACAGACAGCACACCGGAGGAGACAGGAGGGACTATTACACTATGAATGAACATGGGAATAATACAGGGGGAACAGCCGCTAGCGGGGTACAGACAGCACACCGGGGGAGACAGGAGGGACTATTACACTGTGTATGAACATGGGAATAATACAGGGGGAACAGCCGCTAGCGGGGTACAGACAGCACATCGGGGGAGACAGGAGGGACTATTACACTGTGTATGAACATGGGAATAATACAGGGGGAACAGCCGCTAGCGGGGTACAGAGAGCACACTGGGGGGGGGACGCACCATCACTGGCTGCAGCTGACACAGAACTGTATGACGGTCAGCAGTGACCCATAATTCTCTCCTGCTAGTACTTCCATATTATGCAATGTGGTAACGTCCTGCGGATGGGTGCAGTACCCAGCGGCCACCTATAGGGCGCAGTGTGCCAGCCACTGGAGATGTAATAGAAGTGTATACAGTATAGGGGACTGACTCACCACTTTCTCCATGCCGTGTGACCGTGACTCTGCACTTTGCCTGTTTATTACACGACGCAGTCACCGGACTAAAAATACTCGGCACTATTGAGCAATGCCGGGAGGGGAGCTCTGAGGTTTCACACGCTGGGGGCTGGGCAGGCAATTAGCTGGAGTAAATAAGTCCTAATTACACCTCACACCCAGGATCCCCGGAAGCTCAGGCTTGCAGACCATCTCCCTCCAGCAGTCACATTGTAGCGGATTTTATAAGACTGAGATTTACTAAACGTTCTATTTTAGCCACTTATTACATGGAAGAGATCTGTCCTGTTATCATATACCAATAGGAAGCACCGCCATCATATGGCACGTACACACTCCCAGCACGTTATCACTGATCCGGCTTATCAGGCCTGGGGGCACTTACCTGTGATAGCCCAGGGGACGAAGCATGTCCTGGTGGGGTGGCTGCCAGATTTGGGTGCCCCTTGCTTAGGTCATGTGCAGAATAGGGGGAGGGGCCTGGCGGTCCCGGCTGCCTTGCTACCTGCGCTGCAACCTGCAGGAAATAAAACATTGAATATTAGATACACGTCCTCTACCAATGCCGTAATAATAGGATTTTAGTACCTACCGGTAAATCCTTTTCTCTTAGTCCGTAGAGGATGCTGGGGACTCAGTGAGGACCATGGGGTATAGATGGATCTGCAGGAGCTTGGGCACACTATAAAGACTTGAACTGGGTGTGAACTGGCTCCTCCCTCTATGCCCCTCCTCCAGACCTCAGTTAGAAAACTGTGCCCAGGAGAGATGGACATTTCGAGGAAAGAATTTATTGTTATAACACAGTGAGTGTCCTACCAGCTCACACCACGAACATACCGTAGAACATGGCATTCAGTAGAATACCAGCCAACGGCATGAACAATACACAGCCACATGCTGAGAGAATATGTAACACAAACCGTGTGTCCACAGAAGCAAAAATAAGACACCGCATGCCATGTCATGAACAACGGTAGCAACCGCCAGACAGAGAAGACACACCCCAGGGTGTAACCAAAAACAATAACTGCAGATACCGTACGCACTGGGACGGGCGCCCAGCATCCTCTACGGACTAAGAGAAAAGGATTTACCGGTAGGTACTAAAATCCTATTTTCTCATACGTCCTAGAGGATGCTGGGGACTCCGTAAGGACCATGGGGATTATACCAAAGCTCCAAAACGGGCGGGAGAGTGCGGACGACTCTGCAGCACCGAATGAGCAAACAAAAGGTCCCCAAAACCCAGGGTATCAAACTTGTAGAGCATAGCAAAAGCGTTTGATCCCGACCAAGAATCCGCTCGGCAAAGTTGAACCGCTGAGACTCCTTGGGCATCCGCCCAAGAAAAACCCATCTTCCCCCAAAAAATGGACCTCCACCGACTTCGGTGACGGCAATTCAACCGTAGAACGAACATGGCAAACCGCATCACAGATTCAACGTGTAACAGACTGCATAACGCAGTCTCCCAAACCATGCTGGGAACATACCAGACAAACAGAGCCTCTGTTTCTCCAAACTGAGCCAAATTTACGACCTACATACCCAAATCCCTGGCTAGATCGAGGGAATTTGAATCAGCTAATGCTGAAGTAACCACCGGCAACAAAACAGGCCGAATTCTGTGAAACCTAGAAACCACTCTTGGTAAAACTACCAACCGAGTACTCAATTCCTCTCCATCCACCTGAAAGATCAAAAAAGTCTCTTGTGAGACAAAACCACCACTTCCGACACCCGCCTTGCGGACGTCAAGCCAATAGCCTGACCACTTTCCAAGAGAGAAATTTTGTAAAGAAACTTATTAGGCTTGCCTCCACATCGGCTTGTAAAGCATGGATAAGCACGACCTAGCTGAAAGTCCTCCATAGGAGCCTTCCTGGATACCCACCGAGACACATAATTACTCCAACAACGGTGGTAACGCTGTGCCGTTAGTTCTTTCCTAGCCTGAATAATTGAGGAAACGACTTCACTGGGAACACCCGTTCGGCTTAGGATATGGCATTCAACCGCCCCCACGTCAGACGCAGTTGCGGGAAGTCCTGATACACGCCCTGATCTTGTTGTAATATTACCTCACGTAGAGGAAGAGGGCAGTAATCTTCTATGAGGAAACCATGAAACTGGATAGCCAACCCTCGCTGGCTAGACCGGATTCAAGAGGATCCCTGGAACCTTCGATTATCTTACGCTTACCACCGTCAGAAAAGTGAAAGCTGAGAGGTCACCTAGACCGACTAAAAACACCCACGGAGACACGAGGATGTCCACTGCTATATCTTGAGTGTCCCTTGACCTGGAACAATCTCCTTGAGGCCTCTCGTTGAGGCGAGATGCCCACATATCCAATTGCGACACTCCTCAAAGACTTGTCACATCTGGGAAAGCTTCTCGATGATGACAGAATTTGTCCCGGCTGGATATCGTGTCAGCAGAGGAAATCTATTTCTCCGTCGTTTACCTCCGGAACGAAGACTGCTAATATAGCGTTTACCAGAATTCCCACTCAACTGCAAACTGTGCATCTTCTGCCATTGCCGCTTTGCTCCTTGTTCCACCATAGCGGCTTACTTACGCCACTGCTGACAAGTTGTCTGGCAGAACTAACACGGCAGAACACGAAGAATACGTTCGTCGAAATAGCTCTTAATTCAAGAAAGCTTACAGCAGACAAGATTCCCAACTTGACCTTATCCTCTGGAAATACGTCCCTTGCAAAGTACACCAGGATCTAAACCTGGATCCCGGACCTTCATTCCTCTAGAAGGAAAGAACCGAGCAGACACCACGGGAGCGATGTCCTGTCCGTTTGGATTATATTCCGGTGCATACGCAGGTGAGACCCGGACCACATTTCCAACTGGTCACATGAAAACCACTCTGGTATTAGACCTGCTCACCGAAAAAGGCCTCTTAGGTCGCACCCATCTGTCTTATTAACGGAACATATTGATGAGGTGTCACCTCAAAGCCGATCCAACTCTGGACCCTCAGACCTCTTTCCACAGGAAAAATACCTAACCTTAACCGGACAGTATCTACTCCGAAACCCGGACAGAGAAAGATACTGGCGCCGGCTGAATCTCAAAATAAGGAACGGATACAAATTTGTTAAATAAAAAATTAATCAAACATTTATTAAAATTAATCTAAAAATATGACTTGTGTAATATCAAGAGGGTGATTAAAAAAGTTGAGAGTCTCTCAAATTATCCTAAGACCACTTGTATTTCCATTTGAAGTAATAAGCACTGGTATTCTGGCTAGGACTCAGTCCTCCAAGGTATCCTCATAAAATTTCAGATATAGATATTACCATGGTCTCAGATGGAAGTCCCCTTGGTTCTCAATTGCAGATCGAGGTCCAATAGCAGCAGGGGAATATGCAGAGACTCCAGATGGATGATGCCGATAGGGATCCTGGAGGATTTGGAGTCCAGAAAATGCCAGATGATTCAAGATGATAATTGCAGTGCCCGTGGTCAAAGTGAAAAGGAGCTCAACGCGTTTCGCTGGTCTTGGTCACCGCCAGCTACCTACTCTACTCCGAAACCCACTTTTGACATCTGCGTCGTTGGGAACAACAGCCAATCCCTGTGTCGAAGAACAGTCAGAGAGAAACAACGATTTGCACCTTTATACAGGGACAACCGGACAATGTCCTGAACCTGACGCACCTCTGTATGGCGTCGCGTACTACCTCCCCTTCCAGAGGGGAATGGCAAGATTTATTAGAAAAACAGTGAGGGGAAACCACCGTAACTCAGAATGTTCCCCTTTGGCTTCTATAAATAACTCACAGGTCCTAGTCTATTCTTGGACTAACGAAAAATTAGTAGACAAGTGGTCACCGGAGTGGGGACCAGCCAGATAGACTCAGTGACAAGTGGTGGATGTAGTGGAAACAGAAAACTACGTCCACTTCTGCGAGCCTACCAAGCCTACCTGCACAGAAAAGGAAAAAAGAACGGTATCGAACCGGTTAAAACGACTGCATCCCACAAAAGAGTGCGTCACCAACCATTGCGAAGGAGGCTAACTCACGAAGTTAGACTTACCAGTGGAATCCGCCGATATCGACTGACCATAGGCCACACCAAATAGCTGCCTACCTCCCTCCAGCATCTCCCGGAGATATCCCCCGCATTTTCCGGTCACACCTCCTGCTGTCACGTGGCAGCCTGCTGTAATGTTAGAAGGCAGAATAAACATAGGCAAGCCTACCCACTCTGGATAGGGTAACTCTATCGGATGCTTACCCGAATACAACACTCCCTCAAGTGCATACAGTGCAAATAAGGACAAAGTATAGAAATAAAATTTCACTTAGCTGCCGGTGTATGATCCTTTGCGACCGGGCTCTGCGTCGACCAGGAGTTGGCTGTCATCATTTTCTCTCCGCGTCGGGAAGAGAATAATATTTGGACTCCTTGAGAGGATCGAAACCAACTCGTCCCGGCCAATCTAGAGCTTAATCAACAGAGCGACCAGCACATGAGAAGAATAGCATTATTGCAGCATTCATGGATATACCTCATGTAATACACAATAAAACACATATATCCTACCCATGCATATATAAACCTATATCTACATATATACACATATAGATATAACCTATACGCAAGTGGATTGTCCAGACCGGTCAGGTCCCTAGTGACGGTAATGTGTTGTGAATGTGTATGACCATGTACTGACGTGCCCCCGATGTGGATCTACCAGGAACGTTATGGTCAACAGAAACTTAGCAAATGTCGCCAGCAAGGAATATTAAGTGGGCAAATATTAATAATAATCACGGAACCCCGGGGGGTCTGAGGGAAGCATACAAATACAATTTTGATAACACTCGCCCCACATATACCTCTACAGATATATATATATATATACACAGGTACCAGGCAATAACCGCCTGATAACATCTTTACCCAGGAAATACCGTTGATGCCGACAGGGCATCCACAAACAACTGTATCTCCCCTATCGTGTTTACTGTTTTAAGCACACAAACACCAATTTGCTAATACTTAATTTTCTGAATCAAGTACCGCCAAGCGCCGGCGAAGCCGACCGTTATCCCCACAGTAGTTTGTGACAAAACCCTCACACCTGTCAACATATGTCGACAAACCAATAGTGGGTACAAACCGGGAAACAGTGAATTGATGTATTACAACAAGGATTGTGCAACCATTATCAACATAATGCTAAAGGACACCCATATAGCATTAAAAAAACACTGTGCCCCCCCACCTTCCTACTATACAGTAAGGCTTGTCGGGGACCGGAGGAAATTGGCGCTGACTCCTTCGTGAGGGCTAAGCTCCGCCCCTTCCCAGTGCGCTTAAGCCCGCTCATAATAGTATAACATTATACATATATATAAATACACAAGCCGGTCTGGCACCGTATATAGTGTAAAGACACTATATACCATAAGAAACAAATGCCGCACAGGGCGCTCCCCCCACCCAAACAGATCCTCGGCGTGTGGGAGCACCGGCGCTCAACGCGCCCCTGCTATCAAATGGCGGGGTTATCATATGGGGCTGCCCGGGACCACAAACAACCCACCAGAATCCATATAGATATATAAGCTGCCCAGGGCGCCTCCCCCCCCCCGGCGCCCTGCACCCATGGAAGCCGGCGGCGGGGAGAAATGGCGTGCATCGCACTACAACATGCTGGCGGTGGTCCGGGACACGGAGCCCCGGCACCGCCAGTTTAAGCTCACAAAGTACCGTAATATGTTGCCCAGGGCGCCCCCCCCCCCCCCCCCAGTGCCCTGCACCCGTGGGAGCCGGCGGCGGGGGAGAAATGGGGCGCAGTGCGCCATAACATGCTGGCGGGGGTCCGGGACACGGAGCCCCGGCACCGCCAGTGTAACCTCTCACAGCCCAGAAACTAAGAACTGTAACATGCTGCCCAGGGCGCTCCCCCCCAGCGCCCTGCACCCGTGGGAGCCGGCGGTGGGGGAACAATGGCGCGCAGCGCGCTGTGATATGCTGGCGGGGGAGTGAGACACAGTGCCCAGGCACTGAAACGCTTTTATGCCAGCCTCAATAAGAAATCAGTAATATGCTGCCCAGGGCGCTCCCCCCCCAGCGCCCTGCACCCTGTGAGTGCCGTTGGTGTGTGGGAGCAAGGAGCGCAGCGCGACCGCTGTACCTCCGTTACTGAAGTCTTCTGCCGTCACTGAAGTCTTCTGTTCTTCACATACTCACCCGGCTTCTGTCTACTGGCTCTGTGAGGGGGGTGACGGCGCGGCTCCGGGAACGAGCAGCTAGGCGCACCAAGTGATCGAACCCTCTGGAGCTAATGGTGTCCAGTAGCCGAGAAGCAGAGCCCTTGAACTAAGAAGAAGTAGGTCTGACTTTTCTCCCCTCAGTCCCACGATGCAGGGAGCCTGTAGCCAGCAGGTCTCCCTGAAAATAACAAACCTAACAAAGTCTTTTCCAGAGAAACTCAGTAGAGCTCCCCTAGTCTGTGACCCATCACTCCTGGGCACAAAGTCTAACTGAGGAATGGAGGAGGGACATAGAGGGAGGAGCCAGTTCACACCCAGTTCAAGTCTTTATAGTGTGCCCAAGCTCCTGCGGATCCGTCTATACCCCATGGTCCTTACGGAGTCCCCAGCATCCTCTAGGACGTATGAGAAATAGGAAACAGCGCCCGTCACACTGAGGCTTCTACAGGCCGGTGCTAGGTGTGACGCTGCAGCACTGAGAGGGTGGATCCGGTACATACACACCCTACAGAGCGCAGCCACCAGCCCGCTGGACGTTCCGGCTCTCCTCATCCTGGAACCACGCCTCATGCGTTGCAATTCAGTTACCACAGTTAAACAAAATACTACAATGCCATCACAAGGAAACCCAAAAGCTGCTGCACCCCCCCAAAGTCTAACACTTGGCGGAAGCGCCAGTAGCTGCTCTTACAGTTGGTAGCCTGTCCGAGTCTCTGCCAGCATCACACAGGTACGGCATATACCTCTCAGAGAGTAGACGTGCCCCGTCTCTAATAGGAAGGCCTCTCACTAACACCCGCACTTCTCACACCCATACTTACTGTGTCAAAGTGGCAGCATATTCTTTTAACCATTACCCTTGCTTTAAGTGTTCTTTGTTCTTCATGATGAAGCACTTATTGTAAAATGCAATTACTAACTCTAGAACCTCTCACAAAGGGAAATAATTCATAGTCACTTCTATCTATTGTCTGTTTTGTATGAGTAACACATGGCTTTTGAGTTTTGGAGAACTTTTACTGCCCGATACCTCTCAGACATTATACTTTCAGGAGTCTGCCGTGGGGGCATGCATACAGGTGCAGAGATCTGTAGATCACACCCTCGTACGCCCCAAACGCTGCCCCCTGTGCTGAGCAGCTTTATCCTGGATCCACCACCTCTCCATCAGCAGATACTTACAGTGCTGTAGACCGCAGAGACGGCGGAAGGGGAGAAGATGCGCTCATCCAGGCTCTGCGGCAGCGCTCCCCGGGAAAGTCTGGATGTTGGCGGTTAAGGAAGACAATTGAGAGTGACAGACACTAGTGCGGGGAACGTTCTACACCAGGGAGAGGACAGTGCAGTAAGTGACAGACACTAGTGCGGGGAACGTTCTACACCAGGGAGAGGACAGTGCAGTAAGTGACAGACACTAGTGCGGGGAACGTTCTACACCAGGGAGAGGACAGTGCAGTAAGTGACAGACACTAGTGCGGGGAACGTTCTACACCAGGGAGAGGACAGTTCTGCACCAGGGAACGTTCTACACCAGGGAGAGGACAGTTCTGCACCAGGGAGAGGACAGTGCAGTAAGTGACAGACACTAGTGCAGGGAACGTTCTACACCAGGGAGAGGACAGGGCAGTAAGTGACAGACACTAGTGCAGGGAACGTTCTGCACCAGGGAGAGGACAGTGCAGTAAGTGACAGACACTAGTGCAGGGAACGTTCTACACCAGGGAGAGGACAGTGCAGTAAGTGACAGACACTAGTGCAGGGAACGTTCTGCACCAGGGAGAGGACAGTGCAGTAAGTGACAGACACTAGTGCAGGGAACGTTCTGCACCAGGGAGAGGACAGTGCAGTAAGTGACAGACACTAGTGCAGGGAACGTTCTACACCAGGGAGAGGACAGTGCAGTAAGTGACAGACACTAGTGCAGGGAACGTTCTGCACCAGGGAGAGGACAGTGCAGTAAGTGACAGACACTAGTGCAGGGAACGTTCTGCACCAGGGAGAGGACAGTGCAGTAAGTGACAGACACTAGTGCGGGGAACATTCTGCACCAGGGAGAGGACAGTGCAGTAAGTGACAGACACTAGTGCAGGGAACGTTCTGCACCAGGGAGAGGACAGTGCAGTAAGTGACAGACACTAGTGCAGGGAACGTTCTGCACCAGGGAGAGGACAGTGCAGTAAGTGACAGACACTAGTGCGGGGAACATTCTGCACCAGGGAGAGGACAGTGCAGTAAGTGACAGACACTAGTGCGGGGAACGTTCTACACCAGGGAGAGGACAGTGCAGTAAGTGACAGACACTAGTGCAGGGAACGTTCTGCACCAGGGAGAGGACAGTGCAGTAAGTGACAGACACTAGTGCAGGGAACGTTCTGCACCAGGGAGAGGACAGTGCAGTAAGTGACAGACACTAGTGCAGGGAACGTTCTACACCAGGGAGAGGACAGTGCAGTAAGTGACAGACACTAGTGCAGGGAACGTTCTGCACCAGGGAGAGGACAGTGCAGTAAGTGACAGACACTAGTGCAGGGAACGTTCTACACCAGGGAGAGGACAGTGCAGTAAGTGACAGACACTAGTGCGGGGAACGTTCTACACCAGGGAGAGGACAGTGCAGTAAGTGACAGACACTAGTGCGGGGAACGTTCTACACCAGGGAGAGGACAGTGCAGTAAGTGACAGACACTAGTGCGGGGAACGTTCTACACCAGGGAGAGGACAGTGCAGTAAGTGACAGACACTAGTGCAGGGAACGTTCTGCACCAGGGAGAGGACAGTGCAGTAAGTGACAGACACTAGTGCAGGGAACGTTCTACACCAGGGAGAGGACAGTGCAGTAAGTGACAGACACTAGTGCGGGGAACGTTCTACACCAGGGAGAGGACAGTGCAGTAAGTGACAGACACTAGTGCGGGGAACGTTCTGCAGCAGGGAGAGGACAGTGCAGTAAGTGACAGACACTAGTGCGGGGAACATTCTGCAGCAGGGAGAGGACAGTGCAGTAAGTGACAGACACTAGTGCGGGGAACGTTCTACACCAGGGAGAGGACAGTGCAGTAAGTGACAGACACTAGTGCAGGGAACGTTCTGCACCAGGGAGAGGACAGTGCAGTAAGTGACAGACACTAGTGCGGGGAACGTTCTACACCAGGGAGAGGACAGTGCAGTAAGTGACAGACACTAGTGCGGGGAACGTTCTACACCAGGGAGAGGACAGTGCAGTAAGTGACAGACACTAGTGCGGGGAACATTCTGCACCAGGGAGAGGACAGTGCAGTAAGTGACAGACACTAGTGCAGGGAACGTTCTGCACCAGGAAGAGGACAGTGCAGTAAGTGACAGACACTAGTGCAGGGAACGTTCTGCACCAGGGAGAGGACAGTGCAGTAAGTGACAGACACTAGTGCAGGGAACGTTCTGCACCAGGGAGAGGACAGTGCAGTAAGTGACAGACACTAGTGCGGGGAACATTCTGCACCAGGGAGAGGACAGTGCAGTAAGTGACAGACACTAGTGCGGGGAACGTTCTACACCAGGGAGAGGACAGTGCAGTAAGTGACAGACACTAGTGCAGGGAACGTTCTGCACCAGGGAGAGGACAGTGCAGTAAGTGACAGACACTAGTGCAGGGAACGTTCTGCACCAGGGAGAGGACAGTGCAGTAAGTGACAGACACTAGTGCAGGGAACGTTCTACACCAGGGAGAGGACAGTGCAGTAAGTGACAGACACTAGTGCAGGGAACGTTCTGCACCAGGGAGAGGACAGTGCAGTAAGTGACAGACACTAGTGCAGGGAACGTTCTACACCAGGGAGAGGACAGTGCAGTAAGTGACAGACACTAGTGCGGGGAACGTTCTACACCAGGGAGAGGACAGTGCAGTAAGTGACAGACACTAGTGCGGGGAACGTTCTACACCAGGGAGAGGACAGTGCAGTAAGTGACAGACACTAGTGCGGGGAACGTTCTACACCAGGGAGAGGACAGTGCAGTAAGTGACAGACACTAGTGCAGGGAACGTTCTGCACCAGGGAGAGGACAGTGCAGTAAGTGACAGACACTAGTGCAGGGAACGTTCTACACCAGGGAGAGGACAGTGCAGTAAGTGACAGACACTAGTGCGGGGAACGTTCTACACCAGGGAGAGGACAGTGCAGTAAGTGACAGACACTAGTGCGGGGAACGTTCTGCAGCAGGGAGAGGACAGTGCAGTAAGTGACAGACACTAGTGCGGGGAACATTCTGCAGCAGGGAGAGGACAGTGCAGTAAGTGACAGACACTAGTGCGGGGAACGTTCTACACCAGGGAGAGGACAGTGCAGTAAGTGACAGACACTAGTGCGGGGAACGTTCTACACCAGGGAGAGGACAGTGCAGTAAGTGACAGACACTAGTGCGGGGAACGTTCTACACCAGGGAGAGGACAGTTCTGCACCAGGGAACGTTCTACACCAGGGAGAGGACAGTTCTGCACCAGGGAGAGGACAGTGCAGTAAGTGACAGACACTAGTGCAGGGAACGTTCTACACCAGGGAGAGGACAGGGCAGTAAGTGACAGACACTAGTGCAGGGAACGTTCTGCACCAGGGAGAGGACAGTGCAGTAAGTGACAGACACTAGTGCAGGGAACGTTCTGCACCAGGGAGAGGACAGGGCAGTAAGTGACAGACACTAGTGCAGGGAACGTTCTACACCAGGGAGAGGACAGTGCAGTAAGTGACAGACACTAGTGCAGGGAACGTTCTGCACCAGGGAGAGGACAGTGCAGTAAGTGACAGACACTAGTGCAGGGAACGTTCTGCACCAGGGAGAGGACAGTGCAGTAAGTGACAGACACTAGTGCAGGGAACGTTCTACACCAGGGAGAGGACAGTGCAGTAAGTGACAGACACTAGTGCAGGGAACGTTCTGCACCAGGGAGAGGACAGTGCAGTAAGTGACAGACACTAGTGCAGGGAACGTTCTGCACCAGGGAGAGGACAGTGCAGTAAGTGACAGACACTAGTGCGGGGAACATTCTGCACCAGGGAGAGGACAGTGCAGTAAGTGACAGACACTAGTGCAGGGAACGTTCTGCACCAGGGAGAGGACAGTGCAGTAAGTGACAGACACTAGTGCAGGGAACGTTCTGCACCAGGGAGAGGACAGTGCAGTAAGTGACAGACACTAGTGCGGGGAACATTCTGCACCAGGGAGAGGACAGTGCAGTAAGTGACAGACACTAGTGCGGGGAACGTTCTACACCAGGGAGAGGACAGTGCAGTAAGTGACAGACACTAGTGCAGGGAACGTTCTGCACCAGGGAGAGGACAGTGCAGTAAGTGACAGACACTAGTGCAGGGAACGTTCTGCACCAGGGAGAGGACAGTGCAGTAAGTGACAGACACTAGTGCAGGGAACGTTCTACACCAGGGAGAGGACAGTGCAGTAAGTGACAGACACTAGTGCAGGGAACGTTCTGCACCAGGGAGAGGACAGTGCAGTAAGTGACAGACACTAGTGCAGGGAACGTTCTACACCAGGGAGAGGACAGTGCAGTAAGTGACAGACACTAGTGCGGGGAACGTTCTACACCAGGGAGAGGACAGTGCAGTAAGTGACAGACACTAGTGCGGGGAACGTTCTACACCAGGGAGAGGACAGTGCAGTAAGTGACAGACACTAGTGCGGGGAACGTTCTACACCAGGGAGAGGACAGTGCAGTAAGTGACAGACACTAGTGCAGGGAACGTTCTGCACCAGGGAGAGGACAGTGCAGTAAGTGACAGACACTAGTGCAGGGAACGTTCTACACCAGGGAGAGGACAGTGCAGTAAGTGACAGACACTAGTGCGGGGAACGTTCTACACCAGGGAGAGGACAGTGCAGTAAGTGACAGACACTAGTGCGGGGAACGTTCTGCAGCAGGGAGAGGACAGTGCAGTAAGTGACAGACACTAGTGCGGGGAACATTCTGCAGCAGGGAGAGGACAGTGCAGTAAGTGACAGACACTAGTGCGGGGAACGTTCTACACCAGGGAGAGGACAGTGCAGTAAGTGACAGACACTAGTGCAGGGAACGTTCTGCACCAGGGAGAGGACAGTGCAGTAAGTGACAGACACTAGTGCGGGGAACGTTCTACACCAGGGAGAGGACAGTGCAGTAAGTGACAGACACTAGTGCGGGGAACGTTCTACACCAGGGAGAGGACAGTGCAGTAAGTGACAGACACTAGTGCGGGGAACATTCTGCACCAGGGAGAGGACAGTGCAGTAAGTGACAGACACTAGTGCAGGGAACGTTCTGCACCAGGAAGAGGACAGTGCAGTAAGTGACAGACACTAGTGCAGGGAACGTTCTGCACCAGGGAGAGGACAGTGCAGTAAGTGACAGACACTAGTGCAGGGAACGTTCTGCACCAGGGAGAGGACAGTGCAGTAAGTGACAGACACTAGTGCAGGGAACGTTCTGCACCAGGGAGAGGACAGTGCAGTAAGTGACAGACACTAGTGCGGGGAACATTCTGCACCAGGGAGAGGACAGTGCAGTAAGTGACAGACACTAGTGCAGGGAACGTTCTGCACCAGGAAGAGGACAGTGCAGTAAGTGACAGACACTAGTGCAGGGAACGTTCTGCACCAGGAAGAGGACAGTGCAGTAAGTGACAGACACTAGTGCAGGGAACGTTCTGCACCAGGGAGAGGACAGTGCAGTAAGTGACAGACACTAGTGCAGGGAACGTTCTGCACCAGGGAGAGGACAGTGCAGTAAGTGACAGACACTAGTGCGGGGAACGTTCTGCACCAGGGAGAGGACAGTGCAGTAAGTGACAGACACTAGTGCGGGGAACATTCTGCACCAGGGAGAGGACAGTGCAGTAAGTGACAGACACTAGTGCAGGGAACGTTCTGCACCAGGGAGAGGACAGTGCAGTAAGTGACAGACACTAGTGCAGGGAACGTTCTGCACCAGGGAGAGGACAGTGCAGTAAGTGACAGACACTAGTGCGGGGAACGTTCTGCACCAGGGAGAGGACAGTGCAGTAAGTGACAGACACTAGTGCAGGGAACATTCTGCACCAGGGAGAGGACAGTGCAGTAAGTGACAGACACTAGTGCAGGGAACGTTCTGCACCAGGGAGAGGACAGTGCAGTAAGTGACAGACACTAGTGCGGGGAACGTTCTGCACCAGGGAGAGGACAGTGCAGTAAGTGACAGACACTAGTGCGGGGAACATTCTGCACCAGGGAGAGGACAGTGCAGTAAGTGACAGACACTAGGGCAGGGAACGTTCTGCACCAGGGAGAGGACAGTGCAGTAAGTGACAGACACTAGTGCGGGGAACGTTCTGCACCAGGGAGAGGACAGTGCAGTAAGTGACAGACACTAGTGCGGGGAATGTTCTGCACCAGGGAGAGGACAGTGCAGTAAGTGACAGACACTAGTGCAGGGAACGTTCTGCACAAGGGAGAGGACAGTGGGAGTGACAGACACTAGTGCGGGGAACGTTCTGCACCAGGGAGAGGACAGTGCAGAGGGCACTACAGACCCCTCACACACAGGTGCCAGCAGTGGGCACTACAGACCCCTCACACACAGGTGCCAGCAGCGGGCACTACAGACCCCTCCTCACACACAGGTGCCAGCAGCGGACACTGCAGACCCACCATACACAGGTGCCAGCAGCGGGCACTACAGACCCACCATACACAGGTGCCAGCAGCGGGCACTACAGACCCACCATACACAGGTGCCAGCAGCGGGCACTACAGACCCACCATACACAGGTGCCAGCAGCGGGCACTACAGACCCACCACACACAGGTGCCAGCAGCGGGCACTACAGACCCACCATACACAGGTGCCAGCAGCGGGCACTACAGACCCACCACACACAGGTGCCAGCAGCGGGCACTACAGACCCACCATACACAGGTGCCAGCAGCGGGCACTACAGACCCCTCACACACAGGTGCCAGCAGCAAAACACACCTTTTATACACACAAAGAAGGAAATCAGTAACCCACACCATGGCAGAGGCTGGTGCCAGCATCTCTCCGGTTGGGCACAATGGGAATCTTGTTAGTGCGGGCTTTCCTCCTCACAATTTATATGCTGGAAACTGTGTAAACCAGCTGGAAATCACAGGCAGCAATCGCCAGCGGTAACAGCTGATTCCCCATTTCCACTGTACAGAGGACCCAGCTGGAGCAGAAGCCATAGAGACACGTGAGGTCTGCAGCCGTGGACGGGAACTAACAGACAGCGGCGCAATAAGCTATCTGTGCAGAGAGCGGAACCAGCGCTCCATACCTTTACCACCAAGCAGAAGCGGCACTGGGGGCATTGTACAGCGCTACAAACCTTTACCACCAAGCGGCACTGGGAGCATCGTACAGCGCTACAAACCTTTACCACCAAGCAGAAGCGGCACTGGGAACATCGTACAGCGCTACAAACCTTTACCACCAAGCAGAAGCGGCACTGGGAGCATCGTACAGCGCTAAAAACCTTTACCACCAAGCAGAAGCGGCACTGGGAGCATCGTACAGCGCTACAAACCTTTACCACCAAGCAGAAGCGGCACTGGGAGCATCGTACAGCGCTACAAACCTTCACCACCAAGCAGAAGCGGCACTGGGAGCATCGTACAGCGCTACAAACCTTCACCACCAAGCAGAAGCGGCACTGGGAGCATCGTACAGCGCTACAAACCTTCACCACCAAGCAGAAGCGGCACTGGGAGCATCGTACAGCGCTACAAACCTTTACAACCAAGCAGAAGCGGCACTGGGGGCATCGTACAGCGCTACAAACCTTTACAACCAAGCAGAAGCGGCACTGGGAGCATCGTACAGCGCTACAAACCTTCACCACCAAGCAGAAGCGGCACTGGGAGCATCGTACAGCGCTACAAACCTTTACCACCAAGCAGAAGCGGCACTGGGAGCATCGTACAGCGCTACAAACCTTTACAACCAAGCAGAAGCGGCACTGGGAGCATCGTACAGCGCTACAAACCTTTACCACCAAGCAGAAGCGGCACTGGGAGCATCGTACAGCGCTACAAACCTTTACAACCAAGCAGAAGCGGCACTGGGAGCATCGTACAGCGCTACAAACCTTTACAACCAAGCAGAAGCGGCACTGGGAGCATCGTACAGCGCTACAAACCTTTACCACCAAGCAGGAGCGGCACTGGGAGCATCGTACAGCGCTACAAACCTTTACCACCAAGCAGAAGCGGCACTGGGAGCATCGTACAGCGCTACAAACCTTTACCACCAAGCAGAAGCGGCACTGGGAGCATCGTACAGCGCTACAAACCTTTACCACCAAGCAGAAGCGGCACTGGGAGCATCGTACAGCGCTACAAACCTTTACCACCAAGCAGGAGCGGCACTGGGAGCATCGTACAGCGCTACAAACCTTTACCACCAAGCAGAAGCGGCACTGGGAGCATCGTACAGCGCTACAAACCTTTACCACCAAGCAGAAGCGGCACTGGGAGCATCGTACAGCGCTACAAACCTTTACCACCAAGCAGAAGCGGCACTGGGAGCATCGTACAGCGCTACAAACCTTTACCACCAAGCAGAAGCGGCACTGGGAGCATCGTACAGCGCTACAAACCTTTACCACCAAGCAGAAGCGGCACTGGGAGCATCGTACAGCGCTACAAACCTTTACCACCAAGCAGAAGCGGCACTGGGAGCATCGTACAGCGCTACAAACCTTCACCACCAAGCAGGAGCGGCACTGGGAGCATCGTACAGCACTACAAACCTTTACCACCAAGCAGAAGCGGCACTGGGAGCATCGTACAGCGCTACAAACCTTTACAACCAAGCAGAAGCGGCACTGGGAGCATCGTACAGCGCTACAAACCTTTACAACCAAGCAGAAGCGGCACTGGGAGCATCGTACAGCGCTACAAACCTTTACCACCAAGCAGAAGCGGCACTGGGAGCATCGTACAGCGCTACAAACCTTTACCACCAAGCGGCACTGGGAGCATCGTACAGCGCTACAAACCTTTACAACCAAGCAGAAGCGGCACTGGGAGCATCGTACAGCGCTACAAACCTTTACCACCAAGCAGAAGCGGCACTGGGAGCATCGTACAGCACTACAAACCTTTACCACCAAGCAGAAGCGGCACTGGGAGCATCGTACAGCACTACAAACCTTTACCACCAAGCAGAAGCGGTACTGGGAGCATCGTACAGCGCTACAAACCTTTACCACCAAGCAGAATCGGCACTGGGAACATCGTACAGCGCTACCAACCTTTACCACCAAGCAGAAGCGGCACTGGGGGCATCGTACAGCACTACCAACCTTTACCACCAAGCAGAAGCGGCACTGGGGGCATCGTACAGCACTACAAACCTTTACCACCAAGCAGAAGCGGCACTGGGGGCATCGTACAGCGCTACAAACCTTTACCACCAAGCAGAAGCGGCACTGGGAGCATCGTACAGCACTACAAACCTTTACCACCAAGCAGAAGCGGCACTGGGAGCATCGTACAGCGCTACAAACCTTTACCACCAAGCAGAAGCGGCACTGGGAGCATCGTACAGCGCTACAAACCTTTACCACGAAGCAGAAGCGGCACTGGGAGCATCGTACAGCGCTACAAACCTTTACCACCAAGCAGAAGCGGCACTGGGAGCATCGTACAGCGCTACAAACCTTTACCACCAAGCAGAAGCGGCACTGGGAGCATCGTACAGCGCTACAAACCTTCACCACCAAGCAGAAGCGGCACTGGGAGCATCGTACAGCGCTACAAACCTTTACAACCAAGCAGAAGCGGCACTGGGAGCATCGTACAGCGCTACAAACCTTTACAACCAAGCAGAAGCGGCACTGGGAGCATCGTACAGCGCTACAAACCTTTACCACCAAGCAGAAGCGGCACTGGGAGCATCGTACAGCGCTACAAACCTTTACCACCAAGCGGCACTGGGAGCATCGTACAGCGCTACAAACCTTTACAACCAAGCAGAAGCGGCACTGGGAGCATCGTACAGCGCTACAAACCTTTACCACCAAGCAGAAGCGGCACTGGGAGCATCGTACAGCACTACAAACCTTTACCACCAAGCAGAAGCGGCACTGGGAGCATCGTACAGCACTACAAACCTTTACCACCAAGCAGAAGCGGTACTGGGAGCATCGTACAGCGCTACAAACCTTTACCACCAAGCAGAATCGGCACTGGGAACATCGTACAGCGCTACCAACCTTTACCACCAAGCAGAAGCGGCACTGGGGGCATCGTACAGCACTACCAACCTTTACCACCAAGCAGAAGCGGCACTGGGGGCATCGTACAGCACTACAAACCTTTACCACCAAGCAGAAGCGGCACTGGGGGCATCGTACAGCGCTACAAACCTTTACCACCAAGCAGAAGCGGCACTGGGAGCATCGTACAGCACTACAAACCTTTACCACCAAGCAGAAGCGGCACTGGGAGCATCGTACAGCGCTACAAACCTTTACCACCAAGCAGAAGCGGCACTGGGAGCATCGTACAGCGCTACAAACCTTTACCACGAAGCAGAAGCGGCACTGGGAGCATCATACAGCGCTACATACCTTTACCTCCAAGCGGCACTGGGGGCATCGTACAGCGCTACAAACCTTTACCACCAAGCGGCACTGGGAACATCATACAGCGCTACAAACCTTTACCACCAAGCAGAAGCGGCACTGGGAGCATCGTACAGCGCTACAAACCTTTACCACCAAGCAGAAACGGCACTGGGGGCATCGTACAGCGCTACATACCTTCACCACCAAGCAGAAGCGGCACTGGGAACATCGTACAGCGCTACAAACCTTTACCACCAAGCAGAAGCGGCACTGGGGGCATCGTACAGCGCTACAAACCTTTACCACCAAGCAGAAGCGGCACTGGGAGCATCGTACAGCGCTACAAACCTTCACCACCAAGCAGAAGCGGCACTAGGAGCATCGTACAGCGCTAAGACCTGGCACAGCACAGTGATTAGTAAGAATACTATACTGCCCAAAACAAGGCAGGCAGGGCACAGTCACCTGTTATAGGGCAGAAGCCTGAATCCCCTGTAGCGCACTGACTAAAGAGCAGGTGTAACCTACCACAGCACAGGAAGGTGAGAGGCAAGATGTACTGACCTCCATAGATAACAGATGGATGTGTGTAAGCCTGAGAGCAGGGCCCTCTGACCCCTCTGTTATTACACAGTCTTCTTCTATTACTGTTCTGGTCCCAACTATAAAGCGCAACAGAATATGCTGGCACTATATGAGCATAATATAAATATATATATATATACACATATACACACACACGCACATACATACACACAGCTTATAGCGGCACTCAGACTCATAACACGTATAAGCCATGGTCATATATGTTCCAACGTTTCGGTGACGCACCCCCACTTCCATTAAATCGACCCTGCAATAAACCTGATGGTGACTTTATTCGTGTTAGGGGTCTCGGAGTGTCGCCATAAGCTGCGTGACCTGGAGCTCTAGTTATTAAACTGTAGTTTCAGAAATAAAGTATCTCCGGGATATAAGGAGGAGGGAGTGCAGTAGCGGCAGTCCGCACAGGTTTCTATGCGCCCTGCTGTGCTGACCATTATCCACGCTTGTCCGTGGCTGCTGATGCCATCTTCAGATGGCGGTAGCCCACAGCAGCCTATGGGCTACCTTTCTATGTGTTTTGGTGGTGGTTTGGGTGAATGCCAGTAACGGCGCTGAATGTGCAAAGCAGAAATTAAAATGATTGCGATGTGATCACTGACCAACGGGACGGGGGCCCGGAGACTCAGAGACGGGACGGGGGCCCGGAGACTCAGAGACGGGACGGGGGCCCGGAGACTCAGAGACGGGACGGGGGCCCGGAGACTCAGAGACGGGACGGGGGCCCGGAGACTCAGAGACGGGATACATCTGGGCGAATTAAGATTTCTTATTGCTTTGAATTGTGGTGGTAGGAATCTCTATTTTCAGTCGGCTTGGGGTGTCAGGCAGTTAGGGTTAGCCACTAGGGGTGGAGATAGCCCTGGTCACCACCCCCGGAGGGTTAGGGTAGGGGAGGGTTCAAATTCTTACCCCTCTTGATGTCGGGATCTTCGGTGTTGGGATGCCACTGTCGGTCATGTGATCACAGGCACCTCATACCGAACCTCATGTAAGTCGCCGTAAATATATATTTCATTAGTTCTCATCTGCGTGTATCATAAGCCTAGTAGAACCACACACCGGCGCTGTACGGAGGGCAGCAGGAGATACGGGTATATATAGATGGAGGCGTTACATCGAGGACACAAGCACCCAGTCACTGCCACAGAAAGAGGCCATCCAGCTGAGTAATTCATGAGCTCTGTCCTGCAAGATTTACCCTACGTGACAGAACTTCAGGATTTCCCCAGGTAGAGCACAGAACATAGATAACTGCTGCGAAATACAGGCATGAATACACAGACCTGTACAGTGCACACTGCCGGCACAGTGACCCCATAATCACAGCGACACTGCAGGACCAGACACATACCCAGCACTGTGCACCGCTCAGGGGTCTGTACAGTGCACACTGCCGGCACAGTGACTGCAGGACCAGACACATACCCAGCACTGTGCACCACTCAGGGGTCTGTACAGTGCACACTGCCAGCACAGTGACTGCAGGACCAGACACATACCCAGCACTGTGCACCACTCAGGGGGTCCTGTACAGTGCACACTGCCGGCACAGTGACTGCGGGACCAGACACATACCCAGCACTGTGCACCACTCAGGGGGTCCTGTACAGTGCACACTGCCGGGACAGTGACTGCAGGACCAGACACATACCCAGCACTGTGCACCACTCAGGGGGTCCTGTACAGTGCACACTGCCGGACCAGACACATACCCAGCACTGTGCACCGCTCAGGGGTCTGTACAGTGCACACTGCCGGCACAGTGACTGCAGGACCAGACACATACCCAGCACTGTGCACCACTCAGGGGGTCCTGTACAGTGCACACTGCCGATACAGTGACTGCAGGACCAGACACATACCCAGCACTGTGCACCGCTCAGGGGTCTGTACAGTGCACACTGCCGATACAGTGACTGCGGGACCAGACACATACCCAGCACTGTGCACCACTCATGGATCCTGTACAGTGCACACTGCCAGCACAGTGACTGCAGGACCAGACACATACCCAGCACTGTGCACCACTCAGGGGGTCCTGTACAGTGCACACTGCCGGCACAGTGACTGCGGGACCAGACACATACCCAGCACTGTGCACCACTCAGGGGTCCTGTACAGTGCACACTGCCGGCACAGTGACTGCGGGACCAGACACATACCCAGCACTGTGCACCACTCAGGGGGTCCTGTACAGTGCACACTGCCGGCACAGTGACTGCAGGACCAGACACATACCCAGCACTGTGCACCACTCAGGGGGTCCTGTACAGTGCACACTGCCGGCACAGTGACTGCAGGACCAGACACATACCCAGCACTGTGCACCACTCAGGGGGTCCTGTACAGTGCACACTGCCGGCACAGTGACTGCAGGACCAGACACATACCCAGCACTGTGCACCACTCAGGGGGTCCTGTACAGTGCACACTGCCGGCAGTGACTGCGGGACCAGACACATACCCAGCACGGCGAGGGCGCAGAATGCAGCGTATCCAGTGACAGCACGGTGACTCAGTAATGTCCCCACCCCCTGGAATATGTCACACACTCTGTACACAGCGATCATTCGCTCCCTGGGGTCTCATACCTGTATGTACATTCCGGGCTTCCCCATCACATTCCCAGCAGGAGGGGCTCTCTAGGCTTTTCCTGGATACAAGTATCTTCACATAGTGTCCAGTGCAGGCTGTGCGGAGGATTACAGAGCAGGCTGTGCGGAGGATTACAGAGCAGCACCTGAGGAAGCACTAAACTGGGTCCTTATAGTCAGAGGGGAGATCACAGAGCCCCGAGGGGTCCTCACAGTCAGAGGGGAGATCAGAGAGCCCCGAGGGGTCCTCACAGTCAGAGGGGAGATCACAGAGCCCCGAGGGGTCCTCAAAGCCCGGGGGAAGATCACAGAGCCCCGAGGGGTCCTCACAGTCCAAGGGGAGATCACAGAGCCCCGAGGGGTCCTCACAGTCCAAGGGGAGATCACAGAGCCCCGAGGGGTCCTCACAGCCCGGGGAAGATCACAGAGCCCCGAGGGGTCCTCACAGCCCGGGGGGAGATCACAGAGCCCCGAGGGGTCCTCACAGCCCGGGGGAGATCACAGAGCCCTGAGGCGTCCTCACAGCCCGGGGGGAGATCACAGAGCCCCGAGGGGTCCTCACAGTCAGAGGGGAGATCACAGAGCACCGGGGGTCCCAACAGCCAGAGGTGAGATAACAAAGCACCGGGGGTCCTCACAGTCCGGTGGGGTAGATCACAGAGCACAGAGGGGTCCTCACAGTTCGGTGGGGTAGATCACAGAGCACCGGGGGTCCTCACAGTCCGGTGGGGTAGATCACAGAGCACCGGGGGTCCTCACAGTCCGGGGGGAGATCACAGAGCACCGGGGGTCCTCACAGTCCGGTGGGGTAGATCACAGAGCACAGAGGGGTCCTCACAGTCCGGGGGGAGATCACAGAGCACCGGGGGTCCTCACAGTCCGGTGGGGTAGATCACAGAGCACCGGGGGTCCTCACAGTCCGGGGGGAGATCACAGAGCACCGGGGGTCCTCACAGTCCGGGGGGAGATCACAGAGCACCGGGGGTCCTCACAGTCCGGGGGGAGATCACAGAGCACCGGGGGTCCTCACAGTCCGGTGGGGTAGATCACAGAGCACCGGGGGTCCTCACAGTCCGGGGGGAGATCACAGAGCACCGGGGGGAGATCACAGAGAGCTGTGAGTGACAGGAGTTGCGTTGTTTCCTTGCAGATATGACTGATGTAAGCTGGCGCCTGGTAAATAATGACCCCGCAGCACCAGGCAGGCTGTACATATTGACAAGGCAGAGACACATAATCCAGACACAGAAGAAGGGTTATGTGAGGTCAGAACACGCAGTTCTGTCAGGTGCTTTATATCCAGACAGCAACAAGCTGGATACACAACAAAACCCTCACCTACAGAACACTGCAATCTCCCCAGTCTGTGCCCTGGCCAGTCACATGACACCTTAACAGGGGGGGGGGCTTTGTCCCATAATAACAAAGCCCTATAAATAACTTCTTCTGAGCAGCGGAGAATAGGACCCCGGGAAAGGTGAAAGCACAGTAGAACGGAACACAGCTGTATACAGTGGGTACGACCCCCACCCCAGGGTCACATGGCATAGAATAGCTGAGATGGGAAGGAAGTGACGGATACAGCTATAGATAAATATAGCAGCTTTGTGCCTCCAGCCTCTTATACCGTGCCCCAGAATGCACCGATTCCCAGATGAACAGTGTCTTACTAACCTCCCCTCCCTTCACATGAAGCCCCCGATATGTCTGTAACATCCTGTTCTGCAGCACAGAGCAGCGTTCTCCCCCTTACTCAGAACACAGCGTTCCTCACATCCTGACACTGTCTAACAGCACAGGCTGATCTGACACCAGGAGAGAGCGCTCCTCACATCCTGACACTGTCTAACAGCACAGGCTGATCTGACACCAGGAGAGAGCGCTCCTCACATCCTGACACTGTCTAACAGCACAGGCTGATCTGACACCAGGAGAGAGAGCTCCTCACATCCTGACACTGTCTAACAGCACAGGCTGATCTGACACCAGGAGAGAGCGCTCCTCACATCCTGACACTGTCTAACAGCACAGGCTGATCTGACATCAGGAGAGAGAGCTCCTCACATCCTGACACTGTCTAACAGCACAGGCTGATCTGACACCAGGAGAGAGCGCTCCTCACATCCTGACACTGTCTAACAGCACAGGCTGATCTGACATCAGGAGAGAGCGTTCCTCACATCCTGACACTGTAACAGCACAGGCTGATCTGACACCAGGAGAGAGCGCTCCTCGCATCCTGACACTGTCTAACAGCACAGGCTGATCTGACACCAGGAGAGAGCGCTCCTCACATCCTGACACTGTCTAACAGCACAGGCTGATCTGACACCAGGAGAGAGCGCTCCTCACATCCTGACACTGTCTAACAGCACAGGCTGATCTGACACCAGGAGAGAGAGCGCTCCTCACATCCTGACACTGTCTAACAGCACAGGCTGATCTGACACCAGGAAAGAGCGCTCCTCACATCCTGACACTGTCTAACAGCACAGGCTGATCTGACACCAGGAGAGAGAGCGCTCCTCACATCCTGACACTGTCTAACAGCACAGGCTGATCTGACACCAGGAGAGAGCGCTCCTCACATCCTGACACTGTCTAACAGCACAGGCTGATCTGACACCAGGAGAGCACTCCTCACATCCTGACACTAACAGCACAGGCTGATCGGACACCAGGAGAGAGCGCTCCTCACATCCTGACACTGTCTAACAGCACAGGCTGATCTGACACCAGGAGAGAGTGTTCCTCACATCCTGACACTGTCTAACAGCACAGGCTGATCTGACAGAGGACAACTTCCTAGTATAAGGGTCAGGTCAGGGATGTAACCTGTCAGTAGCAGTATATCACCCTATCCCCTAGCCACATGCTATCCCAGGGCACCGTACACAGCCCCTACCCGTCACCAGGCTGCGCAGGACTGACCGTGTTACTTAATAGCATCTGCCAGGGAGTGGGACTTCCCCACCGCAGCTGCCCCACGTCATTACAGATTTATACATAGTACACAGTGATCATACGTGTAAACATGCCCGCTACAGATGTGTCCCCCATGCATTATTGCTGCAGTCATGCCAAACATCCCTTCTTGGTACTCCAGGTCCCACGTGACGCGGCTTGCGCCGTTCATCTTTTTACCTGTTCGTTGCAATGCAATGCAATGCGACAAAACTGCTTCACAAGATGTGCGATACTTGTATATCTGTGTGCAACTGGGTCTCTGAGTATACGGAGTGCTTCAATGCACCGGCTACGGCGGTTCAGTAGCCCTAGTTTCTCCATATACAGACCCCGTCGCACACATACAGGTATCACACCTCAGATTAATCAGGGCATTGTTACATCACACTGCGCTCAAGATGCACATTCACAAGAAAAACCCAGCGCGGCTCAATCACACCACAGGGTATCGCAATGCCTGGCGGATTGAGACGAGGTGTATGAGGACACGTCTGTAAGTACTCTGCAGGCCATGAACATGCTTCTATCTGACTCCAGAGTAACTCAGGGCTCAACAAGTTTTTGTTTAAATCTAGGAGCCAGACCATCATCCATGACCAAAACACATGAAAACTTGTATAGACCACCACACATGTACCTTCAATGCCCCTCAACCTTCTGATATGCCATCAGACTTCCACACGTGTCCCTTCAATGCCCCTCAACCTCCTGATATGCCATCAGACTTCCACACGTGTCCCTTCAATACCCCGCAACCTCCCTTCATGCCATCAAACCTCAGACCACTACACGTCCTTCAATGCCCTCAACCTCCTGATATGCCATCAGACCACCACACGTCCCTTCAATGCCCCTCAACCTCCTGATATGCCATCAAACTACCACAAATGTCCCTTCAATGCCCCTCAACCTCCTGATATGCCATCAGACCTCCACACATGTCCCTTCAGTACCCCGCAACTTCCCTTCATGCCATCAAACCTCAGACCACTACATGTCCCTTTACTGCCCCTCAACCTCCCTACATGCCATCAGACCACCACACGCCTTAAATGCCCCAGAACCTCCCTACATGCCATCAGACCACATGTCCCTTCAATGCCCTTCAAGCTCCCTACATGCCATCAGAACAACACGCATCCCTTCAAAGCCCCTCAGACCACCACACAGGCTTATATGAAGGAATGTGACATATCTAACAGCGTTACATAAAGGGATACGAGATATCAAACTGGGTTATGTGAAGGAATGTGATATATGTAACAACGTTATATGAAGGGGTGTGACATATCTTAGTGTTCATTCTAGCACCCTGCACCTTTCAAAACATGTGCAGTTCCTCTTTCCTGCCTGGGGTGTCGCTCTCTCCTCTGGTGCTTCTCAGCACACTCAGGTCTGTATTTCAGTGCTGAGATACAGACCAGAGTGTTCTGAGAAGCACCAGAGCAGAGAGCGACACCCCATGCAGGAAAGGAGAACTGCATGGATTTTGAAAGGTGCAGGGTGCTAGAATGAACACTATATCTAACAGCATTATATGAAGGGGTGTGACATATCTAACAGCATTATATGAAGGGGTGTGACATATCTAACAGCATTATATGAAGGGGTGTGACATATCTAACAGCATTATATGAAGGGGTGTGACATATCTAACAGCATTATATGAAGAGGTGTGACATAACTAACAGTGTTATATCAAGAGCTGTGAAATATCTAACAGCGTTATATGAAGGGATACGAGATAAACAGCGTTATATGACGGAACGTGACATGTAACAGCGTTTAGTGAAGGGGTGTGAGAGTCTAACATCATTATATGAGGGGATGCCTTCATACAAGGTGATCGGCCTGTGTGTGAGACACGAGTCGCCAGATTGAAGTCAGTATTATCCGTCGGCTCACCTGCCCGGTGCATGTAGTGGTGCGTTTGTTTGGAACAACGCAAGTAAGAGGGTGATGGGCCTATTGTTCTGTGCATACTGCTGCCTGCTATATATCCCAATGTCAGAGAAAACCCCTCTAAGTGTCATATATTCTAGCGTGTGAGCACCAGCCCTTTATACTGAAGGTGCGACACCGAGAGATGAGACAGGTCACACACAGGTGGGGTTATACCGGTATATACTGTACGCAACGTGGTGTTTTTGTACTACTTTATTTTTGGGTGTGCCACATGTTGAGGATCTTTGGTGACAGGAGCGCGACAAAGTGTTTTATCCTTTATTGTTTTTCTAAATATTTATTCTAAGTGTAAGGAGACACATTGTGGAGATTATCTATTGGTGCCGCCTCAGAGTGAGCAGTGGCCTCTATACTATTCATTCTCACCATTATACAAAGAGCGGGGGGGGGGGCACAATGGGGTGTGGACTACTCAGCAGCACTCTAGGCCAGAGCATTACTGTTATCGGAGGGGTGAGAATTACCAATAACACAATGTTACAGCAGGCTTGTTGTCACCCCGGGCGTTACTCTACACCCTGCTCACCCTCAGCAGCCAGAACATCTCAGACATAAGCAGCTTCTGTGTGAACCTGTGCTGAGGTCAGGGAGGGAAAGGAAACAGAAAGTAACCAGAGTGAGCCACAGGGAAACGGCGGGGACGCAGCATGGAAACACTGCAGACTGGGCGATAACACACACTGCATCTCACTGCAGGAGCCGTCACTGGATGCTCATTACTACCCAGCCGGTACACAGTGCCAATGGCAAACGAGTCAACCCTTAACGTGCCGCCTGGGCTCTAGGGGACGCTAAAAACTACAGGGGATCAGTACGTAATCCCGCTGGACGGGATCCCGGCGGTCGAAATACCGACGCCGGAATCCCGACCACACAATCCCGACAGGGGTGGCGAGCGGAACGCAGCCCCTTGCGGGCTCGCTTCCCTAGCCATGCTGCGGGCACGGTGCCTCGCTACGCTCGGCACACTATTATATTCTCCCTCTATGGGTGTCATGGACACCCACGGAGGGAGAATATGTCGGGATTGTGGCGGTCGGGATTCCGGCGTCGGTATTTCGACCGCCGGGATCCCGTCCAGCGGGATGTTGACCGCATCCCAACTACAGACTAGGAACAGAGCACTGTACATATACACAGTGCTGCCCGTGTACCGCACGCCAGTACTAACCAATTACCCTCCTTACCGTAAATGAAAGAAAATGTATCAGTAGCGCAAATCAGAGAGCAATGGCGACATAATGACATCACAGCCGTAACCCCACCGACGTACGGAACACTCATTACTACAATACAGCGCCATCATGAGCCGCCTTCACTGGCGCACACATACAAAAAAAGGTATACACCGCGTTACCCCAAACTAATGTACAAACTGCCCAAGTCACACTAAACACTGCGGTCATCCCACAACGTCAGCAGCCACCAATGTCACGCACACGCAGAGCACCGTCAGCTTCGTAAGAGCCAGACCTCATCCAGCGCTACCAAGCGGATACCAGAGACAGACTTATATTCCAGATGTCATGCTCTGTATCTGTAGCTTTCCAGGGACACCAGCAACCCAAACCGGAGGAAGCCAAATGAGCCGGTGTCTCTCTGTGGTTACAGATGCTGAAAGCCACGATCCTGCTGCCGCACAAAGGTGATTCCACAAAACATGTGCTGCACTACACACCGGGCGGCAGGAATATTACAAAAAGGATATCCTGGAGCTAGAAAAGGTTCAGAGGCGGGCAACCAAACTAATCAAGGTCATGGAGACGCTGGAATACGAGGAAAGGCTTGCAAGGCTAGACATGTTTACATTGGAAAAGAGGAGACTAAGAGGGGACATGATCAACATCTACAAATATATAAGGGGTCAATACACAGAGCTTGGGAGGGACCTGTTTTCCATAAGATCAGCACAGAGGACAATTGGTCACTCGGTTAGGTTAGAGGAGAGGAGTTTCCGCACATTGAGGTGAAATGGTATTTTCACAGTAAGGACAATACGTGTTTGGAATTCCCTGCCTGAGAGAGTAGTAACTGCGGACTCAGTCAACACCTTTAAGAATGGGTTAGATAAATTCCTATTGGATAAAGACATTCAGGGTTATGGTGCGTAGGCACGCATTATAGTTACTGTAACTAGTGCTAACATAAAGATAACTAGTCCTATAATAAGACTGCATAGGAGACCACAAATAGGTTGAACTCGATGGACAATTGTCTTTTTTCAACCTTAGTTACTATGTTACTATGAGTTACACCTTCCACAGGAGATACACAGCCATGGAAAAGGTACCCACAGCCCGCCATGCTGGGTACAGTACATCTAGTTACCTAGTGGGCACATCTGCCATGTGACGGAGGCTTAGAAGCTGTATTCCTACACCAGGGACCTCAGAATGGGCCAATGAGGAGCGAGCAGGCATTAAACGCTGCAAGCGGCTACTCGTTATCTCATGTCAGTAATATAACTGGTCCAGGGTGTCTGGACGCCCCGTTCTCCTCATTCGGTCACAGCTTATGACGCTAGTGCTGCTAGACACCTCACCGCGCCATGCGCAATGCAAAAAGAATAATTCCAGTTCCTAGAAAAGACAATGACCATGAGTAGACCATAAACAACACAGACAGCGGCTTGTTCATTTAGTGGTGAGGAAACACAAACTACAGAGCACACGTAGATAAATAAGGTGGTAAACCAGCAGCGATTCACCACCCCAGGTCCCTTCCTCCTGCCAGCCGCACGCTATGCAGATAAGAGGGAGCGTTCTAGAGGTCTGCTACACAGGGGAATCCTGGTGTCCTGTACAGCGCCGAGGCAGGAGGGAAGTACGAAACGTCACAGACTAATCTCCAGCATGGATAGGTAGAAACACACTATACTGGTAAACACAAGCTACAATCACCCAAACAAAACATTAAAGCTAAAATATAACAACTCAGCTCCTGTGTCATCATATAGAAAACATCAAGCGATAAATGAGCCCAATCCTATATTTATGTTATAACAATTCTTAGACTGATCACACTGAGACCATATGTAGTTCAGTTACTATGGCCGGAGACCCACCCACGTGCCCAAGATGGAGGCTACGGCGCTGAATGGCATGTGCTGTGGTGTCATTTTAAAATAAATTAACTGCGCTAGTCGCCAAATTCAAACAACCCCCCATTGCCAGGACCAGTGTATACACACACAGTACCATGCCCCATTATAACAACGCATACATATCTCACCTACTTCTAAGCGTATAAATAGCATTTCCTGGACAGCGGTGCAGATGTGCTGCGGTCACAATACGCGATCGTCAGGCGCAGTGAGGTCATCCTCCCATGCGCAGTACTCTGGGCGAAGTGTAACCAGTGTCCTCCACAGAAAGTTCTGCCAGCCGGGGGGCAATAAGAAGTAGCCGGGTGGGGGGAATGTAAAACTTTGCAATAATGAAAAAGGTTCCAATCTTTATATTAATGTGAGACAGAGATGATCAATTCTGAATTCAATAATCACATCAAGACTCTTGCACATATCAGCCACTGGCCAGCCAGCAGGACACAGATATAATGGTGCAGAGCAATGCATGCTGGGATACAGTGCAGACCTGCACTCCCCGTCTACCTTTTCTGCAATGTTCCCGCAGTCCAAATCGCGCCCTCTTAACTCTAGAACCGCGGAGAATCTGACACCCATAGAACAGCAGGAAGGGGTCACTTACGTCATAACATCATTATCATCCCTCAATCTGAACATACTACACACGTTCTGTACATGGGAATTCTACATTTCGTGCACATTTTCCACACACGGCTGTCACACATTGGGGTCTGGACCCTGCATGGGTGCAGCCATATTACATTCCTGTCAGGTGAACACTACAGGCCAATCAGCACCAGGATTGCGGTCACATGACTCTTCCCACCAATGACTATTGTGAGCATCCTATTAAACCACTTTAATATTTTCCAAAAAATCGCTCAGAAATTATATGCTTTCTCTATGATTCAATTAGGTTAAAAACCATCTATAAATTTTTTTTTATTTTATTTTTACATTTTAAAAATATCGAATCTTTTCGAACATCGGTGACCGATATATTGGGCTGCCGTTCATCAGAACATGGCAGCTGTTTGCACACGCACTTAACCTGATTGGGCTAAGACTACAGGGTGCACTTACCCCCTGTGGTTTTGTGTGCGATACCCCCCAAGCAATATATGCAAGTGGAAGACTTTTTAAGCAATAAACATCTCGCCTCTTAGACGATTGTATCTGTATCCTGCGACAACAGAATTCTGCCTAGTGCTGTTGGGATACCCCGGCTGTCCTGTAGTGAGCCCAGTGTCCCAAACCTCCATCATCTGGCATGTACCATACAAGGTCCGGTCCATGGTTAGGGACCAGTGAGAAACATCCAACGCCAACTAGGTCGTGTGTCAGCAGTGTGTCAACGCACATATTGCTGTAACAGGTTCCAGGTGCACAGTGTCCACTGCAGTCGGTGGTTTCGGTATTAGGCGATTACTGACGGTAAGAGGGAATTCCCTAATAGACCAGATCTAGCAGGATCCAACAAATCTGGGATCGCCTGGCGCAGCAAGGCGCATTCGGTCATAAATGTAACTACGCACGAAAGCATCGGGACTGAGGTGCAGAAACATGGCAGCAGGCGCTCTGGACTGATGGGTCAAAATGTGAAATATCTGTCTGTGACAGAAGGTAGATTGTTTGCTGAAGAGATGGAGAGTGGTACAATAATGAGAGTCTGCAGGTGACAGTGACGCAGGGTGGAGGTTCTCTGCATGTATGAGGCTGGAGAGCAGTACAATAATGAGAGTCTGCAGGTGACAGTGACGCAGGGTGGAGGTTCTCTGCATGTATGAGGCTGGAGAGCGGTACAATAATGAGAGTCTGCAGGTGAAAGTGACGCAGGGTGGAGGTTCTCTGCATGTATGAGGCTGGAGAGCAGTACAATAATGAGAGTCTGCAGGTGACCGTGACGCAGGGTGGAGGTTCTCTGCATGTACGAGGCTGGAGAGCGGTACAATAATGAGAGTCTGCAGGTGAAAGTGACGCAGGGTGGAGGTTCTCTGCATGTATGAGGCTGGAGAGCAGTACAATAATGAGAGTCTGCAGGTGACAGTGACGCAGGGTGGAGGTTCTCTGCATGTACGAGGCTGGAGAGCGGTACAATAATGAGAGTCTGCAGGTGAAAGTGACGCAGGGTGGAGGTTCTCTGCATGTATGAGGCTGGAGAGCAGTACAATAATGAGAGTCTGCAGGTGACAGTGACGCAGGGTGGAGGTTCTCTGCATGTACGAGGCTGGAGAGCGGTACAATAATGAGAGTCTGCAGGTGAAAGTGACGCAGGGTGGAGGTTCTCTGCATGTATGAGGCTGGAGAGCGGTACAATAATGAGAGTCTGCAGGTGAAAGTGACGCAGGGTGGAGGTTCTCTGCATGTATGAGGCTGGAGAGCGGTACAATAATGAGAGTCTGCAGGTGAAAGTGACGCAGGGTGGAGGTTCTCTGCATGTATGGGGCTGGAGAGCGGTACAATAATGAGAGTCAGCAGGTGAAAGTGACGCAGGGTGGAGGTTCTCTGCATGTATGAGGCTGGAGAGCGGTACAATAATGAGAGTCTGCAGGTGAAAGTGACACAGGGTGGAGGTTCTCTGCATGTATGGGGCTGGAGAGCGGTACAATAATGAGAGTCTGCAGGTGAAAGTGACGCAGGGTGGAGGTTCTCTGCATGTATGAGGCTGGAGAGCGGTACAATAATGAGAGTCTGCAGGTGACAGTGACGCAGGGTGGAGGTTCTCTGCATGTATGGGGCTGCATTTCAGCAGATGGAGTTGGGGATTTGGTTTATCCATCGCGCAGTACCACCAGGAAGGCATCTGATCGGCTCCAAATGTATTCTGCAGGACAATGACCCCAAAGATACAGCCAATGTCATTAAGAACTATCTTCAGCGTAAAGAAGAACAAGGAGTCTAGGAAGTGATGATAAGGCCCCACAGAGACCTGATCTCAACATCATTGAGTCTGTCTGGGATTACATGAAGAGACAGAAGGATCCGAGCAAGCCTATAACAACCTCCCTGCCGAATTCCTTCAAAAACTGTGTGCAAGTGCACCTAGAGGAATTGCTGTTTTAAAGGCATAGGACAGTCACACCAAATATTGAGGTGATTAAGATTCCTCTCCTGTTCATTCACTTTACATTTTGTTAATTGATAAAAATAAACTATTAATACTTCTATTATTGAAAGTATTCTTACATTGCAGCATTTTCTCCACACCTACCTAAAACTTTTACCCAGTATAGTGGTAATATACCTCCCTCTCCCCGCTACTGATACCTCTTCCTATACACAGTACTCGGGGTGAGGTGTTACCTGTGTCCTATATAGTGGTAATATACCTCCTCTCCCTGCTACTGATACCTCTTCCTATACACAGTACTCGGGGTGAGGCGTTACATATGTCCTATATAGTGGTGATATACCTCCCTCTCCCCGCTACTGATACCTCTTCCTATACACAGTACTCGGGGTGAGGTGTTACCGGTGTCCTATATAGTGGTAATATACCTCCTCTCCCTGCTACTGATACCTCTTCCTATACACAGTACTCGGGGTGAGGTGTTACCGGTGTCCTATATAGTGGTAATATACCTCCTCTCCCCGCTACTGATACCTCTTCCTATACACAGTACTCGGGGTGAGGTGTTACCGGTGTCCTATATAGTGGTAATATACCTCCCTCTCCCTGCTACTGATACCTCTTCCTATACACAGTACTCGGGGTGAGGTGTTACCTGTGTCCTATATAGTGGTAATATACCTCCCTCTCCCTGCTACTGATACCTCTTCCTATACACAGTACTCGGGGTGAGGTGTTACCGGTGTCCTATATAGTGGTAATATACCTCCCTCTCCCTGCTACTGATACCTCTTCCTATACACAGTACTCGGGGTGAGGTGTTACCGGTGTCCTATATAGTGGTAATATACCTCCCTCTCCCCTCTACTGATACCTCTTCCTATACACAGTACTCGGGGTGAGGTGTTACCGGTGTCCTATATAGTGGTAATATTCCTCCCTCTCCCCGCTACTGATACCTCTTCCTATACACAGTACTCGGGGTGAGGTGTTACCGGTGTACTATATAGTGGTAATATACCTCCCTCTCCCTGCTACTGATACCTCTTCCTATACACAGTACTCGGGGTGAGGTGTTACCTGTGTCCTATATAGTGGTAATATACCTCCTCTCCCCGTTACCGATACCTCTTCCTATACACAGTACTCGGGGTGAGGTGTTACCGGTGTCCTATATAGTGGTAATATACCTCCTCTCCCTGCTACTGATACCTCTTCCTATACACAGTACTCGGGGTGAGGTGTTACCTGTGTCCTATATAGTGGTAATATACCTCCCTCTCCCTGCTACTGATACCTCTTCCTATACACAGTACTCGGGGTGAGGTGTTACCGGTGTCCTATATAGTGGTAATATACCTCCTCTCCCCGCTACTGATACCTCTTCCTATACACAGTACTCGGGGTGAGGTGTTACCGGTGACCTATATAGTGGTAATATACCTCCCTCTCCCTGCTACTGATACCTCTTCCTATACACAGTACTCGGGGTGAGGTGTTACCGGTGTCCTATATATATAGCGGTAATATACCTCCCTCTCCCTGTTACTGATACCTCTTCCTATACACAGTACTCGGGGTGAGGTGTTACCTGTGTCCTATATAGTGGTAATATACCTCCCTGTTACTGATACCTCTTCCTATACACAGTACTCGGGGTGAGGTGTTACCGGAGTCCTATATAGTGGTAATATACCTCCCTCTCCCCGCTACTGATACCTCTTCCTATACACAGTACTCGGGGTGAGGTGTTACCTGTGTCCTATATAGTGGTAATATACCTCCCTCTCCCTGCTACTGATACCTCTTCCTATACACAGTACTCGGGGTGAGGTGTTACCGGAGTCCTATATAGTGGTAATATACCTCCCTCTCCCCGCTACTGATACCTCTTCCTATACACAGTACTCGGGGTGAGGTGTTACCTGTGTCCTATATAGTGGTAATATACCTCCTCTCCCTGCTACTGATACCTCTTCCTATACACAGTACTCGGGGTGAGGTGGTACCTGTGTCCTATATAGGGGTAATATACCTCCCTCTCCCCTCTACTGATACCTCTTCCTATACACAGTACTCGAGGTGAGGTGTTACCTGTGTCCTATATAGTGGTAATATACCTCCCTCTCCCCTCTACTGATACCTCTTCCTATACACAGTACTCGGGGTGAGGTGTTACCGGTGTCCTATATATAGTGGTAATATACCTCCCTCTCCCTGCTACTGATACCTCTTCCTATACACAGTACTCGGGGTGAGGTGTTACCGGTGTCCTATGTAGTGGTAATATACCTCCCTCTCCCTGTTACTGATACCTCTTCCTATACACAGTACTCGGGGTGAGGTGTTACCGGTGTACTATATATATAGCGGTAATATACCTCCCTCTCCCCGCTACTGATACCTCTTCCTATACACAGTACTCGGGGTGAGGTGTTACCTGTGTCCTATATAGTGGTAATATACCTCCTCTCCCTGCTACTGATACCTCTTCCTATACACAGTACTCGGGGTGAGGTGTTACCTGTGTCCTATATAGTGGTAATATACCTCCTCTCCCCGCTACTGATACCTCTTCCTATACACAGTACTCGGGGTGAGGTGTTACCGGTGTCCTATATATAATAAGATTTTACTTACCGATAAATCTATTTCTCGGAGTCCGTAGTGGATGCTGGGGTTCCTGAAAGGACCATGGGGAACAGCGGCTCCGCAGGAGACAGGGCACAAAAAGTAAAGCTTTTTCAGATCAGGTGGTGTGCACTGGCTCCTCCCCCTATGACCCTCCTCCAGACTCCAGTTAGGTACTGTGCCCGGACGAGCGTACACAATAAGGGAGGATTTTGAATCCCGGGTAAGACTCATACCAGCCACACCAATCACACCGTACAACCTGTGATCTAAACCCAGTTAACAGTATGATAACAGCGGAGCCTCTGAAAGATGGCTTCCTTCAACAATAACCCGAATTAGTTAACAATAACTATGTACAATTTATGCAGATAATCCGCACTTGGGATGGGCGCCCAGCATCCACTACGGACTCCGAGAAATAGATTTATCGGTAAGTAAAATCTTATTTTCTCTATCGTCCTAGTGGATGCTGGGGTTCCTGAAAGGACCATGGGGATTATACCAAAGCTCCCAAACGGGCGGGAGAGTGCGGATGACTCTGCAGCACCGAATGAGAGAACTCCAGGTCCTCCTTAGCCAGAGTATCAAATTTGTAAAATTTTACAAACGTGTTCTCCCCTGACCACGTAGCTGCTCGGCAAAGTTGTAATGCCGAGACCCCTCGGGCAGCCGCCCAAGATGAGCCCACCTTCCTTGTGGAGTGGGCCTTTACAGATTTAGGCTGTGGCAGGCCTGCCACAGAATGTGCAAGTTGGATTGTGCTACAGATCCAACGAGCAATCGTCTGCTTAGACGCAGGAGCACCCATCTTGTTGGGTGCATACAATATAAACAACGAGTCAGATTTTCTGACTCCAGCTGTCCTTGCAATATATATTTTTAATGCTCTGACAACGTCCAGTAACTTGGAGTCCTCCAAGTCACTTGTAGCCGCAGGCACTACAATAGGCTGGTTCAGATGAAATGCTGACACCACCTTAGGGAGAAAATGCGGACGAGTCCGCAGTTCTGCCCTGTCCGAATGGAAAATCAGATATGGGCTTTTGTAAGATAAAGCTGCCAATTCTGATACTCTCCTGGCAGAAGCCAGGGCTAGAAGCATGGTCACTTTCCAAGTGAGATATTTCAAATCCACCTTATTTAGTGGTTCAAACCAATGAGATTTTAGAAAGTCCAAAACCACATTGAGATCCCACGGTGCCACTGGAGGCACCACAGGAGGCTGTATATGCAGCACTCCCTTAACAAAGGTCTGGACTTCAGGGACTGAAGCCAATTCTTTTTGAAAGAAAATCGACAGGGCCGAAATTAGAACCTTAATAGATCCCAATTTGAGACCCATAGACAATCCTGATTGCAGGAAATGTAGGAATCGACCCAGTTGAAATTCCTCCGTCGGAGCACTCCGATCTTCGCACCACGCAACATATTTTCGCCAAATTTGGTGATAATGTTGCACGGTTACTTCCTTCCTTGCTTTAATCAAAGTAGGAATGACTTCTTCCGGCATGCCTTTTTCCTTTAGGATCCGGCGTTCAACCGCCATGCCGTCAAACGCAGCCGCGGTAAGTCTTGAAACAGACAGGGACCCTGCTGAAGCAAGTCCCTCCTTAGAGGTAGAGGCCACGGATCTTCCGTGATCATCTCTTGAAGTTCCGGGTACCAAGTCCTTCTTGGCCAATCCGGAACCACTAGTATCGTTCTTACGCCTCTTTGCCGTATAATTCTCAATACTTTTGGTATGAGAGGCAGAGGAGGAAACACATACACCGACTGGTACACCCAAGGCGTTACCAGCGCGTCCACAGCTATTGCCTGCGGATCTCTTGACCTGGCGCAATACCTGTCCAGTTTTTTGTTGAGGCGAGACGCCATCATGTCCACCATTGGTCTTTCCCAACGGGTTACCAGCATGTGGAAGACTTCTGGATGAAGTCCCCACTCTCCCGGGTGAAGATCGTGTCTGCTGAGGAAGTCTGCTTCCCAGTTGTCCACTCCCGGGATGAACACTGCTGACAGTGCTATCACATGATTCTCTGCCCAGCGAAGAATCCTTGCAGCTTCTGCCATTGCACTCCTGCTTCTTGTGCCGCCCTGTCTGTTCACATGGGCGACTGCCGTGATGTTGTCCGACTGGATCAACACCGGTTTTCCCTGAAGCAGAGGTTCTGCCTGGCTTAGAGCATTGTATATTGCTCTTAGTTCCAGAATGTTTATGTGAAGAGACGTTTCCAGGCTCGTCCATACTCCCTGGAAGTTTCTTCCTTGTGTGACTGCTCCCCAGCCTCTCAGGCTGGCGTCCGTGGTCACCAGGATCCAATCCTGTATGCCGAATCTGCGGCCCTCCAATAGATGAGGACTCTGCAACCACCACAGAAGAGACACCCTTGTCCTTGGAGACAGGGTTATCCGTAGGTGCATCTGAAGATGCGACCCTGACCATTTGTCCAACAGATCCCTTTGGAAAATTCTTGCGTGGAATCTGCCGAATGGAATTGCTTCGTAAGAAGCCACCATTTTTCCCAGGACTCTTGTGCATTGATGTACAGACACCTTTCCTGGTTTTAGGAGGTTCCTGACAAGGTCGGATAACTCCTTGGCTTTTTCCTCCGGGAGAAAAACCTTTTTCTGAACCGTGTCCAGAATCAGCCCTAGGAACAGCAGACGAGTTGTCGGCATTAACTGGGATTTTGGAATATTCAGAATCCACCCGTGCTGTTTTAGCACTTCTTGAGACAGTGCTAATCCCATCTCTAGCTGTTCTCTGGACCTCGCCCTTATTAGGAGATCGTCCAAGTATGGGATAATTAATATGCCTTTTCTTCGAAGAAGAATCATCATCTCGGCCATTACCTTTGTAAAGATCCGAGGTGCCGTGGACAATCCGAACGGCAGCGTCTGAAACTGATAGTGACAGTTTTGTACAACGAACCTGAGGTACCCCTGGAGTGAGGGGTAAATTGGAACGTGGAGATACGCATCCTTGATGTCCAAGGATACCATAAAGTCCCCCTCTTCCAGGTTCGCTATCACTGCTCTGAGTGACTCCATCTTGAACTTGAACTTCTTTATGTACAGGTTCAAGGACTTCAGATTTAGAATAGGCCTTACCGAGCCATCCGGCTTCGGTACCACAAAAAGAGTGGAATAATACCCCTTCCCTTGTTGTAGAAGAGGTACCTTGACTATCACCTGCTGAGAGTACAGCTTGTGAATGGCTTCCAAAACCGTCTCCCTTTCGGAGGGGGACGTTGGTAAAGCAGACTTCAGGAAACGGCGAGGTGGATCTGTCTCTAATTCCAACCTGTACCCTTGAGATATTATCTGCAGGATCCAGGGATCTACCTGCGAGTGAGCCCACTGCGCGCTGTAATTTTTGAGACGACCGCCCACCGTCCCCGAGTCCGCTTGAGAAGCCCCAGCGTCATGCTGAGGCTTTTGTAGAAGCCGGGGAGGGCTTCTGTTCCTGGGAAGGAGCTGCGTGTTGCTGTCTCTTCCCTCGACCTCTGCCTCGTGGCAGATATGAATAGCCCTTTGCTCTCTTATTTTTAAAGGAACGAAAGGGCTGCGGTTGAAAAGTCGGTGCCTTTTTCTGTTGGGGAGTGACTTGAGGTAGAAAGGTGGATTTCCCGGCTGTAGCCGTGGCCACCAAATCTGATAGACCGACTCCAAATAACTCCTCCCCTTTATACGGCAAAACTTCCATATGCCGTTTTGAATCCGCATCGCCTGTCCACTGTCGCGTCCATAAAGCTCTTCTGGCCGAAATGGACATAGCACTTACCCGTGATGCCAGTGTGCAGATATCCCTCTGTGCATCACGCATATAAAGAAATGCATCCTTTATTTGTTCTAACGACAGTAAAATATTGTCCCTGTCCAGGGTATCAATATTTTCAATCAGGGACTCTGACCAAACTACCCCAGCACTGCCCATCCAGGCAGTCGCTACAGCTGGTCGTAGTATAACACCTGCATGTGTGTATATACTTTTTTGGATATTTTCCATCCGCCTATCTGATGGATCTTTAAGTGCGGCCGTCTCAGGAGAGGGTAACGCCACTTGTTTAGATAAGCGTGTTAGCGCCTTGTCCACCCTAGGAGGTGTTTCCCAGCGCTCCCTAACCTCTGGCGGGAAAGGGTATAATGCCAATAATTTCTTTGAAATTATCAGCTTTTTATCAGGGGCAACCCACGCTTCATTACACACGTCATTTAATTCTTCTGATTCAGGAAAAACTATAGGTAGTTTTTTCATACCCCACATAATACCCTGTTTAGTGGTACCTGTAGTATCAGCTAAATGTAACGCCTCCTTCATTGCCAAAATCATATAACGTGTGGCCCTACTGGAAAATACGGTTGAATCGTCACCGTCACCACTGGAGTCAGTGCCTGCGTCTGGGTCTGTGTCGACCGACTGAGGCAAAGGGCGTTTCACAGCCCCTGACGGTGTTTGAGTCGCCTGGACAGGCACTAATTGATTGTCCGGCCGCCTCATGTCGTCAAACGACTGCTTTAGCGTGTTGACACTATCCCGTAGTTCCATAAATAAAGGCATCCATTCTGGTGTCGACTCCCTAGGGGGTGACATCCTCATATTTGGCAATTGCTCCGCCTCCACACCAATATCGTCCTCATACATGTCGACACACACGTACCGACACACAGCAGACACACAGGGAATGCTCCTAACGAAGACAGGACCCACTAGCCCTTTGGGGAGACAGAGGGAGAGTTTGCCAGCACACACCAAAAGCGCTATATATATATATATCAGGGATAGCCTTATAATAAGTGCTCCCTTATAGCTGCTTTGTTATATCAAAATATCGCCATAAATTTGCCCCCCCCTCTCTGTTTTACCCTGTTTCTGTAGTGCAGTGCAGGGGAGAGACTTGGGAGCCGTCCTGACCAGCGGAGCTGTGAGAGGAAATGGCGCCGTGTGCTGAGGAGATAGGCCCCGCCCCTTTTCTGGCGGGCTCGTCTCCCGCTATTTAGAAAAATCAGGCAGGGGTTAAATATCTCCATATAGCCTCTAGGGGCTATATGTGAGGTATTTTTAGCCTTTATAGGTATTCATTTGCCTCCCAGGGCGCCCCCCTCCCAGCGCCCTGCACCCTCAGTGACTGCCGTGTGAAGTGTGCTGAGAGGAAAATGGCGCACAGCTGCAGTGCTGTGCGCTACCTTTAGAAGACTGCAGGAGTCTTCAGCCGCCGATTCTGGACCTCTTCTGACTTCAGCATCTGCAAGGGGGCCGGCGGCGCGGCTCCGGTGACCATCCAGGCTGTACCTGTGATCGTCCCTCTGGAGCTTGATGTCCAGTAGCCAAGAAGCCAATCCATCCTGCACGCAGGTGAGTTGACTCCTTCTCCCCTCAGTCCCTCGCTGCAGTGATCCTGTTGCCAGCAGGAATCACTGTAAAATAAAAAACCTAGCTAAACTTTGTCTAAGCAGCTCTTTAGGAGAGCCACCTAGATTGCACCCTTCTCGGCCGGGCACAAAAATCTAACTGGAGTCTGGAGGAGGGTCATAGGGGGAGGAGCCAGTGCACACCACCTGATCTGAAAAAGCTTTACTTTTTGTGCCCTGTCTCCTGCGGAGCCGCTGTTCCCCATGGTCCTTTCAGGAACCCCAGCATCCACTAGGACGATAGAGAAATAGTGGTAATATACCTCCCTCTCCCCGCTGATACCTCTTCCTATACACAGTACTTGGGGTGAGGTGTTACCAGTGTCCTATATAGTGGTAATATACCTCCCTCTCCCCGCTACTGATACCTCTTCCTATACACAGTACTCGGGGTGAGGTGTTACCTGTGTCCTATATAGTGGTAATATACCTCCCTCTCCCTGCTACTGATACCTCTTCCTATACACAGTACTCGGGGTGAGGTGTTACCGGTGACCTATATAGTGGTAATATACCTCCTCTCCCTGCTACTGATACCTCTTCCTATACACAGTACTCGGAGTGAGGTGTTACATATGTCCTATATAGTGGTAATATACCTCCCTCTCCCCGCTACTGATACCTCTTCCTATACACAGTACTCGGAGTGAGGTGTTACCGGTGTCCTATATAGTGGTAATATACCTCCTCTCCCTGCTACTGATACCTCTTCCTATACACAGTACTCGGAGTGAGGTGTTACCGGTGTCCTATATAGTGGTAATATACCTCCTCTCCCTGCTACTGATACCTCTTCCTATACACAGTACTCGGAGTGAGGTGTTACCGGTGTCCTATATAGTGGTAATATACCTCCCTCTCCCCGCTACTGATACCTCTTCCTATACACAGTACTCGGGGTGAGGTGTTACCTGTGTACTATATAGTGGTAATATACCTCCCTCTCCCCGCTACTGATACCTCTTCCTATACACAGTACTCGGGGTGAGGTGTTACCTGTGTCCTATATAGTGGTGATATACCTCCCTCTCCCTGCTACTGATACCTCTTCCTATACACAGTACTCGGGGTGAGGTGTTACCTGTGTCCTATATAGTGGTAATATACCTCCCTCTCCCTGTTACTGATACCTCTTCCTATACACAGTACTCGGGGTGAGGTGTTACCTGTGTCCTATATAGTGGTAATATACCTCCTCTCCCCGCTACTGATACCTCTTCCTATACACAGTACTCGGGGTGAGGTGTTACCGGTGTCCTATATAGTGGTAATATACCTCCCTCTCCCTGCTACTGATACCTCTTCCTATACACAGTACTCGGGGTGAGGTGTTACCTGTGTCCTATATAGTGGTAATATACCTCCTCTCCCCGCTACTGATACCTCTTCCTATACACAGTACTCGGGGTGAGGTGTTACCTGTGTCCTATATAGTGGTAATATACCTCCTCTCCCCGCTACTGATACCTCTTCCTATACACAGTACTCGGGGTGAGGTGTTACCTGTGTCCTATATAGTGGTAATATACCTCCTCTCCCCGCTACTGATACCTCTTCCTATACACAGTACTCGGGGTGTGGTGTTACCTGTGTCCTATATAGTGGTAATATACCTCCCTCTCCCCGCTACTGATACCTCTTCCTATACACAGTACTCGGGGTGAGGTGTTTCCGGTGTCCTATATAGTGGTAATATACCTCCTCTCCCTGCTACTGATACCTCTTCCTATACACAGTACTCGGGGTGAGGTGTTACCTGTGTCCTATATAGTGGTAATATACCTCCCTCTCCCTGCTACTGATACCTCTTCCTATACACAGTACTCGGGGTGAGGTGTTACCTGTGTACTATATAGTGGTAATATACCTCCTCTCCCTGCTACTGATACCTCTTCCTATACACAGTACTCGGGGTGAGGTGTTACCGGTGTCCTATATAGTGGTAATATACCTCCCTCTCCCTGCTACTGATACCTCTTCCTATACACAGTACTCGGGGTGAGGTGTTACCTGTGTCCTATATAGTGGTAATATACCTCCTCTCCCCGCTACTGATACCTCTTCCTATACACAGTACTCGGGGTGAGGTGTTACCGGTGTCCTATATAGTGGTAATATACCTCCCTCTCCCCGCTACTGATACCTCTTCCTATACACAGTACTCGGGGTGAGGTGTTACCGGTGTCCTATATAGTGGTAATATACCTCCCTCTCCCTGCTACTGATACCTCTTCCTATACACAGTACTCGGGGTGAGGTGTTACCGGTGTCCTATATATATAGCGGTAATATACCTCCCTCTCCCTGTTACTGATACCTCTTCCTATACACAGTACTCGGGGTGAGGTGTTACCTGTGTCCTATATAGTGGTAATATACCTCCCTGTTACTGATACCTCTTCCTATACACAGTACTCGGGGTGAGGTGTTACCGGAGTCCTATATAGTGGTAATATACCTCCCTCTCCCCGCTACTGATACCTCTTCCTATACACAGTACTCGGGGTGAGGTGTTACCTGTGTCCTATATAGTGGTAATATACCTCCCTCTCCCTGCTACTGATACCTCTTCCTATACACAGTACTCGGGGTGAGGTGGTACCTGTGTCCTATATAGGGGTAATATACCTCCCTCTCCCCTCTACTGATACCTCTTCCTATACACAGTACTCGAGGTGAGGTGTTACCTGTGTCCTATATAGTGGTAATATACCTCCCTCTCCCCTCTATTGATACCTCTTCCTATACACAGTACTCGGGGTGAGGTGTTACCGGTGTCCTATATATAGTGGTAATATACCTCCCTCTCCCTGCTACTGATACCTCTTCCTATACACAGTACTCGGGGCGAGGTGTTACCTGTGTCCTATATAGTGGTAATATACCTCCTCTCCCCGCTACTGATACCTCTTCCTATACACAGTACTCGGGGCGAGGTGTTACCTGTGTCCTATATAGTGGTAATATACCTCCTCTCCCCGCTACTGATACCTCTTCCTATACACAGTACTCGGGGTGAGGTGTTACCTGTGTCCTATATAGTGGTAATATACCTCCTCTCCCTGCTACTGATACCTCTTCCTATACACAGTACTCGGGTTGAGGTGTTACCGGTGTACTATATAGTGGTAATATACCTCCCTCTCCCTGCTACTGATACCTCTTCCTATACACAGTACTCGGGGTGAGGTGTTACCTGTGTCCTATATAGTGGTAATATACCTCCCTCTCCCTGCTACTGATACCTCTTCCTATACACAGTACTCGGGGTGAGGTGTTACCGGTGTACTATATAGTGGTAATATACCTCCTCTCCCTGCTACTGATACCTCTTCCTATACACAGTACTCGGGGTGAGGTGTTACCGGTGTCCTATATAGTGGTAATATACCTCCCTCTCCCTGCTACTGATACCTCTTCCTATACACAGTACTCGGGGTGAGGTGTTACCTGTGTCCTATATAGTGGTAATATACCTCCTCTCCCCGCTACTGATACCTCTTCCTATACACAGTACTCGGGGTGAGGTGTTACCGGTGTCCTATATATATAGTGGTAATATACCTCCCTCTCCCCGCTGATACCTCTTCCTATACACAGTACTTGGGGTGAGGTGTTACCAGTGTCCTATATAGTGGTAATATACCTCCTCTCCCTGCTACTGATACCTCTTCCTATACACAGTACTCGGGGTGAGGTGTTACCTGTGTCCTATATAGTGGTAATATACCTCCTCTCCCCGCTACTGATACCTCTTCCTATACACAGTACTCGGGGTGAGGTGTTACCGGTGTCCTATATAGTGGTAATATACCTCCCTCTCCCTGCTACTGATACCTCTTCCTATACACAGTACTCGGGGTGAGGTGTTACCGGTGTCCTATATAGTGGTAATATACCTCCCTCTCCCCGCTACTGATACCTCTTCCTATACACAGTACTCGGGGTGAGGTGTTACCGGTGTCCTATATAGTGGTAATATACCTCCCTCTCCCTGCTACGGATACCTCTTCCTATACACAGTACTCGGGGTGAGGTGTTACCGGTGTCCTATATATATAGCGGTAATATACCTCCCTCTCCCTGCTACTGATACCTCTTCCTATACACAGTACTCGGGGTGAGGTGTTACCTGTGTCCTATATAGTGGTAATATACCTCCCTGTTACTGATACCTCTTCCTATACACAGTACTCGGGGTGAGGTGTTACCGGAGTCCTATATAGTGGTAATATACCTCCCTCTCCCCGCTACTGATACCTCTTCCTATACACAGTACTCGGGGTGAGGTGTTACCTGTGTCCTATATAGTGGTAATATACCTCCCTCTCCCTGCTACTGATACCTCTTCCTATACACAGTACTCGGGGTGAGGTGGTACCTGTGTCCTATATAGGGGTAATATACCTCCCTCTCCCCTCTACTGATACCTCTTCCTATACACAGTACTCGAGGTGAGGTGTTACCTGTGTCCTATATAGTGGTAATATACCTCCCTCTCCCCTCTATTGATACCTCTTCCTATACACAGTACTCGGGGTGAGGTGTTACCGGTGTCCTATATATAGTGGTAATATACCTCCCTCTCCCTGCTACTGATACCTCTTCCTATACACAGTACTCGGGGCGAGGTGTTACCTGTGTCCTATATAGTGGTAATATACCTCCTCTCCCCGCTACTGATACCTCTTCCTATACACAGTACTCGGGGCGAGGTGTTACCTGTGTCCTATATAGTGGTAATATACCTCCTCTCCCCGCTACTGATACCTCTTCCTATACACAGTACTCGGAGTGAGGTGTTACCTGTGTACTATATAGTGGTAATATACCTCCCTCTCCCCGCTACTGATACCTCTTCCTATACACAGTACTCGGGGTGAGGTGTTACCTGTGTCCTATATAGTGGTAATATACCTCCTCTCCCTGCTACTGATACCTCTTCCTATACACAGTACTCGGGGTGAGGTGTTACCGGTGTACTATATAGTGGTAATATACCTCCCTCTCCCTGCTACTGATACCTCTTCCTATACACAGTACTCGGGGTGAGGTGTTACCTGTGTCCTATATAGTGGTAATATACCTCCCTCTCCCTGCTACTGATACCTCTTCCTATACACAGTACTCGGGGTGAGGTGTTACCGGTGTACTATATAGTGGTAATATACCTCCTCTCCCTGCTACTGATACCTCTTCCTATACACAGTACTCGGGGTGAGGTGTTACCGGTGTCCTATATAGTGGTAATATACCTCCCTCTCCCTGCTACTGATACCTCTTCCTATACACAGTACTCGGGGTGAGGTGTTACCTGTGTCCTATATAGTGGTAATATACCTCCTCTCCCCGCTACTGATACCTCTTCCTATACACAGTACTCGGGGTGAGGTGTTACCGGTGTCCTATATATATAGTGGTAATATACCTCCCTCTCCCCGCTGATACCTCTTCCTATACACAGTACTTGGGGTGAGGTGTTACCAGTGTCCTATATAGTGGTAATATACCTCCTCTCCCTGCTACTGATACCTCTTCCTATACACAGTACTTGGGGTGAGGTGTTACCTGTGTCCTATATAGTGGTAATATACCTCCCTCTCCCCGCTACTGATACCTCTTCCTATACACAGTACTCGGGGTGAGGTGTTACCTGTGTCCTATATAGTGGTAATATACCTCCCTCTCCCTGCTACTGATACCTCTTCCTATACACAGTACTCGGGGTGAGGTGTTACCGGTGACCTATATAGTGGTAATATACCTCCTCTCCCTGCTACTGATACCTCTTCCTATACACAGTACTCGGGGTGAGGTGTTACCGGTGTCCTATATAGTGGTAATATACCTCCCTCTCCCTGCTACTGATACCTCTTCCTATACACAGTACTCGGGGTGAGGTGTTACCTGTGTACTATATAGTGGTAATATACCTCCCTCTCCCCGCTACTGATACCTCTTCCTATACACAGTACTCGGGGTGAGGTGTTACCTGTGTCCTATATAGTGGTGATATACCTCCCTCTCCCTGCTACTGATACCTCTTCCTATACACAGTACTCGGGGTGAGGTGTTACCTGTGTCCTATATAGTGGTAATATACCTCCCTCTCCCTGTTACTGATACCTCTTCCTATACACAGTACTCGGGGTGAGGTGTTACCTGTGTCCTATATAGTGGTAATATACCTCCTCTCCCTGCTACTGATACCTCTTCCTATACACAGTACTCGGGGTGAGGTGTTACCTGTGTCCTATATAGTGGTAATATACCTCTCTCTCCCTGCTACTGATACCTCTTCCTATACACAGTACTCGGGGTGAGGTGTTACATATGTCCTATATAGTGGTAATATACCTCCTCTCCCCGCTACTGATACCTCTTCCTATACACAGTACTCGGGGTGAGGTGTTACCTGTGTCCTATATAGTGGTAATATACCTCTCTCTCCCTGCTACTGATACCTCTTCCTATACACAGTACTCGGGGTGAGGTGTTACATATGTCCTATATAGTGGTAATATACCTCCTCTCCCCGCTACTGATACCTCTTCCTATACACAGTACTCGGGGTGAGGTGTTACCTGTGTCCTATATAGTGGTAATATACCTCCCTCTCCCCGCTACTGATACCTCTTCCTATACACAGTACTCGGGGTGTGGTGTTACCTGTGTCCTATATAGTGGTAATATACCTCCTCTCCCCGCTACTGATACCTCTTCCTATACACAGTACTCGGGGTGAGGTGTTACCGGTGTACTATATAGTGGTAATATACCTCCTCTCCCCGCTACTGATACCTCTTCCTATACACAGTACTCGGGGTGAGGTGTTACCTGTGTCCTATATAGTGGTAATATACCTCCCTCTCCCCGCTACTGATACCTCTTCCTATACACAGTACTCGGGGTGAGGTGTTACCGGTGTCCTATATAGTGGTAATATACCTCCTCTCCCTGCTACTGATACCTCTTCCTATACACAGTACTCGGGGTGAGGTGTTACCTGTGTCCTATATAGTGGTAATATACCTCCCTCTCCCCGCTACTGATACCTCTTCCTATACACAGTACTCGGGGTGAGGTGTTACCGGTGTCCTATATAGTGGTAATATACCTCCTCTCCCTGCTACTGATACCTCTTCCTATACACAGTACTCGGGGTGAGGTGTTACCGGTGTCCTATATAGTGGTAATATACCTCCTCTCCCTGCTACTGATACCTCTTCCTATTCTATAGTACTCGGGGTGAGGCGTTACTGGTGTTCTATATATTGGTAATATACCTCCCTCTCCCTGCTACTGATACCTCTTCCTATACACAGTACTCGGGGTGAGGTGTTACCTGTGTCCTATATAGTGGTAATACACCTCCCTGTCCCTGCTACCGATACCTTTTCTTATACACCAGTGGTTCCCAAACCGCACTGACTCCCGGAACACTCTGAGGCCCAGGTATGCGAGGACACCGCACTGACTCCCGGAACAGTCTGAGGCCCAGGTGTGCGAGGACACCGCACTGACTCCAGGAACAGTCTGAGGCCCAGGTGTGCGTGGACACCGCACTGACTCCCGGAACAGTCTGAGGCCCAGGTGTGCGAGGACACCGCACTGACTCCCGGAACAGTCTGAGGCCCAGGTGTGCGAGGACACCGCACTGACTCCCGGAACAGTCTGAGGCCCAGGTGTGCGAGGACACCGCACTGACTCCCGGAACAGTCTGAGGCCCAGGTGTGCGAGGACACCGCACTGACTCCCGGAACACTCTGAGGCCCAGGTGTGTGAGGACACCGCACTGACTCCCGGAACACTCTGAGGCCCAGGTGTGTGAGGACACCGCACTGACTCCCGGAACACTCTGAGGCCCAGGTTTGTGAGGACACCGCACTGACTCCCGGAACAGTCTGAGGCCCAGGTTTGTGAGGACACCGCACTGACTCCCGGAACAGTCTGAGGCCCAGGTGTGTGAGGACACCGCACTGACTCCCGGAACAGTCTGAGGCCCAGGTGTGCGAGGACACCGCACTGACTCCCGGAACAGTCTGAGGCCCAGGTGTGCGAGGACACCGCACTGACTCCCGGAACAGTCTGAGGCCCAGGTGTGCGAGGACACCGCACTGACTCCCGGAACAGTCTGAGGCCCAGGTGTGCGAGGACACCGCACTGACTCCCGGAACAGTCTGAGGCCCAGGTGTGCGAGGACACCGCACTGACTCCCGGAACAGTCTGAGGCCCAGGTTTGTGAGGACACCGCACTGAAGAGAACAAAACCCCATCTCACTTAAAAAATTAAAAAATCAGAATATGTTTTGCAGATTTTGGACATAAATTGTGGTGCTTCTATGTGGGATATGTATTCTCCAGACACAAGGTCGAGGGAACTTTCTCAGCGAAATCTAAGGCCAAGAAGATAAACATATTGCAGCCGAGTCGTCCTCCCACCCTGTGTGCCAAATATGGCCACCGCAGCAACGATAGGATTAATGTTCCGCGATACAGCGGCGAATGAGTGTAATAAAGCATTGTGATAATATTATGTGCATGGCTCCGGGAGGACATGTAATGAGTTACTGCCCAGCGCTCGCACGGATATGACTGTATATATATTTATGTACTTATCTTGAAAATGAATTTATTTTAAAGTAAATCTGTTTCATGTAACCAGACGGTTTCGTGGGGATCCGGAGCTGTGGTGCCGGTAGGCCCTACATCCCTTATGCAATCTACAGATGATTCATAGCAGCCCCCACCGGCGGCCAGAGTACAAAGGCTGCTGGGGATGACCGCTAATGTCATGGAGCTACAGTGCCTTCTGGGAGGCCCAACTGGGTATCCATCAGTTGCTGTGGGACTACATATCCCAGCATGCCCTGCCACAGTGTAGCATGGCTTAACAAACACTGTGGCAGGGCATGCTGGTATATGTAGTTCCACAGTAGCTGGAAGACGGCATATTAAATACCCCTGCTCTACGCAATGTATTGAAGTGTGAACCCCCCCAGGCCGGTTCACATGCAGCCATAAGACTCAGTCTGGACTGGTCAGCGACCGTTCACCAATGCTGGTAAGATACAAAAGACAGCAGAGCCCCATGTGACGTGCGTAACAGCGATACCCTGTACCTGCCAGCGCTACCGACGCCAGAACATGGCTGACACCAATACCCGGGGTAACCTCCGCAACACTGAGCGCAGAACCTACCTACAGAACATAGGGAAACCATGGAACGGAGAGACATCACCTGGCTGCCCTGACCACTGACCTGCAGACACTCACCTTTCCCCCATCACTGGAGGTGTACACCTACAGACACAGTATGTACCAGCAGAGGAGTACAGGCACATACTAGCGGCCATTGCCAGGGCAGTATACTCTGCACTTGTCAGGAGGGAAGAACTGATATTTACACATAATATCCCAGCAGAACAGATTAATATCCACACATAAACCTTCAGCAAATAGACATTATACACATATATCACCACACTCATCTGATCTTGCATGGAAGGGTCTGCACCACACTTGCAGAAGAAACATGTTTATATGTAGCACACGTGTGTAAATACACCTTCCAAGAGGCTGGTGCAGATCCTTCACTTCCATGTACAGTTGGGTCATGTTTTGGAACAAGTTACGTATATATCACAGATTGATCATATAAAATCTACAGGACAGAGAAAGGTGGCAGGATGTGAGGTGGGGGGTAAGACAGAGTATTATGAGGTGTACCAGGTGACATATAGGTTGCATGGGGTGTACAAAATTACATACAGGGTGTGGGAGAGAACTAGGGTGTAAGGCATGAACTAAATATCTCTTATTGGGTGTCACACCGGGTGAGATACAGGATGTATGGGGTGTACCGGGAGTGATAGAGTGTGTACCAGGCGAGACACAAGTTGTAGACACACTATGTATGAGGTGAGAGACTGGGTGTACTGGGTGATGTACAGGGTGTATGAGTAATATAAAGGGTGTACCGGGTGATGTACAGGGTGTATGGGTAAACCCCATACACCCTGTACATCACCCGGTACACCCTATATATTACTCATACACCCTGTACATCAACCAGTGCAGCCGATATTCAGAATGTATGGGGTGTACCTGGTGATATACAGGGTGTGATATGGGGTGTACTGGGTGACATACAGGGTGTAACGGGTGATGTACAGGGTATATGGGGTGTACCAGTAGATGTACAGTGTGTACCGGGTGATATATTGAGTGTATGAGGTGTACCGGGTGATATAAAGAGTATGGGGTGTACCAGGTGATGTATAGGGTGTATGGTGAGAGACACAGCATGTACCGGGTGATATATTGGGTGTATGGGGTGTACCAGTAGATGTACAGTGTGTACCGGGTGATATATTGAGTGTATGAGGTGTACCGGGTGATATAAAGAGTATGGGGTGTACCAGGTGATGTATAGAGTGTATGGTGAGAGACACAGCATGTACCGGGTGATATATTGGGTGTATGGGGTGTACCAGTGGGTGTATGGGGTGTACCAGTAGATGTACAGTGTGTACCGGGTGATATATTGAGTGTATGAGGTGTACTGGGTGATATAAAGAGTATGGGGTGTACCAGGTGATGTATAGGGTGTATGGTGAGAGACACAGCATGTACCGGGTGATATATTGGGTGTATGGGGTGTACCAGGTGATATTATTAATAACAGTTTTTTTTATAGTGCAGCATATTCCGTTGCGCTTTACAATTGGACACAATGATAAAACAAACATTCACACAGGTAGGAAGACCCTGCTCGCAAGCTTACAACATGGGGTGTACCGGGTAATATAAAGAGTATGGGGTGTATGAGGTGATGTACAGGGTGTATCGGGAGACATATGGGATGTACAGGATGTACCGGGTGATATACAGAGCGTATGGGATGTACAGGGTGTATGGTGTGAGACACAGGGTGCACCGGGTGACATACAGGGTGTATGGGGTGAGATACAGAGTGCACCGGGTGATATATTGGGTGTATGGGGTGTACCAGGTGAAATAAAGAGTATGAGGTGATGTACAGGGTGTACCGGGTGATATATAGGGTGTATGGTGAGAGACACAGCGTGTACCAGGTGATGTATTGGGTGTATGGGGTATACGACCATACCTTACACAAGACACTGCTAAAACTCTAATCCACGCTCTCATTATCTCCCGCATTGATTATTGCAATAGTCTCCTAACTTGTCTTCCCAAAACGAGACTCTCACCACTACAATCCATTCTGAATGCAGCTGCGAGGCTTATCTTCCTCGCTAGACGTTCATCGTCTGCAGATCCGCTCTGTCAGTCCCTCCATTGGTTACCTGTACTCTACCATTCAATATAAAATACTTTTACTCACACACAAGGCCATTAACCAAACTACACCAACGTACATCACTTCGCTTATCACAAAATATCTCCCAACCCGACCTCTTCGCTCTTCACAAGACCTGCGTCTCTCATCCACACTCATTACTCGCTCCCACTCACGATTGCAGGACTTTCATCGGGCTGCACCCACTCTGTGGAATGCCCTCCCACGCACAATAAGACTGTCCTCTAGTCTCCAAACCTTCAAGCGTTCCCTGAAAACTCATCTCTTCAGGCAAGCGTATCAAATTCCAGAACCGCCCAGATAACTTTCATAAACCTTCCTATCAAATTGCATCCACTCTGTACAGTCCACACATATCCTCACATGTCTTCTCATTCTATGCAATAGATAGCACCTATCCTTATGTACACATGCCTATTTCCCTATAGATTGTAAGCGTGCGAGCAGGGCCTTCCTACCTCTATGACTGTTTGTTATCACCCATTTTGTTATTGTTATTTCAAATTGTAAAGCGCAACGGAATTTGCTGCGCTATATAAGAAACTGTTAATAAATAAATAATAATAAGAATTTACTTACCGATAATTCTATTTCTCATAGTCCGTAGTGGATGCTGGGGACTCCGTAAGGACCATGGGGAATAGCGGCTCCGCAGGAGACTGGGCACATCTAAAGAAAGCTTTAGGACTATCTGGTGTGCACTGGCTCCTCCCCCTATGACCTTCCTCCAAGCCTCAGTTAGGATACTGTGCCCGGACGAGCGTACACAATAAGGAAGGATTTTGAATCCCGGGTAAGACTCATACCAGCCACACCAATCACACCATATAACCTGTGATCTGAACCCAGTTAACAGCATGATAACAGAGGAGCCTCTGAAAGATGGCTCACAACAATAATAACCCGATTTTGGTAACAATAACTATGTACAAGTATTGCAGACAATCCGCACTTGGGATGGGCGCCCAGCATCCACTACGGACTATGAGAAATAGAATTATCGGTAAGTAAATTCTTATTTTCTCTAACGTCCTAAGTGGATGCTGGGGACTCCGTAAGGACCATGGGGATTATACCAAAGCTCCCAAACGGGCGGGAGAGTGCGGATGACTCTGCAGCACCAAATGAGAGAACTCCAGGTCCTCCTCAGCCAGGATATCAATTTTGTAGAATTTTACAAACGTATTTGCTCCTGACCAAGTAGCTGCTCGGCAAAGTTGTAAAGCCGAGACTCCTCGGGCAGCCGCCCAAGATGAGCCCACCTTCCTTGTGGAGTGGGCATTTACAGATTTTTGGCTGTGGCAGGCCTGCCACAGAATGTGCAAGCTGAATTGTACTACAAATCCAACGAGCAATAGTCTGCTTAGAAGCAGGAGCACCCAGCTTGTTGGGTGCATACAGGATAAACAGCGAGTCAGATTTCCTGACTCCAGCCGTCCTGGAAACATATATTTTCAGGGCACTGACAACGTCTAGCAACTTGGAGGCCTCCAAGTCCCTAGTAGCCGCAGGCACAACCAATAGGTTGGTTCAGGTGAAACGCTGAAACCACCTTGGGGAGAAACTGAGGACGAGTCCTCAATTCCGCCCTGTCCGAATGGAAAATCAGATAAGGGCTTTTTCAGGATAAAGCCGCCAATTCTGACACGCGCCTGGCCCAGGCCAGGGCCAACAGCATGACCACTCTTCATGTGAGATATTTTAACTCCACAGATTTAAGTGGTTCAAACCAATGTGACTTTTGGAACCCAAAACTACATTGAGATCCCAAAGCGCCACTGGAGGCACAAAAGGAGGCTGTATATGCAGTACCCCTTTTACAAACGTCTGAACTTCAGGGACTGAAGCTAGTTCTTTTTTGGAAGAAAATTGACAGGGCCGAAATTTGAACCTTAATGGACCCCAATTTCAGGCCCATAGACACTCCTGTTTGCAGGAAATGTAGGAATCGACCCAGTTGAATTTCCTCCGTCGGGCCTTACTGGCCTCGCACCACGCAACATATTTTCGCCAATTGCGGTGATAATGTTTTTGCGGTTACATCCTTCCTGGCTTTGATCAGGATAGGGATGACTTCATCCGGAATGCCTTTTTTCCTTCAGGATCCGGCGTTCAACCGCCATGCCGTCAAACGCAGCCGCGGCAAGTCTTGGAACAGACAGGGTCCCTGCTGGAGCAGGTCCCTTCTTAGAGGTAGAGGCCACGGATCTTCCGTGAGCATCTCTTGAAGTTCCGGTTACCAAGTCCTTCTTGGCCAATCCGGAACCACGAATATAGAGCTTACTCCTCTCCATCTTATCAATCTCAGTACCTTGGGTATGAGAGGCAGAGGAGGGAACACATACCCTAACTGGTACACCCACGGTGTTACCAGAGCGTCTACAGCTTATTGCCTGAGGGTCCCTGGACCTGGCGCAATACCTGTCGAGTTTTTAATCATGTGGAAGACTTCTGGGTGAAGTCCCCACTCTCCCGGGTGGAGGTCGTCCTGAGAAAGTCTGCTTCCCAGTTGTCCACTCCCGGAATGAATACTGCTGACAGTGCTATCACATGATTTTCCGCCCAGCGAAGAATCCTTGCAGCTTCTGCCATTGCCCTCCTGCTTCTTGTGCCACCCTGTCTGTTTACGTGGGTGACTGCCGTGATGTTGTCCGACTGGATCAACACCGGCTGACCTTGAAGCAGAGGTCTTGCTAAGCTTAGAGCATTGTAAATGTCCCTTAGCTTCAGGATATTTATGTGAAGTGATGTCTCCAGGCTTGACCATAAGCCCTGGATATTCCTTCCCTGTGTGACTGCTCCCCAGCCTCGCAGGCTGGCATCCGTGGTCACCAGGACCCAGTCCTGAATGCCTAATCTGCGGCCCTCTAGAAGATGAGCACTCTGCAACCACCACAGGAGGGACACCCTTGTCCTTGGTGACAGGGTTATCCGCTGATGCATCTGAAGATGCGACCCGGACCATTTGTCCAGCAGGTCCCACTGGTGCGTGGAATCTGTCGAATGGGATTGCTTTGTAGGAAGCCACCATTTTACCCAGAACCCTTGTGCATTGATGCACTGAGACTTGGCTCGGTTTTAGGAGGTTCCTGACTAGCTCGGATAACTCCCTGGCTTTCTCCTCCGGGAGAAACACCTTTTTCTGGACTGTGTCTAGGATCATCCCTAGGAACAGAAGACACGTCGTCGGAACCAGGTGCGATTTTGGAATATTGAGAATCCAATCGTGCTGCCGCAACACTACCTGAGATAGTGCTACACCGACCTCCAACTGTTCCCTGGATCTTACCCTTATCAGGGAATTGTCCAAGTAAGGGATAACTAAAATTCACTTCCTTCGAAGGAATATCATCATTTCGGCCATTACCTTGGTAAAGACCCGGGGTGCCGTGGACCATCCATACGGCAGCGTCTGAACTGATAGTGACAGTTCTGTACCATAAACCTGAGGTACCCTTGGTGAGAAGGGTAATTTTGACATGAAGGTAAGCATCCTTGATGTCCCGAGACATCATGTAGTCCCCTTCTTCCAGGTTCGCAATCACTGCTCTGAGTGACTCAATCTTGAATTTGAACCTCTGTATGTAAGTGTTCAAAGATTTTAGATTTAGAATCGGTCTCACCGAGCCGTCCGGCTTCGGTACCACAACAGTGTGGAATAATACCCCGTTCCCTGTTGCAGGAGGGGTATCTTGATTATCACCTGCTGGGAATACAGCTTGTGAATGGCTTCCAAAACTGTCTCCCTGTCAGAAGGAGACATCGGTAAAGCCGACTTTAGGAAACGGCGAGGGGGAGACGTCTCGAATTCCAATTTGTACCCCTGAGATATCACCTGAAGGATCCAGGGGTCTACTTGCGAGTGAGCCCACTGCGCGCTGAAATTCATTGAGACGGGCCCCCCACCGTGCCTGATTCTGCTTGTAAAGCCCCAGCGTATACTGAGGGCTTGGCAGAGGCGGGAGAGGGTTTCTGTTCCTGGGAACTGGCTGATTTCTGCAGCCTTTTTCCTCTCCCTCTGTCACGGGGCAGAAATGTTGTCCACGAAAAGACTGCGCCTGATAATACGGCGTCTTCTCATGTTGAGAGGCGACCTGGGGTACAAACGTGGAATTCCCAGCTGTTGCCGTGGCCACCAGGTCTGAAAGACCGACCCCAAATAACTCCTCCCCTTAATAAAGCAATACTTCCAAATGCCGTTTGGAATACGCATCACCTGACCACTGACGTGTCCATAACCCTCTACTGGTAGAAATGGACAACGCGCTTAGACTTGATGCCAGTCGGCAAATATTCCGCTGGGCATCACGCATATATAGAAATGCATCTTTTAAATGCTCTATAGGCAAAAATATACTGTCCCTATCTAGGGTATCAATATTTTTCAGTCAGGGAATCCGACCACGCCAACCCAGCACTGCACATCCAGGCTGAGGCGATTGCTGGTCGCAGTATAACACCAGTATGTGTGTAAATACCTTTTAGGATACCCTCCTGCTTTCTATCAGCAGGATCCTTAAGGGCGGCCATCTCAGGCGAAGGTAGAGCCCTTACAAGCGTGTGAGCGCTTTATCCACCCTAGGGGGTGTTTCCCAACGCACCCTAACCTCTGGCGGGAAAGGATATAATGCCAATAACATTTTAGAAATTATCAGTTATCATCGGGGGAAACCCACGCATCATCACACACCTCATTTAATTTCTCAGATTCAGGAAAACTACAGGTAGTTTTTCCTCACCGAACATAATACCCCTTTTTGGTGGTACTCGTATTATCAGAAATGTGTAAAACATTTTTCATTGCCTCAATCATGTAACGTGTGGCCCTACTGGAAGTCACATTCGTCTCTTCACCGTCGACACTGGAGTCAGTATCCGTGTCGGCGTCTATATCTGCCATCTGAGGTAACGGGCGCTTTAGAGCCCCTGACGGCCTATGAGACGTCTGGACAGGCACAAGCTGAGTAGCCGGCTGTCTCATGTCAACCACTGCCTTTTATACAGAGCTGACACTGTCACGTAATTCCTTCCAACAGTTCATCCACTCAGGTGTCGACCCCCTAGGGGGTGACATCACTATTACAGGCAATCTGCTCCGTCTCCACATCATTTTTCTCCTCATACATGTCGACACAAAAGTACCGACATACAGCACACACACAGGGAATGCTCTGATAGAGGACAGGACCCCACTAGCCCTTTGGGGAGACAGAGGGAGAGTTTGCCAGCACACACCAGAGCGCTATATATATACAGGGATAACCTTATATAAGTGTTTTTCCCCTTATAGCTGCTGTATAGTTAATACTGCGCCTAATTAGTGCCCCCCTCTCTTTTTTAACCCTTTCTGTAGTGTAGTGACTGCAGGGGAGAGACAGGGAGCTTCCCTCCAACGGAGCTGTGAGGGAAAATGGCGCCAGTGTGCTGAGGAGATAGGCTCCGCCCCCTTATCGGCGGCCTTATCACCCGTTTTTCTATGTATTCTGGCAGGGGTTAAATGCATCCATATAGCCCAGGAGCTATATGTGATGCATTTTTTGCCATCCAAGGTGTTTTTATTGCGTCTCAGGGCGCCCCCCCCCCCAGCGCCCTGCACCCTCAGTGACCGAAGTGTGCAGTGTGCTGAGAGCAATGGCGCACAGCTGCAGTGCTGTGCGCTACCTTGTTGAAGACAGGACGTCTTCTGCCGCCGATTTTCCGGACCTCTTCTGCCTTCTGGCTCTGTAAGGGGGCCGGCGGCGCGGCTCTGGGACCCATCCAAGCTGGGCCTGTGATCGTCCCTCTGGAGCTAATGTCCAGTAGCCTAAGAAGCCCAATCCACTCTGCACGCAGGTGAGTTCGCTTCTTCTCCCCTTAGTCCCTCGATGCAGTGAGCCTGTTGCCAGCAGGTCTCACTGAAAATAAAAAACCTAATCTAAAACTTTCACTAAGAAGCTCAGGAGAGCCCCTAGTATGCACCCTTCTCGTTCGGGCACAGAGATCTAACTGAGGCTTGGAGGAAGGTCATAGGGGGAGGAGCCAGTGCACACCAGATAGTCCTAAAGCTTTCTTTAGATGTGCCCAGTCTCCTGCGGAGCCGCTATTCCCCATGGTCCTTACGGAGTCCCCAGCATCCACTTAGGACATTAGAGAAAAATGGGGTGTACTGGGTGATATAAAGAGTATGAAGTGTACCGGGTGTTGTACAGGGTGTATGAGGTGACATATATGGTGTATGGGGTGAGATACAGAGTGCACCCGGTGATATATTGAGGTATGGGGTGTACCGGATGATATAAAGAGTATGGGGTGATATATAGGGTGTATGGTGAGAGACACAGCGTGTACCAGGTGATATATTGGGTGTACCGGGTGATATAAATAGTATGGGGTGTGACACAGGGTGTACTGGGTAACATATAGGGTGTATGGGGGTGAGATACAGGGTGCACCGGGTGACATATAGGATGTACAGGGTGTATGGGATGTACAGGGTGTACCGGGTGACATATGGGATGTACAGGGTGTACCGGGTGACATATGGGATGTACAGGGTGTACATGGTGATGTACAGGGTGTATCGGGTGATATACAGAGTGTGTGGGGTGCACCGGATGAGATGCAGGGTGTATGGGGTGTACCGGGTGTATGGTGTGAGACACAGGGTGCACCGGGTGCGATATGGGGTGTACCAGGTGACATACAGGGTGTATGGGGTAAGATACAGAGTGCACCGGGTGATATATTGAATGTATGGGGTGTACCAGGTGATGTACAGGGTGTACCGGGTGATGTACAGGGTGAATGGGGAGAGACACAGGGTGTACCAGGTGACATATAGAGTGTATGGGGGTGAGATAAAGGATGCACCGGGTGACAAAGAATGTACAGGGTGTACCAGGTGACATATGGGATATACAGGGTGTATGGGGTGTACTGGGTGATGTACAGGGTGTATGGGGTGTACCAGGTGAAATATGGGATATACGGGGTGTATCAGGTGATGTATAAGGTGTATCAGGTGATATACAGTGTATGGGATGTACAGGGTGTATAGTGTGAGACACAGGGTGCACCGGGTGTGATATGGGGTGTATCGGGTGACATATTGGGTGTATGGTGCGAGACACAGGGTGTACCGGGTGAAATATAGGGTGTATGGTGTGACACACAGGGTGTACCAGGTGACATATGGGGTGTACCAGGTTATGTACAGGGTGTATGGGGTGTACCGGGTGACATATGGGGTGTATGGTGCGAGACACAGGGTGTACCGGGTGACATATAGGGTGTATGGTGTGAGACACAGGGTGTACCGGGTGATATATAGGGTGTATGGTGTGAGACACAGGGTGTACTGAGTGACATATAGGGTGTATGGTGCGAGACACAGGGTGTACCGGGTGAAGTATAGGGTGTATGGTGTGAGACACTGGGTGTACCGGGTTATGTACAGGGTGACATATGGGCTGTACAGGGGGTGATGTACAGGGTGTACCGGGTGACATATAGGGTGTATGGTGTGAGACACAGACAGGGTGTACCGGGTGACATATGCGGTTTTACGGGTGTATGGGGTGTACCGGGTGTGATATGGGGTGTATCGGGTGACATAATGGGTGTATGGTGCGAGACACAGGGTGTACCGGGTGAAATATAGGGTGTACCGGGTGACATATGGGGTGTACCAGGTTATGTACAGGGTGACATATGGGGTGTACAGGGTGATGTACAGGATGTACCGGGTGACATATAGGGTGTACCGGGTGACATATGGGGTGTTCCGAGTTATGTACAGGGTGTATGGCGTGTACTGGGTGACATATGGGGTGTACAGGGTGTATAGGGTGACATATAGGATGCATGGTGTGAGACACAGGGTGCACCGGGTTATGTACAGGGTGACATATGGGGTGTACCGGGTGATGTACAGGGTGTATGGGGTGTACATGGTGACATATGGGGTGTACAGGGTGATATACAGGGTGTAAGGGGTGTACCGGGTGACATATGGGGTGTACCGGGTTATGTACAGGGTGACATATGATGTACAGGGTGTATGGGGAGTACCGGGTGACATATAGGGTGTATGGTGTGAGACACAGGGTGTACCAGGAGACATATGGGGTGTACCGGGTTATGTACAGGGTGTACGGGGTGTACCGGGTGATGTACAGGGTGTCTGGGGTGTACCAGGTGACATATAGGGTGTATGGTGCGAGACACAGGGTGTACCGGGTGACATATGGGGTGTATGGTGTGAGACACAGGGTGCACCGGGTGACATATAGGGTGTATGGTGTGAGACACAGAGTGTACCGGGTGACATACAGGGTGTATGGTGGGAGACACAGGGTGTACTGGGTTATGTACAGGGTGTATGGGATGTACTGGGTGACATATGGGGTGTACTGGGTGATGTACAGGGTGACATATAGGTTGTATGGTGTGAGACACAGGGTGTACCGGGTGACATATGGGGTGTACAGGGTGATGTACAGGGTGTACCCGGTGACATATAGGGTGTATGGTGTAAGACACAGGATGTACAGGGTGTATGGGGTGTACCGGGTGACATATAGGGTGTATGGTTTGAGACACAGTGTGTACCGGGTGACATATGGGGTGTACCGGGTGATGTATGGGGTGTAACGTGTGATGTACAGGGTGTACTGGGTGACATATGGTGTGTATGGTGTGAGACACAGGGTGTACCGGATGACATATGGGGTGTACCGGGTGACGTATGGGGTGTACCGGGTGATGTACAGGGTGTACTGGGTGACATATGGGGTGTATGGTGTGAGACACAGGGTGTACCGGGTGATGTACAGGGTGACATATGGGGTGTATGATGTGAGACACAGGGTGTACCGGGTGACATATGGGGTGTACCGGGTGACATATGGGGTGTATGGTGTGAGACACAGGGTGTACCGGGTGACATATGGGGTGTACCGGGTGATGTACAGGGTGCACCAGGTGATGTACTGGGTGACATATGGGATGTACTGGGTGATGTACAGGGTGACATATAGGTTGTATGGTGTGAGACACAGGGTGTACCGGGTGACATATGGGGTGTACAGGGTGATGTACAGGGTGTACCCGGTGACATATAGGGTGTATGGTGCAAGACACAGGATGTACAGGGTGTATGGTTTGAGACACAGTGTGTACCGGGTGACATATGGGGTGTACCGGGTGATGTACAGGGTGTACTGGGTGACATATGGGGTGTATGGTGAGACACAGGGTGTACCGGGTGACCTATGAGATGTACAGGGTGTATGGGGTGCACCGGGTGATGTACAGGGTGTATGGGATGTACTGGGTGACATATGGGGTTACTGGGTGATGTACAGGGTGACATATAGGTTGTATGGTGCGAGACACAGGGTGTACCGGGTGACATATGGGGTGTACAGGGTGATGTACAGGGTGTACCCGGTGACATATAGGGTGTATGGTGTAAGACAGGGTGTATGGTTTGAGACACAGTGTGTACCGGGTGACATATGGGGTGTACCGGGTGATGTATGGGGTGTTCCGGGTGATGTATGGGGTGTACTGGGTGACATATGGGGTGTATGGTGTGAGACACAGGGTGTACCGGGTGACATATGAGGTGTACCGGGTGATGTACAGGGTGTATTAGGTGCACCGGGTGATGCACCGGGCAGACAGGAAGGATACGCTGCGGCGGGCGGCAGGGCCCGGATCCCGGGGTGTGAGGCTGCGGAGGAGGCCGGGGGTGGAGGCACGGCGGCTGCGGGAGGAAGGGGAGGCCCCAGCACCCCGGTCCCGGCTCCGGTGGGTGCGGCGGATTTCAGGGCCGGTTTGTGCGGTAAACTCATGGCCGGAGCGGGCTCAGGGGCTGATCCTCATGGGAGCGTGGCCTGGGGGCACACGGGAGCCGCTGTCGGTCAGGGGTATGAGGGGAGATACCGGCGGATTTTCCTCACTCACAGACCGGAGCATCCAACATGGCGCCGCGTCCGCCTCCAGCAGTCCGGCAGGACGGACACTCGGTAATCTCCGGAAACGCTCGGCTCTGCTCGGAGCAGAGGTACCGAAGGAAGATCGACAATCTCCGGAGAGGGGGCGGAGACTAGAAACAGATCGTCAATCTCCGGAGAGAGGGCGGAGTCATAGGACTGAGATCGGCAATCTCCGGAGCTGCGGCCGAGTTACACCGACCTTCCTACAGGTGCTGCACGAAGTGATCCAGGGGCGGGCCCTAGCTAGGTGGGCGGAGCCAGCTACTGCGTCCGAACAGGAGGGGGCGGTGTCAGAGATCCACCTCGGCAAATTCCGGAAGCTGTCGGCTTTGTTGTGAGCCGCAGCACGGGAAGTGAACACGAGTCACCGGAAGCACATGACTGAGAAGACCCGCCCCTTGTTTTGCCAGGTGTACCAGAGTATTAATACTGTGTTGCTGCAGGAATCGGATAATGCTGACATTAGCTGCTGTGACACAGGCACCACCCTCCAGCAAGGCCTCTCTGGCAGGGACTGAGCCAGGCCTCAGCATTTGTGGGCGCTGCAGTATGCTCTGTGGCTCTCTGCGCGCTCCCGCAAACCTGGGTGACCATATGGCAGATATGTGATCCCCATGTACCCGGCTCAGGATGTGTGTACACATGCAGACAGTGCTATACGTCACGGCGTGTGGGGAGCTGGGCGGCGGTGTATTCCCCAGTGTGTGTGGAGCTGGGCGGCGGTGTATTCCCTGGTGTGTGTGGAGCTTGGCGGTGGTATACTCCTGGCGCGTGTGGGGAGCTTGGCATAGTATACTCCCTGGCGTGTGGGGAGTTAAGCAGCGGCATAGTCCTCGGCGTGTGTGGGGAGCTGGGCGGCGGTATACTCCCTGGCTGTAGGGAGCTGAGCGGTGGTATACTCCCCGGCGTGTGGGGAGCTGAGCGGCGGTATACTGCCAGGCTGTAGGGAGCTGAGTGGTGCTATACTCCCCGGCGTGTGGGGAGCTGGGCGTCGGTATACTCCCCGGCTGTAGGGAGCTGAGTGGTGCTATACTTCCTCGGCATGTGGGGAGCTGGGTGGTGGTATACTCCCTCGGCATGTGGGGAGCTGGGTGGTGGTATACTCCCTCGGCATGTGGGGAGCTGGGTGGTGGTATACTCCCTCGGCATGTGGGGAGCTGGGTGGTGGTATACTCCCTCGGCATGTGGGGAGCTGGGTGGTGGTATACTCCCTCGGCATGTGGGGAGCTGGGCGGCGGTATACTACCCGGCTGTAGGGAGCTGAGTGGTGCTATACTCCCTCGGCATGTGGGGAGCTGGGTGGCGGCATACCCCCGGTGTGTGGAGAGCTGGATTTCCGGTATACTCCCCGACGTGTGGGGAGCTGGGTGGCGGCATACTCCCCGGTGTGTGGAGAGCTGGATTGCGGTATACTCCTCGACGTGTGGGGAGCTGGGTGGCGGCATACTCCCCAGTGTGTGGAGAGCTGGATTGCGGTATACTCCTCGGCGTGTGGGGAGCTGGGCGGCGGTATACTCCCAAAGTTTGCTATAGCAATACAAGGCAGCAGTGTCTTTTGGGTGCTGTAGTCCGTTACCTGTGTAGTGTAGGTGCTTTTGTGGTGGACAGGGGGCGGTATGGGCACTTTGACTGGTCTGTGGCTACACAACCCGGTACGATGCAATGTGCTGTGTGATAGCCACCAGTAACTCCGCAATGTGTGCTACAGTGGCTCTTCTGTGTGAAAGGACCAGACGGACTAGCCTTCACTCTACACATGTAAAAAATGGGCCTTGGGCGCCCAAAACCCTGTTGCCGGTTCACTAGTTGTCCTTCCTTGGACCACTTTTGGTAAGGCGTAACCGCTGCATACCAGGAACACACTGTAAGACCTGCCATTTTGGAGATGCTCTGACCCAGTCATGTAGCCATCATAATTTAGCCCTTTTTGAAGTCATCCTTAGGCTTGTCCATTATTCCTGCTTCCAGCACATCCACTTGCTGCCTCATACATCTTGCTCCTTGGCAGGTGCCAGTGCAACAAGATAATCAGTGCTATTCACTGCACCTGTCAGTGGTTTTACTGTTACGGATGATGGGTGCATGATACGAAGATTCCCTCTAATGTGCATGACCATGCCAGCCCTCACACACCAACCATTGGTCAGTGACTGCCGCACTTGATGATACTTTTGCCATTACTGTGCAGAACTCCAATTTTCTTTATCAAGGAGGATCAGAAGAGAATATCATATGCTAAATTGCTTGGGAAGAGAAGGTATGGTCTGTCCAATGGGATCCGGTCTGAAGATCGACAGTATCTAGGTCGACAATGTTTAGGTCGACAGTCACTAGGTCGACATGGATGGAAGGTCGACAGGGTTTCTAGGTCGACATGTGCTAGGTCGACAGGTCTAAAGGGCGACATGAGTTTTTCACATTTTTTTTCTTTTTTTGAATTTTTTCATACTTAACGATCCACGTGGACTACGATTGGAACGGTAATCTGTGCCGAGCGGAGCGAAGGCACCATGCCCGAAGCATGGCGAGCGAACGCGGTGCACTAATTTGGGATCCCGGTCACTCTACGAAGAAAACGACACAAAAAAAAAAAAAAATCCTCATGTCGACCTTTAGACCTGTCGACTTAGAAACCCTGTCGACCTTCCCTCCATGTCGACCTAGTGACTGTCGACCTATAGTGGTCGATCTAAACATTGTCGACCTAGATACTGTCGATTTGATGAACCACACCCCTGTCCAATAGCTGGAAGCTGGGGATTGTCGGTTTTGAGTCCATAAAATCTTCAGCCCCCACCACACACACAATAAAACATAGTGTATTATGGGACTGAAGTCAGGACTGTCACTGGGCTATTCAAGGACATACAGCCAAGGCCAAAAGTTTTGAGAATGACACAAGTATTGGTTTTTACAAAGTTTGCTGCTTCAGTGTTTTTAGACCTTTTGTTAGATGTTACTATGTATGGTATACTGAAGTAAAATTACAGCATCTCATAAGTGTCAGTCTTTTATTGACAATGACATTAACTTTATGTAAAGAGTCCATATTTGCAACGTTGACCCTTCTTTTCAAGACCTCTGCAATTCGCCCTGGCATGCTGTCAGAGCAACCATAACTGATTTAATGAGCCATTCGCAGTTTCCATGTACCGGCCGTGTGTACTTACACGTGCATGGCTTAATCTTTGAGAGAAGCATATGCTACTGGCAGGATCAACCAGGTAGCTCTCGGTTCTGGGCCACATACTGACTGATGGCGCCCATTCTTGCCTAATCAATGGCGTTTGTCAGAATTTGTGGCCCACTTCCTTGGCTGAGAAACAACCCCACACATGAATGGTCTCAGGATGCTTTACTGTTGGCATGATACAGGACTGGTGGTAGTGCTCACCTTTCCTTCTCTGGACAAGCATTTTTCCAGATGCCCTAAACAATGTGACGGGGGATTAATCAGAGACAATGACTTTACCCCAGTCCTCTGCAGTCCAATACCTGTAACCTTTGCAGAATATTAATCTGTCCCTGATGTTTTTCCTGGAGAGCAGTGGCTTCTTTGCTGCACTTCTTGACACCAGGCCATCCTCCAAAAGTCCTCGCCTCACTGTGCGTGCAGATGCATTCACACCTGCCTGCTGCCATTCCTGAGCAAGCCCTGCACTGGCGGTGTCCCGATCCCGCAGCTGAATAAACTTTAGGAGACGTTCCTGATGCTTGCTGGACGTTCTTGGGCACCCTGAAGCATTCTTCACAACTATTGAACCTCTTTCCTTGAAGTTCTTGATGATCCGATAAATGGTTGATTTAGATGCAATCTTACTAACAGCAATTTCCTTGCCCATGAAGCCCTTTTTGTGCAAAGCAATGATGACTATACGTGTGTCCTTGCAGGTAACCATGGTTAACAAAGGAAGAACAATTATTTCAAGCACCGCCCTCCTTTTAAAGCTTCCAGTCTGTTATTCTAACTCAATCAGCATGACAGTGTGATCCCCAGCCTTGTCCTCGTCAAAACTCTCGCTTGTGTTAACGTAACAATCACTGACATGATGTCAACTGGTGCTTTTGTGGCAGGGCTGAAATGCAGTTGGACTGTTGTTTTTGGTATTAAGGGCCTAATTCAAGGATTATTGCAAGAGTAAAAATCTTCCTCTAATGGGCAAAGCCATGTGCAGTGCAGGTGGGGCAGATGTAACATGTGCAGAGAGAGATTTGGGTGGGATGTGTTCATACTGAAATCTAAATTGCAGTGTATAAATAAAAGAGCCAATATTTACCCTGCACAGAAACAATATAACCCACCCAAATCTAACTTTCTCTGCACATGTTATATCTGCCCCACCTGCAGTGCACATGGTTTTGCCCATTAGAGGAAGATTTTGCTTTTGCAAAGGCCCCACGTTCATTGTCAAGGCAAAGAGAGCCTGGAGTGTATGCACATTGCTATAATAAAAAGTGAGGCAGTAGGCTTTGTGAAAATTAATATTTGTGTCATTCTCAAAAGTTTTGGCCATGGCTGTACACTATATGGACAAAAGGCCACACCAGTTAATTTATTGAATACAGGTGTATAAAATCAGGCACCTAGCCTTGCAGTCTCCATTTGCAAACATTTGTGATACACAATGGGTCGTTCTGAAGAGCTCAGTGACTTCAGGCGTGGTGCTGTGATAGGACGCCACCTCTGCAATAAGGTTCGTGAAATGTCATCCCTGCTGGATATTCCATGGTCAGCTGTGATATTATTAGAACGTGGAAGTGTTTAGGAACAACAGCAACTCAGCCACGAAGTGGAAGACCATGTAACATCACAGAGGGGGGTCAACGATTGCTAAGGCGCATGGTGCGATAAAAGTCCCCAACGCTCTGCTGATTCCATAGCTGAAGAGTTTCGAACTTCCACTGGTGTTAATGTTAGCACAAAAACTATGCGGCGGGAGCTTAATGGAATGGGTTCCATGGCCGAGCAGCTACATGCCAGCCTCACATCACCAACTCTAATGCCAAGCGTCGGATGGAGCGGTGTAAAGCACACCGACACTGGACTGTGGAGTGGTGTAAAGCACACTGACACTGGACTGTGGAGCAGTGGACACGTGGTCTGTGGAGTGGTGTAAAGCACACTGGCACGACTGTGGAGCAGTGGACACGTGTTCTGTGGACTGGAGCAGTGAACACGTGTTCTGTGGACTGGAGCAGTGAACACGTGTTCTGTGAAGTGGTGTAAAGCACACAGACACTGGACTGTGGAGCAGTGGACACGTGTTCTGTGAAGTGGCATAAAGCACACAGATACGACTGTGAAGCAGTGGAAACGTGTTCTGTGGAGTTATGTAGGGCACACTGACACTGGACTGTGGAGCAGTGAACACGTGTTCTGTGGAGGGGTATAAAGCACACCAACATTGGACTGTGGACACGTGTTCTGTGGAGGGGTGTAAAGCACACCAACATTGGACTGTGGAGCAGTGGACACGTGTTTTGTGGAGTGGTGTAAGGCACACTGGACTGTGGAGCAGTAGGCATGTGTTCTGTGAAGTGGTATAAAGCACACAGACACTGGACTGTGGAGCAGTGGACACGTGTTCTGTGGAGTGGTGTAAAGCACACAGAAACGACTGTGGAGCAGTGGACACGTGTTCTGTGGAGTGACAACTCAAGCTTATCTGTTTGGCAGTCAGATGGGCGAGTCTGGGTTTGGCGGATGCCGGGAAAACGTTACCAGCCTGACCACATTATGACCACTGTGAAGTTTGGTGGAGGAGGGATAATGGTATGAGACTGTTTTTTTAGGGTTTGGGCTAGGCCCCTTATCTCCAAAGAAGGACTGTCATAATTCTTCAGCATACCAAGACATTTTGGACAATGCTATGTTTCAAACTTTGTGGAAACAGTTTGGGGAAGATCCTTCTCTATTCCAACAAGACTGTGCCCCAGTGAACAAAGCAAGGACTATAAAGACGTGGTCTGAGGAGTTCGGTGTAGAAGAACCTGACTGGCCCGCACAGAGCCCTGACCTCAACCCCATCAAGCACCTTTGGGATGAACAGGAACAGGGATTGTGAGCCAGGCCTTCTCCTCATAAATGCTCTACAGAATGAATGGGCACAAATTCCCACAGAAACACTCCAAAATCTAATAAAAAGCCCTCCGAGAAGAGTTGAAGCTTTTTTTAGCTGCAAAAGGTGGGTCAGCTTCATATTGCTAGTACTTCTTTAGATTCAGTCTGGGGGGCAGTTTGCATGGGGGAGCAGCTTGCATGGATTAACCAAAGTGTGGATGAACAAAGTGTGCTATCTGAACAGTTAAAAAATTAGATTTATGGTAAGAACTTACCATTAAATCTCTTTCTGCGAGGTACACTGGGTTCCACAAGGATTAACATCGGGGTGTAGAGTAGGATCTTGATCCGCGGCACCAACAGGCTCAAAGCTTTGACTGTTCCCAAGATGCACAGCACCGCCTCCTCTATAGCCCCACCTCCGTGCACAGGAGCTCAGTTTTGTTAACCAACCCAATGCAGTAGCAGGTACCAGAGACGACAAACATGAGTAGCCACATAGACCACACACTCACCACAGGTGAGGGTGTCAGCTGCTAATGCCATACCAACCCAAAGAAGCTAAGAGCGTCAGGGTGGGCGCCTTGTGGAGCCCAGTGTACCTCGCAAAAAGAGATTTAACAACGGTAAGTTCTTACCATAAATCTCGTTTTCTGCTGCGGGGTACACTGGGCTCCACAAGGATTAACATCGGGGATGTCCTAAAGCAATTCCTTATGGGAGGGGGCGCACTGTAGCGGGCACAAGAACCCGGTGTCCAAAGGAAGCATCCTGGGAGGCGGAAGTATCGAAGGCATAGAACCTTATGAACGTGTTCACAGAGGACCACGTAGCCGCCTTGCACAATTGTTCAAGGCTCGCACCACGGTGGGCCGCCCAAGAAGGTCCTACAGACCGAGTTGAATGGGCTTTAATGGTAGCACGAGCTGGAAGGCCAGCCTGTATATAAGCATGTGCAATCACCATTCTAATTTATCTGGCCAAGGTCTGCTTGTGAGCAGGCCAGCCACGTTTGTGAAAACCAAATAGTACAAAAAGAGAATTAGATTTCCTAATGGAGGAGGTTCTCTTCACATAGATACGGAGAGCCCGTACCACATCAAAAGACCGCTCTTTAGATGACAACTCAGGAGAATTAAAGGCCGGAACCACAATCTCCTGGTTAAGGTGGAAAGAAGACACCACCTTGGGTAAATAACCCGGACGCGTTCTAAGAACCGCCCGGTCATGGTGAAAAATCAGATAGGGGGACTTACAGGGTAAGGCACCTGTGACAGGACGGTCCCGTACGAAAGCACTCGCCGCTTTCGCGTCCCGTCGGCTGCGCACAGAATGGAAGGTCAAGTCACACGAGGCCTGACCACAAAGGGGATTCCCGCTTACCGTCAGTAACCGCCTGTGGGCGGGTTTACGCTGCCACCACCAAACTCCTAACCTGCCGTGGCGTTTGGAACCACGGTTCTGCTCTGTATGTGCCGACGCACTGCCTTACCACACCTGTGTGGTGTTGACGGATCCCCACTAGCCACTTGCTAGGCCTCTACCGGTAGCTGGCGGAAGGCGGAACTTGGAGACGTTAGGTGCTTCCCTGGGCAGCTGGAGGACGGGGCTATGTTTGGCATAACCCTGTAGGTCACAAGATGAAGCAATCTTCTTGAGGCAATGATGTTTATTTGCTCAATAATAACCTTTAAAAAGGCTCCTCCCTATTGCTAGGGGCAACAGCATACAACAAGATGTTTCAGCAGAATAAAGATGGTACAATACAATTTCCATGGGCCAACTGCCCTCCTTTTATCCTACTCCAATACACATTACCACAGGGGGTAAGCCCGCCCTGTGGTGTACAACCAATCAATGTTTACCCATGAGCTGTGCATGCCTTTGTCACATGCACAGCTAACATTGTTCCCTATGGACAGTGGGGAGTGGTCACTCTCCTTTGACTGTCCCATCCTGGAGAATCAGGATACGCCCCGGTGCCGTTCAGTCTAGGCTGGGGGAAGTTTTCCCTCCTAAACTGACTTCCAGAAACCTGCCCGGGACCTAGCCCACTGCCTGCAGCCTGGATTTGGGCTCCAGAGCTGGGCAGCCTAGCTCCCCGGTCCAGGTTTCCGGGCCACTACGGGTGATCTCCATGGAGCTCCAGAAAACCACTCAGCTTGTTTCAAAGCTGAGCTTCTTCTCTCTCTCCCAATGTCCCTTTCAAGTGTGAGGGTGGATGGGAAAGTAGTCCGTTTTTGGGGAAAATGTCTGGGAGAATCCATCAGCCTGCACAGCCATGGATTCCCCCCTCCTGGGACACACAACCAAGTAAGTGCATTTACCTTTAAATACATTTCATTTAAAACACACTGTACATTCCCCTTTAAGTACTGTGCCCAGCGCTCAGTGCTGGGCTCCCCTAGCCCTGCAGCCTGGCTGCTAGGGCTCTCCCTCTCAGCGCTGGAGGTATGGGGCTGGCTTCCCCCATCCTCCAGCCTGCCTGCCTGCCTCTGGGGTCCGGGGAGCTGGCGCTCCCTGCCCCCCCAGAGCAGCATTCATTTTTGTAGCCTTGCTGCACGGAGCGGCGCACTCCCCTGATCCGAAGCCCGACAGCCCGGGACACTTGTTTCGGCCGCCGTGGCTCTGGGTCCTTTGCAGCGCTGAGGTGCCGGGAGCGTAGCTCCCGGACCCCAGCACTCACCAACCTACTCATCCCCCCCGCCGCTAGGGAGCCGGCTAGCCCGGTCCCCCATGAGCGGCGCACTCTGGTGGCCTCGCCGCACAGGGGGCCGGCTAGCCCGGTCCCCTGTATGCGGCGCTGAAATCTGGTGCCCTCGCCGCAGCGTCCGGCGGGGAGCCGGGCTGCGGCGCACCCCCCTTTTCCGCCCAGCAGCCCGGGACGTTCGTCCCGGCTGCTGCGGCTGACCACCTCCGATGGGCTGAGGCGCCGGGAGCAGAGCTCCCGGCCCCCCAGCAGAGGCAACCACGGAGCGCGCTGCAGCGGGAGCTGAGCTCCCACCTGCAGCGGCTCACCCTTCTTCCCCCGGCGCACACACAGCTCAGTGCGCCGGGGGGCTGTGCTCACCGCTGCCGGGAGCGGAGCTCCCGGACTCCGGCGGCGCACACCCGATGGCTGCAGCGGGAGCTGATCTCCCGGCTGCAGCGGTTCCCCTCTCCCCCGGCACGCACACTCTGCTCAGCGCGCCGGGGGCTGCCCTCACTGCCGGGGTCTCCGGAGAGGTCCGGGACCACGGCACACATTTAAAATTACATTTTTTAAGCAGTAATAAACACCTGGCGTCTAGCGCCCTATACATTTTGAATATGGCGCCAAGCGCCCATTGTCCTGTTAATGGCGTCGGGCACTAGGGGTTAACCCCTTCAGTGCCGCGGCGGCCATTTTCCACGTGGATGGGGCCTCTCCGGCCACACTCCTCTCTCTCCCTCCCCCCCCCCCCCCCCCCCCCCCCATTCAAGCGGGTCAACCAGGGACCTATGTCCCAACGATTTGGGTCCTGGTCCCGCAGTCCGTTGGGGTGAAGGGGACGCTACCTGGGGGGTGTAGGCTCCGGCCTAGACAGTTCATCCCTAGTGTAGTGGGCCTCTCTTTGTGGGTGCACAATGTTCAAATAGTCCACCTGAAGTCCAAGTTCAAGGCTCCACCACAAAAGTCTGTCAAATTTCCCCAAGGTAGGTTGCAGCCACCTAACAGGTGGGTGGTAAGTCACCACGGTGGGGGGCTGGTTACAAACAAGTGCCACCCACGGTGTCCCAATTGTGGCATACCCCACCTCCCACAATAGCAGTATACTGCTCAAACAGGCCACAGGGTGCTCCTGCCCATATGGCTCTTTCTGGCTTGGTACTACTCCCAGTCCGTGCAGTGGCGCAGTAGTTCGTAACACACAGTCCTGGTCAAAAATGTGCGCCATCAGCACTGGAGCGGGTACCTGAGCCTCCTTCAATGACTGGAATGCCAACTCGCAAGCGGGTGCAAAGTCCACTGACTTGGGAATGTCCTTCCTAGCCATCTCTGTCAAGGGGTTCACTACAGGACTAAAGTCAATGACAACGTGTCCGTAGGGCCTTACAGGTTCTAAGGTCAGTACCGGTCTGGGTGATGTGGGTCGGGGACAGCCCCTGGTTGCCTCCACCCCCTCTGGTTTGGGCCTACCCCTGTCTCCTCCCACATTGTGCCCTAGGCACTGCACCTCCATCATACCTATCTGGCAACTGTCTGCCCGAACTGTCAGACCTGCCCTCCAATCCTCTTCTGTCGACCTATGACTCTGGAAACCTACCCTGTCACTTAGGCCTACTCTTCCCTCCTCGTCCGCTACCTGTGCCACAGTGATGGCGGCCAGACCACCAGCCTCTGGATCCTGTGTGGCATTCACTACAGGGAGGCTGCGTGTCTTCCCCGATCTACTGAGCACAGGCAAGGGACCTGCTATGTCCACAGCAACTTGCTGCAAGGGTTCTCCTATGGGCAGAGGCCCAGAGACAACACAACCGCTGGAGTGCCCCAGCTGCTAACGCATGGCACCAGCCTTACAGTTGGTCTGGGCGTCATCCAACATTCCAGGGTAAGCTCTGTGTCAGGCACTTCAGGGTACGGTCTGTCTCCGGGTTACTGTCCAAAGGGGTTTCGCTGGCAACCGACACCGGTTGCGCAGGAACGTTCCCTGGGGGAACCAGTTGGACACATTCCCTATCTGGTCTATCCCCTCCCACTTTCCTGTCTACCCTGTACCTTAACCCTTCCCGCCAGGTCAAACTTCCTGCCCCAACCCTGTCAAGGCCGCTGCCAGAGTGGCGCTTCATGCCTTTCGGGGATGGGTCAGAGAGTTGAGCCTCCCTAAACTCCTGCCTGTGGCCCTCAATCTCTCCTAAATTGGGACACTCTACAGGGGGATCTAAGTGGGGACTACTAGGGTCAGTCTGGTAGGGGTCAGTCATGGAAAAGTCAGTGTGGTTTCTCATACTCACCGCCGGAGTTGGCAAACCACTGGGGTCAGGAGCATCATTGGGCACCCCTACAGGATCAAACGAGCTGGACCCAACATCCTCTGCGTTGCTAGTGGACGTAGGCATACCAGAGGCAAAAGACATGCGGGGTCGATGTGCCGATCTAGCCGCTGTAATCTTTTCCTCTGGGCTGGTTGATGCTGTGGTTGGCTGTGCTGGCAGTTGTCTAGCAGCTGTAGTCTTTTCCTCTGGGCTGTGCTGGAGTAGCTGATGTCAACGGTGGTTGTGGAACTTGACTCCGGGAAATGGCGCCAGCAAATGTGGTGACGATCCCACCACCCAGATCATTTCCTAGGACCACATCAGTTGGGAGACCATCCATGACGGCAACTTCTCGCAACTCTGGTCCAGCTCCCCAGTCCAGGTAGACTCTTGCCATGGGAACCGCTTTCTCCATTCCATCTGCCAGGGTGACCTTGGCAGTGCGACCCTGCAATACTGCAGCAGGATCTATAAGGTGGGGGCTCACCACAGTGATTGAGGCCCCAGAGTCTCTTAGGCCATCTCCCTGCAGGGGTCCCACGTGGACTGGCTGCAGGTGCCTCCACATGTTGTGTAGGGGCTGTTTGGCCATGCAGGTGACTCTCTCCGCAGAGTGCACCTGTCTCTCGCCACACTCCATCGGACTGACTGGAGGGGGAACAGTCTCTGTAGGCTCATCTCCTCTCGTCAAACAAGCGAGCCGGGCTCCAGCACTCGGATTTGGGGCACGAGTCTGGGGTGCTTGGGATGCAGGACAGTTCATCCTCAGATGTCCGATTTTCCCACAGCCGTAGCACTTCTTCTCCAGTCGTGGCACCGATGATCTCTGATCAGTTGCAGGGACGCTGCGGTGCGGTTGCTGGCCAAGAGCACCTGGGTTGGAAGATGCTCGTCTTTGGGGGTGATGAGCTGAAGAGGGGGTCCCCTTGGTGGTGCAGTCTTTTGGAGCTGGCTGCTGGCTGGGCGCTTCTGCCCCTGCGGCCGAATTGCCACATGCTTGTCTGCTAACTGGGCAGCCATCTTTAAACTGGGTGGCTCCCGATCTAGCACCCACTCCTTCACTTCTGGGGCGCACCTGCGGTAGAACTGCTCCCTGCAGATCAGGTCAATCAGTGCGTCCCATGTAGTGGCTTCCGAATCCTTCACCCACTTCACCACGTACTCCCGCAGCTGGGTGGCGAACTGCTCATGGGTGCTGCTAGGATTCTTGGGCAAGTCTCTGAACTTCTTCCTGTAAGACTCTGGAGTGATGAAGAATCGCTGGAGGAGGGCCTTCGCAACTTCGTCGTAGTTCCCACAGTCCTCCGTGGCCACTCCTCGATAGGCCTCCAAGGCCTCTCCATGCAGAGTGGGCACAAGGTGTCTCACCCACTCCGACTTGGGTAAATCGTGTAGTTTGCAAGTCCTTTCAAAAACTTGCAAATGTCCATCAATGTCCCCATCACTGTCTGCAAACTTGGCAAACTGAACGCGTCCTGATCTGTGTACAACAGCTGACAACGGCTCCTGGGGTACCACGGCCTGTGGTGCCCGCTCCGCATGCCACATCCGAATGACAAGCATGCGTTCTTGCTCCGTTGCCCTTTCCCCCAATTCCGCTAGCCGATCTGCTAGGGTATCCGGGCCACCCCCCCTGGGACGTTAGGATCCTGGCCCTGCTAGGGATTGCTGGGAAACATTGCTGCTGTGAGAGAGGGCGGGACTTGTGGGTCTCACCGGTTCCTTACGAAGGTCCACTGTTGGGCCGTCCTCTGCGATGCTGACGCCGTCAGTGCTTTCCACCTCCGCCCGATGGGACTCCTCCACGCTCATGAGCGCCGCCTTCATGACGCTTCTGGACGCGTTGGAAGGGATATCCACACCCTTCTCCTGGCACACGATCTCCAGATCGCCCTTAGACGTTCCGTTTAAGTCCGTCATCTTGTGCGTTCTCCTGCGCTGCAGTTACTCCTCTCCTGAGTAACTCGGCTTCTCCAATCGGGTGATGAAAAGCCGCCTGGGATTATCCCACCACTATGCCACTAATTTCTGTGACAGGACGGTCCCGTACGAAAGCACTTGCCGCTTTCGCGTCCCGTCGGCTGCGCACAGAATGGAAGGTCAAGTCACACGAGGCCTGACCACATAGGGGATTCCCGCTTACCGTCAGTAACCGCCTGTTACTGACTCCACCCACTGCGCTGTGGGCGGGTTTATGCTGCCGCCACCAAACTCCTAACCTGCCGTGGCGTTTGGAACCACGGTTCTGCTCTGTATGTGCCGACGCACTGCCTTACCACACCTGTGTGGTGTTGATGGATCCCCACTAGCCACTTGCTAGGCCTCTACCGGTAGCTGGCGGAAGGCGAAACTTGGAGACGTTAGGTGCTTCCCTGGACAGCTGGAGGACGGGGCTATGTTTGGCATAACCCTGTAGGTCACAAGATGAAGCAATTTTCTTGAGGCAATGATGTTTATTTGCTCAATAATAACCTTTAAAAAGGCTCCTCCCTATTGCTAGGGGCAACAGCATACAACAAGATGTTTCAGCAGAATAAAGATGGTACAATACAATACAATTTCCATGGGCCAACTGCCCTCCTTTTATCCTACTCCAATACACATTACCACAGGGGGTAAGCCCGCCCTGTGGTGTACAACCAATCAATGTTTACCCATGAGCTGTGCATGCCTTGGTCACATGCACAGCTAACATTGTTCCCTATGGACAGTGGGGAGTGGTCACTCTCCTTTGACTGTCCCATCCTGGAGGATCAGGATACGCCCCGGTGCCGTTCAGTCTAGGCTGGGGGAAGTTTTCCCTCCTAAACTGACTTCCAGAAACCTGCCCGGGACCTAGCCCACTGCCTGCAACCTGGATTTGGGCTCCAGAGCTGGGCAGCCTAGCTCCCCGGTCCAGGTTTCCGGGCCACTACGGGTGATCTCCATGGAGCTCCAGAAAACCACTCAGCTTGTTTCAAAGCTGAGCTTCTTCTCTCTCTCCCAATGTCCCTTTCAAGTGTGAGGCTGGATGGGAAAGTATTCCGTTTTTGGGGAAAAGGTCTGGGAGAATCCATCAGCCTGCACAGCCATGGATTCCCCCCTCCTGGGACACACAACCAAGTAAGTGCATTTACCTTTAAATACATTTCATTTAAAACACACTGTACATTCCCCTTCAAGTACTGTGCCCAGCGCTTAGCGCTGGGCTCCCCTAGCCCTGCAGCCTGGCTGCTAGGGCTCTCCCTCTCAGTGCTGGAGGTATGAGGCTGGCTTCCCCCATCCTCCAGCCTGCCTCTGGGGTCCGGGGAGCTGGCGCTTCCTGCCCCCCCAGAGCGGCATTCATTTTTGTAGCCTCGGCGCACCCCCCTGATCCGAAGCCCGGCGGCCCGGGACACTTGTCCCGGCCGCCGTGGCTCTGGGTCCTTTGCAGCGCTGAGGTGCCGGGAGCGTAGCTCCCGGACCCCAGCACTCACCAACCTACTCATCCCCCCTGCCGTTAGGGAGCCGGCTAGCCCGGTCCCCCATGAGCGGCGCACTCTGGTGGCCTCGCCGCGCAGGGGACCGGCTAGCCCGGTCCCCTGTATGCGCCGCTGAAATCTGGTGCCCTCGCCGCAGCGTCCGGCGGGGAGCCGGGCTGCGGCGCACCCCCCCTTTCCGCCCAGCAGCCTGGCTGCTGCGGCTGACCACCTCCGATGGGCTGAGGCAACCACGGAGCGCGCTGCAGCGGGAGCTGAGCTCCCACCTGCAGCGGCTCACCCTTCTCCCCCCGGCGCACACACAGCTCAGTGCGCTGGGGGGCTGGCTGCAGCGGGAGCTGATCTCCCGGCTGCAGCGGTTCCCCTCTCCCCCGGCGCGCACACTGCTCAGCGCGCCGGGGGCTGCCCTCACTGCCGTGGTCTCCGGAGAGGTCCGGGACCACGGCACACATTTAAAATTACATTTTTTAAGCAGTAATAAACACCTGGCGCCCTATATATTTTGAATATGGCGCCAAGCGCCCATTGTCCTGTTAATGGCGCCGGGCACTATGGGGTTAACCCCTTCAGTGCCGCGGCGGCCATTTTCCACGTGGCTGGGGCCTCTCCGGCCACAGCACCCAGGTCCGAGACCCTTCTAGCTGAAGCGATAGCCAGAAAAAAACAAAACCTTAAGGGAAAGCCACTTAAGGTCTGCAGACACAAGAGGTTCAAAGGGAGACTCTTGCAAGGCCTCCAGAACCACCAACAGATCCCAAGGGGCCACAGGTGGTACATAAGGAGGTTGAATCCACAACACGCCCTGAGTGAATGTATGAACATCAGGTAGGGCAGCAATCTTTCTCTGAAACCAAATCGACAAGGCAGAAATGTGAAACTTGAGGGAGGCCAGACGCAGGCCTAAGTCCAGGCCCTGTTTTAGGAGTTTGGCCGCACTAAACTTGAAAACGTCATGATTATGAGACGCGCACCAAGTAAAGTAAGCATTCCAGACCCTATAGTAAATCCGAGCAGAAGCCAGTTTACGGGCCTTTAACATAGTTTGAACGACCGCCTTAGAAAAACCCTTGGCCCTCAAGACGGAAGCTTCAAGAGCCACGCCGTCAAAGCCAGACGGGCCAAGTCCTGGTAAACACAAGGGCCCTGAACGAGGAGGTCTGGTCGTTGTGGAAGTAGAAGGGGACGATCCAACAAGAGGCCCTGTAGATCAGAGAACCAGTGCCACCTGGGCCACGCTGAAGCTACCAGAAGCAGGTTTTTTCCTTCTTGCTTGAACTTCCGTATTACTTTGGGCAGGAGTGACACCGGAGGGAACACGTACGGCAGCCAAAAGTTCCATGGAGGGGGCGTGGCTTGCAGCACACAGGTTCTGGGTGAGCTCCCACCGACATAGCCGTGCAGACCCCTTTAAAGTGGCCCCAGCCCCACATTCTGCTCCTATAGCCACCCCACTTGGTGCCTACATACTCCCCCTGCCCCAGGAGCCGGGTTCGCGGAGCCGGGAGGGGTCTCCTACCCCTCTGCAGGTTGCGGCCTGTTCTCCGTCTGGAGGCCGGGGACCCGATTTTCCTAGCCACCCCGCTGGAGGTGCCTGTGGCGGACCCGGACGCCTCTCTCACCCCGGACCTCTAGCCGCGGCTTACCGCTTTCACGACCGCTGGGGGGTCGTCTCCTGCAGCGGCTGCTGCCGCCCGCCATCTCCTCATCCGGCTCCTGCGGCTCGCACGGCCTACACGACCTCACCCAGCGGCGGTCCCGGCCCCGATCCCTGGACGCGGCGCGGGACGTCGTCACGGCGCCCAGCAAGAGGACACGGAGCTCGATCCTGGGGCCATCCCCAGCCGTTCCCGGGACCTGCCTGCGGTGTGTGGAGGACTCGGCCAGCTGCGGTCGCCCTCCTCAGAATCCACTCCGGACGGCCATCTTACTACTGCCTGTGGAAGACCCTGCTGCAGCCTGGAGCCGGCCATTGCCAGGGTGAGCCTTTTCTACTGACCCCACTGCTACTAGTGCCCCACAGCTTGGGGAGGGGCTCTTGGAGGGCTCTTTACCTTTCTTATATTTTACATCAGTGACTCTGGTTCTGTGCATTTAATATTTACTGCTGGTCCATCTCCCATTTCACAGTGGATTTGCCTTATGAGGTATATATGTTGGGTTGGAGCTCCCCCTAGTGGCTCGCCCATATACATGGTCCTATATCTGTGACTCTAGTGCCCTTATACCTGTCTGACAGAATTTGCAAAGTGGCTTGGGCCGCCTATTGGGAGTCGGTGACACGGATGTCCAGCACCTCGGAGATACGGGAACCGACGCCCACTGTGTGCTTGTTATCTTAATGGCTGAAATTGATTAATGGCGTGCTAGTGCCATTCCACTGGGAGTCACCATGCTGTAGGCACTTTCAGCGTACTGAGCAGCACCGGGCATATGGTCGCGCCATCTCTTGCTATCACTTACCCACCTGTCCTCCTCTTAAGCATGGTCAGATCCGGGAAAAAGAAATGTAATACTACACAATCTAGGGAGACCGTGACCCAACCGGGAATGAGATCGTTCCTACAACCCACTCCCGCAAAGCTTTCTGGAGATCTCTCCCCCTCAAGCCCCTCTTCCTGTCATTCCGCCTCTTCTGCCTCCCCATTAGCGATGGAGCAACTAGCCCCACACGCCCACAGCGATACCGCTCTTCAAGACATCTTGCAGTTTATGAAAACGCTCCCAACTAATCAGGACCTCCAAGACACCATGCGAAGAGAGCTGGCATCTATCAAACATGATATCTCGCAGCTTTCAGATAGGGTGTCCACACTGGAGGACCATCATGACTCTGCTGATGCCTTTATGGGGTCCTTAACGGATGTTATTAAAGCTCAGTCGGATGAAATCCGATCGCTGCGGACCCGTGTGTTGGATTTGGGCAACAGGGGTAGGAGGAACAATGTCCGGGTGAGAGGTATTCCTGAAGATGTCCCCCAGACAGGCCTAGTAGATGCCTTGACGAAAATATTCAACGCAGTTCTGGGTAAGGACCCGGCTAACGCCATAATCTTCGACAGAGCTCACCGTGCCCTCAAACCGAGAGAGCTCCCCTCCGACCGACCCAGAGACGTCATATGTCGATTGCATTACTACTCTCAGAAGGAGGAAATTATGAGCAAAGTGCGCCGCCTGGATGACCTGGTCTTTAATGGCGACCCAATTTCCATCTTTCAGGATCTCTCCTGGCATACGCTTCAACAAAGAAATATCCTCCGCCCCCTGACGGAGGAACTCCGCAAGCGACAACTGAAGTACCGATGGGGTTTCCCTTTCAGCCTACAAGTATCAGCTTCGGGAAAGTTACACACCCTACATACCCCCTCTGACCTCCCCACTTTCTGCTCCGGTCTCTGTCTCCCACTCTTGAAGATCCCGGACTGGGACTTCATCCTCCCGGATCTGCACCCGCCCCAACCTGCGGGGAGTGGAGCGCCATGGCAAGTTGTAAGTGGCTCTCAGAAGAAATCTTCAAAACTCCTTCCCGTGTGCCAGGATTCCTCCCCTACCTGAAGATACTGTTCATCACTGCCCTGTGAACTGGTCCTTTTTGTTTTCTGCAGGAGGGATGAACATTCCAACTGTGACATGCCGGGTGAGACACGTCCTATGTGGCCTCGCGCCACTACTGCTCCGTTTCACTGTGTCCCCCCCCGGTTTCATCTACAGACCTGGAGTTTAGTATTGTGACTATACTAGGGGATAATTAGTTGTTGCTGCCGGTTAACACTAATGTTTGCTTTGGTTTTTCTTTTAGTTCTTTCCCTTTTCCTTAAAATGTTTATAACCGATGTAGTGCCTGTGGGGGTGACTCCCTTGCCCCGGTCCCGCACACGGCCGCTGTGCCCTATGGGGATGCTGGTATATATACTTACCTGCTCTCCCATTGCGGGTGTTTCTTTGTTTATGATGTTTCTATTTTCTGTGACTTGCTCTTTTTTCTTTCCTTCTCTTCTGTACTGGTTTTTTATTTTCTTTGGTGACCTGTCCGAGTCTTTTGCTATCCTGTGTTGTGATACGATTTGATGTCTGCCCCGGGTACACTTAAATTCACCTCAATCAACGCCAAAGGTCTTAACATCCCCGAGAAACGGTCCCAATTATTTCGGACGTTGCGATCAGACGGAGTAGATGTGGCACTGATTCAGGAGACAAACTTTAAGATCTCTGCTCGCAGGCCCTCTTTAGTAAATCATAGATTCCCCCTTGCTTTCTACTCCAATAATCCTGAAAGTAAATCCAAAGGGGTCGCTATACTTTTCTCTAAAGCTCTCCAAATGACCGATGTCTCTGTCCATAAATTAGTTCCTGGGAGATTGCTGGTGGTCCAATGCAATATATTTTCTCAGGCGTACACTCTCATAGCCCTCTATGCCCCAAACCAGGGCCAACTGTCCTTTTCTCTTACGTCCTAAGTGGATGCTGGGACTCCGTAAGGACCATGGGGAATAGCGGCTCCGCAGAAGACTGGGCACAACTAAAGAAAGCTTTAGGACTACCTGGTGTGCACTGGCTCCTCCCACTATGACCCTCCTCCAGACCTCAGTTAGAATCTTGTGCCCGGCTGAGCTGGATGCACACTAGGGGCTCTCCTGAGCTCCTAGAAAGTATATTTTAGGTTTTTTATTTTACAGTGAGATCTGCTGACAACAGACTCACTGCAGCGAGGGACTAAGGGGAGAAGAAGCGAACCTACCTAACTGGTGGTAGTTTGGGCTTCTTAGGCTACTGGACACCATTAGCTCCAGAGGGATCGACCGCAGGACCCGACCTTGGTGTTCGGTCCCGGAGCCGCGCCGCCGGCCCCCTTACAGAGCCAGAAGCAAGAAGTGTTCCGGAAAATCGGCGGCAGAAGACTTCTGTCTTCAACAAGGTAGCGCACAGCACTGCAGCTGTGCGCCATTGCTCCTCATGCACACCTCACACTCCGGTCACTGATGGGTGCAGGGCGCTGGGGGGGGGGGGCGCCCTGAGGGCAATATAAGACACATTGGCTGGCAAATAATCACAATATATAGTCCCAGGGCTATATATGTGATAAATTACCCCTGCCAGAATCCATGAAAAAAGCGGGAGAAAAGTCCGCTGAAAAAGGGGCGGGACTATCTCCCTCAGCACACTGGCGCCATTTTTTCTTCACAGTGCAGCTGGAAGACAGCTCCCCAGGCTCTCCCCTGTAGTTTTCAGGCTCAAAGGGTTAAAAAGAGAGGGGGGGCACTAAATTTAGGCGCAATATGTGTATACAAGCAGCTATTGGGGGAAAATTCACTCAGTTATAGTGTTTATCCCTGCATTATATAGCGCTCTGGTGTGTGCTGGCATACTCTCTCTGTCTCCCCAAAGGACTTTGTGGGGTCCTGTCCTCAGTCAGAGCATTCCCGGTGTGTGTGCGGTGTGTCGGTACGGCTGTGTCGACATGTTGGATGAGGAAGGTTACGTGGAGGCGGAGCAGAGGCCGATAAATGGGATGTCGCCCCCTGTGGGGCCGACACCAGAGTGGATGGATAGGTGGAAGGTATTAACCGACAGTGTCAACTCCTTTCATAAAAGGCTGGATGACGTAACAGCTGTGGGACAGCCGGCTTCTCAGCCCGCGCCTGCCCAGGCGTCTCAAAGGCCATCAGGGGCTCAAAAAACGCCCGTTACCTCAGATGGCAGACACAGATGTCGACACGGAGTCTGACTCCAGTGTCGACGAGGTTGAGATATATACACAATCCACTAGGAACATCCGTTACATGATCTCGGCAATGAAAAATGTGTTAAACATTTCTGACATGAACCCAAGTACCACATAAAAGGGGTTTTATTTTTGGGGAGAAAAAGCAGCCAGTGTTTTGTTCCCCCATCAGATGAATGAATGAAGTGTGTAAAGAAGCGTGGTTTCCCCCGATAAGAAACTGGTTATTTCTAAAAAGTTACTGATGGCGTACCCTTTCCCGCCAGAGGATAGGTCACGTTGGGAGATATCCCCTAGGGTGGATAAGGCGCTCACACGTTTGTCAAAAAAGGTGGCACTGCCGTCTTAGGATACGGCCACCTTGAAGGAGCCTGCTGATAAAAAGCAGGAGGCTATCCTGAAGTCTGTATATACACACTCAGGTACTATACTGAGACCTGCAATTGCCTCAGCATAAATAGTGCTGCTGCAGCGTGGTCTGATACCCTGTCAGATAATATTAATATCCTAGACAGGGATAATATTTTGATAACATAAGAGCATATTAAAGACGTCGTCTTATATATGAAGGATGCACAGAGGGATATTTGCCGGCTGGCATCCAGAATTAATGCACTGTCCATTCTGCCAGGAGGATATTAGAGACCCGGCAGTGGACAGGTGATGCTGCCTTTAAAAGGCACATGGAGATTCTGCCTTATAAGGGTGAGGAATTGTTTGGGGATGGTCTCTGGGACCTCGTATCCACAGCAACAGCTGGGAAGAATTTTTTTTTACCTCCGGTATCCTCACAGCCTAAGAAAGCACCGTATTTTCAGGTACAGTCCTTTCGGCTTCAGAAAAGCAAGCGGGTCAAAGGCGCTTCCTTTCTGCACAGAGACAAGGGAAGAAGGAAAAAGCTGCACCAGACAGCCAGTTCTCAGGATCAAAAATCTTCCCCGGCTTCCTCTGAGTCCACCGCATGACGCTGGGGCTCCACAGGTGGAGACAGGTGCGGTGGGGGCGCGTCTCGGGAATTTCAGGGACCAGTGGGCTTGCCCACAGGTGGATCCCTAGGTTCTGCAAGTAGTATCACAGGGATACAGGCTGGAGTTCGAGGCGACTCCCCCTCGCCGTTACCTCACATCAGCCTTGCCTGTTGCCCTCGGAGAAAGGGAGGTAGTACTGGCGGCAATTCACAAGCTGTACTTCCAGCAGGTGAAATCAAGGTACCCCTCCTTCAACAAGGCCGGGGTTACTATTCCAAAATGTTGTGGTACCGAAACCAGACGGTTCGGTGAGACCCATTCTAAAATTGAAATCCTTGAACACTTTTATATACGAAGGTTCAAGTTCAAAATGGAATCGCTCAGGGCGATTATTGCAAGCCTGGAGAATTTCATGGTATCACTGGACATCAAGGATGCTTACCTGCATGTCCCTATTTACCCTCTTCACCAGGAGTACCTCAAAATTGTGGTACAGGATTGTCATTACCAATTCCAGACGTTGCCGTTGGTCTGTCCCCGGCACCGAGGGTATTTACCAAGGTAATGGCCGAAATAATTATCCCGTACTTGGACGATCTCCTTATAAAGGCGAGGTCCAGGGAGCAGTTGTTCGTCGGAGTAGCACTATCTCGGGAAGTGCTACAACAGCACGGCTGGATTCTGATTCCAAAGTCGCAGCTGGTTCCTACGACGCGTCTACTGTTCCTGGGTATGGTTCTGGACACAGAACAGGATAAAAAGGGTTTCTCCCAGAGGAGAAGTCCAAGGAGTTGTCGTCTCTAGTGATAATGCTGATTATGATTATCTTATAACCTTCACTATATGGGTAAGAGACTCAGTACGCAATTGGCGTATGGGGTACCGTAAGGGTACGCGCTTAGCGTAGCATACGCTCGGCCGCGATCGAGACGCACATGCGGCACGCTCGCTCACAGCTTACGCTTGGTGTCGAGCACGCTATAGGCGAGCGACTACCGTAATGCTACGCTACCAGCGTAGCGGACGCTCGAGACCACGAGGAGATCATGAGCAGCGCAGACGCTCACAAGATGACAATCAGTAAACCTTGAATGTAACACACAGAAAGGATACTCTTATACTGTAAACCTTGTACTGAAACACTGTAGCGATATAGCGCTGCTTAACCTTGTTAACACTAAAGCTGTTTGAGCGATCGAGACGCTCCTATTACCCTCTGCAATGTAATGAACACACGATACCGTGCGAAGGATCCAACACCTTTACTAACAAGCTTTTAGTTATATCGAAAAGGGGTAAAACAGTTTACAAGTCATACACTACAAGCTAACATATAATTCTAACAGAATATCTAGACAGAAATATACAATAACGTTACAATCTTATACTAAACAGAGAGAGAGAGAATGTGGCCAATACAAACAAAGAGCGAGATGATTACAGAGAATTACTTACACGCACTGGGAATGATCGCTGCGCAGCCTGGTACCAGCTCCGAGTTAGTCAATATGAAAAACGTTTGTGGAGAGTGGGGGAGCTGCCCAGGCTGGCTGATCTTATATACACTGAGTACAGTATACTACAAAGGGACCTATAATCTCATTGTTCATTGGACACAGGAATGTCTCCTTGCATCATAACAAAAGGTCATAGGTTAGTTTGAACAGGTGGGCTGTGACTATTTCAAACAGCTCAGGTGGGTGGGAATCTGAAGATTCCCGCCGCATGGGTAATGAATCGCAAATATATGAAATGTCCAGAATCTACTAATGGCCATAACTATACGCAGGAGCGATTAATCTTTACCTAACCAACACCGGATTGTAGCTATTAAAATGTTATTTAGTTAGGTACCAGACACAGCTGTTCAAACCCTGTCTGACCCTTCGTACCATACAAAGAGGAATTCCTCTGTCCAGCGACCATTTACATTAAACAAACTTACAGTCATTATTAAGGGGAACATTATCTATAAAACATACTTTCTCTGACGTCCTAAGTGGATGCTGGGGACTCCGTCAGGACCATGGGGATTAGCGGCTCCGCAGGAGACAGGGCACAAAAGTAAAAGCTTTAGGATCAGGTGGTGTGCACTGGCTCCTCCCCCTATGACCCTCCTCCAAGCCTCAGTTAGATTTTTGTGCCCGGCCGAGAAGGGTGCAATCTAGGTGGCTCTCCTAAAGAGCTGCTTAGAGTAAAAGTTTTGTTAGGTTTTTATTTTCAGTGAGTCCTGCTGGCAACAGGCTCACTGCATCGAGGGACTTAGGGGAGAGAAGTGAACTCACCTGCGTGCAGGATGGTATAAAAAACAAATGTACAGATGGCGCTTCAATACAAAGGTGCAGCAACCTAACAGACAGGACGGTCACATTCAGTCCCTTAATAGCTAGAAAATGTTTGTTTTTTCTGTGGTGCGCTCCCTGGGTTCAAGCAGGTATTCGTACTTATCGATCAGTCTGTAGGGTCAAGTAAATTCAAGGGTGCCTGACGCTGGATGGACCAAATCAAACACAGTCTCTGCTCTTCCACCAAAACACTTCACCCGTTCCCTACTATAGGGATTTTCACAGTCAGTATGAGAGGTAATATGTGATGGACGAATATACCATCATAGGTAGCTCTTCTCCACAGTACGATTCACCGCATCAACCAATATTGGCGTCCCCAAAAAATATAAGGAGAAGATTCGCATATGGTGAAGTACAGTTTTTTTATTCAACGAAAAAGTGCAAATGAGCTAAAAACAAATTCTTCAGTGCAAATATGCTACAGATGATAAGGTATCCAATGTGCAAATAAGCAAGGCATGCAATTAGCAGCATAAGAATAGCAGCATACGTTTGATAAAAATGTATAATAAAATGAATCCACCACAAATTATGTGGACCTGCCTACCAGATTGTGTGGGGTGTCAGATAGTCCACCCAGAAACGCATGGAATGGTTACTTCCCGGGATTTGCAGCAACCCAAATGACCATAGCAGAATCTCGGCTGGTTCTTGTTCCCCTCTGGTTTTTGGAAGGTCCCTCCAATCAATCACCAACGCGTTTCGGCTCTTATAAGTGAGCCTTCCTCAAGGTGTGTGGTGTGCATATGGTATACTCACTATTTATACCCTCAGATGTGCTTTGATTGGACGGGATTCTAATATGCCAAAAACCAGTTTAATAGAGGATTTCTTTATTTATTACATTGTGTTCATATGCAGCATCTATATTTCATAATAATAAATAATTCCTAATTTGAAAATAAGCTCAAATAGGGGATAGTACCCAAAACGCACTGGCGTGCGTTCCACGCCCGTGGAACGCACAGCATATCCGGTTTCCGGTGACACTTCTAAATCATTGGGAGCCGTGTTCTTTTTTACTTTAGACGTGAACCGCAGATCATATCTTGAAGATTCATTTTATTATACATTTTTATCAAACGTATGCTGCTATTCTTATGCTGCTAATTGCATGCCTTGCTTATTTGCACATTGGATACCTTATCATCTGTAGCATATTTGCACTGAAGAATTTGTTTTTAGCTCATTTGCACTTTTTCGTTGAATAAAAAAACTGTACTTCACCATATGCGAATCTTCTCCTTATATTTTTTGGGGACGCCAATATTGGTTGATGCGGTGAATCGTACTGTGGAGAAGAGCTACCTATGATGGTATATTCGTCCATCACATATTACCTCTCATACTGACTGTGAAAATCCCTATAGTAGGGAACGGGTGAAGTGTTTTGGTGGAAGAGCAGAGACTGTGTTTGATTTGGTCCATCCAGCGTCAGGCACCCTTGAATTTACTTGACCCTACAGACTGATCGATAAGTACGAATACCTGCGTGCAGGATGGATTGGCTTCTTAGGCTACTGGACACCATTAGCTCCAGAGGGAGTCGGAACACAGGTCTCACCCTGGGGTTCGTCCCGGAGCCGCGCCGCCGACCCCCTTGCAGATGCCGAAAAGTGAAGAGGTCCAGAAACCGGCGGCAGAAGACTTTTCAGTCTTCATAAGGTAGCGCACACCACTGCAGCTGTGCGCCATTGTTGTCAGCACACTTCATAGCAGCGGTCACTGAGGGTGCAGGGCGCTGGGGGGGGCGCCCTGGGCAGCAATGATAGTACCTTATTCTGGCTAAAAATACATCACATATAGCCCCTGGGGGCTATATGGATGTATTTAACCCCTGCCAGGTCTCAGAAAAACGGGAGAAGAAGCCCGCCGAAAAGGGTGCGGGGCCTATTCTCCTCAGCACACAGCGCCATTTTCCCTCACAGAAATACTGGTGGGAAGGCTCCCAGGCTCTCCCCTGCACTGCACTACAGAAACAGGGTTAAAACAGAGAGGGGGGGCACTTATTTGGCGATATGACTATATATATTAAAATGCTATAAGGGAAAAACACTTATATAAAGGTTGTCCCTGTATAATTATAGCGTTTTTGGTGTGTGCTGGCAAACTCTCCCTCTGTCTCCCCAAAGGGCTAGTGGGGTCCTGTCCTCTATCAGAGCATTCCCTGTGTGTGTGCTGTGTGTCGGTACGTGTGTGTCGACATGTATGAGGACGATGTTGGTGAGGAGGCGGAGCAATTGCCTGTAATGGTGATGTCACTCTCTAGGGAGTCGACACCGGAATGGATGGCTTATTCAAGGAATTACGTGATAATGACGGCCGGCAAAAAAATAGTACCTGTCCAGGCGTCTCAAACACCGTCAGGGGCTTTAAAACGCCCATTTACCTCAGTCGGTCGACACAGACACGGACACTGATTTCAGTGTCGACGGTGAAGAAACAAACGTATTTTCCTTTAGGGCCACACGTTACTTGTTAAGGGCAATGAAGGAGGTGATACATATTTCTGATACTACAAGTACCACAAAAAAGGGTATTATGTGGGGTGTGAAAAAACTACCTGTAGTTTTTCCTGAATCAGATAAATTAAATGAAGTGTGTGATGATGCGTGGGTTTCCCCCGATAGAAAATTATTGGCGGTATACCCTTTCCCGCCAGAAGTTAGGGCGCGTTGGGAAACACCCCTTAGGGTGGATAAGGCGCTCACACGCTTATCAAAACAAGTGGCGGTACCGTCTCCGGATAGGGCCGTCCTCAAGGAGCCAACTGATAGGAGGCTGGAAAATATCCTAAGAAGTATATACACACATACTGGTGTTATACTGCGACCAGCGATCGCCTCAGCCTGGATGTGCAGAGCTGGGGTGGCTTGGTCGGATTCCCTGACTAAAAATATTGATACCCTTGACAGGGACAGTATTTTATTGACTATAGAGCATTTAAAGGATGCATTTCTATATATACGAGATGCACAGAGGGATATTTGCACTCTGGCATCAAGAGTAAGTGCGATGTCCATATCTGCCAGAAGATGTTTATGGACACGACAGTGGTCAGGTGATGCAGATTCCAAACGGCACAAAGAAGTATTGCCGTATAAAGGGGAGGAGTTATTTGGGGTCGGTCCATCGGACCTGGTGGCCACGGCAACTGCTGGAAAATCCACCGTTTTTACCCTAAGTCACATCTCTGCAGAAAAAGACACCGTCTTTTCAGCCTCAGTCCTTTCGTCCCCATAAGAGTCATATCTGCCCAGGGATAGAGGAAAGGGAAGAAGACTGCAGCAGGCAGCCCATTCCCAGGAACAGAAGCCTCCACCGCTTCTGCCAAGTTTCTCAGCATGACGCTGGGGCCGTACAGGACCCCTGGATCCTACAAGTAGGATCCCAGGGGTACAGATTGGAAAGTCGAGACGTTTCCCCCTCGCAGGTTCCTGAAGTCTGCTTTACCAACGTCTCCCTCCGACAGGGAGGCAGTATTGGAAACAATTCACAAGCTGTATTCCCAGCAGGTGATAATCAAAGTACCCCTCCTACAACAAGGAAAGGGGTATTATTCCACACTATGTTGTGGTACTGAAGCCAGAAGGCTCGGTGAGACCTATTCTAAATCTGAAATATTTGAACACTTACAAAGGTTCAAATCAAGATGGAGTCACTCAGAGCAGTGATAGCGAACCAGGAAGAAGGGGACTATAGGGTGTCCCGGGACATCAGGGATACTTACCTCCATGTCCCAATTTGCCCTTCTCACCAAGGGTACCTCAGGTTCGTGGTACAGAACTGTCACTATCAGTTTCAGACGCTGCCGTTTGGATTGTCCACGGCACCCCGGGTCTTTACCAAGGTAATGGCCGAAATGATGATTCTTCTTCAAAGAAAATGGACGACCTCCTGATAAGAGCAAGGTCCAGAGAACAGTTGGAGGTCGGAGTAGCACTATCTCAAGTAGTTCTACGACAGCACGGGTGGATTCTAAATATTCCAAAACCGCAGTTGTTTCCGACGACACATCGGCTGTTCCTAGGGATGATTCTGGACACAGTCCAGAAAAGGGTGTTTCTCCCGGAGAAGAAAGCCAGGGAGTTATCCGAGCTAGTCAGGAACCTCCTAAAACCAGGAAAAGTGTCAGTGCATCATTGCACAAGGGTCCTGGGGAAAATGGTGGCTTCTTACGAAGCGATTCCATTCGGCAGTTTTCACGCAAGAACCTTTTAGTGGGATCTGCTGGAAAAATGGTCCGGATCGCATCTTCAGATGCATCAGCGGATAACCCTGTCTCCAAGGACAAGGGTGTTTCTTCTGCGGTGGCTGCAAAGTACTCATCTACTAATGGGCCGCAGATTCGGCATTCAGGAAGGGTCCTGGTGACCAGGGATGCCAGCCTGAGAGGCTGGGGAGCAGTCACACAGGGAAAAAATTTCCAGGGAGTGTGATCAAGTCTGGAGAATTCTCTCCACATAAATATACTGGAGCTAAGGGCAAGTTACAATGCTCTAAGCTTAGCAAGACCTCTGCTTCAAGGTCAGCCGGTATTGATCCAGTGGGACAACATCACGGCAGTCGCCCACGTAAACAGACAGGGCGGCACAAGAAGCAGAAGGGCAATAGCAGAAACTGCAAGGATTCTTCGCTGGGCGGAAAATCAGGTGATAGCACTGTCAGCAGTGTTCATTCCGACGCCCGGGAGAGTGGGGATTTCATCGGGAAGTCTTCCACATGATTGTGAACCATTGGGAAAGACCAAAGGTGGACATGATGGCGTCCCGCCTGAACAAAAAACTGGACAGGTATTGCGCCAGGTCAAGAGACCCTCAGGCAATAGCTGTGGACGCTCTGGTAACACCGTGGGTGTACCAGTCAGTGTATGTGTTCCCTCCTCTGCTTCTCATACCCAAGGTACTGAGAATTATAAGACGTAGAGGAGTATGAACTATACTCGTGGCTCCGGATTGGCCAAGAAGGACTTGGTACCTGGAACTTCAAGAGATGCTCACAGAGGACTCATGGCCTCTGCCGCTAAGAAGGGACTTGCTTCAGCAAGTACCATGTCTGTTCCAAGACTTACCGCGGCTGCGTTTGACGGCATGGCGGTTGAACGCCGGATCCTAAGGGAAAAAGGCATTCCGGAAGAGGTCATTCCTACCCTGGTCAAAGCCAGGAAGGAGGTGACCGCACAACATTATCACCACATGTGGCGAAAATATGTTGCGTGGTGTGAGGCCAGGAAGGCCCCACGAAGAAATTTCAACTCTGTCGATTCCTGCATTTCCTGCAAACAGGAATGTCTATGGGCCTCAAATTGGGGTCCATTAAGGTTCAAATTTCGGCCCTGTCGATTTTCTTCCAGAAAGAATTGGCTTCAGTTCCTGAAGTCCAGAAGTTTGTCAAGGGAGTACTGCATATACAACCCTCTTTTGTGCCTCCAGTGGCACTGTGGGATCTCAACGTAGTTCTGGGATTCCTCAAATCACATTGGTTTAAACCGCTCAAATCTGATTTGAAATATCTCACATGGAAAGTGACCATGCTGTTGGCCCTGGCCTCGGCCAGGCGAGTGTCAGAATTTGCGACTTTGTCTCACAAAAGCCCATATCTGATTGTCCATTCGGACAGGGCAGAGCTGCGGACTCGTCCCCAGTTTCTCCCTAAGGTTGTGTCAGTGTTTCACCTGAACCAGCTTATTGTGGTACCTGCGGCTACTAGGGACTTGGAGGACTCCAAGTTGCTAGATGTTGTCAGGGCCCTGAAAATATAGGTTTCCAGGACGGCTGGAGTCAGGAAAACTGACTTGCTGTTATCCTGTATGCACCCAATAAACTGGGTGCTCTTGATTCTAAGCAGACGATTGCTAGTTGGATGTGTAGTACAATTCAGCTTGCACATGCTGTGGCAGGCCTGCCACAGCCAAAATATGTAAATGCCCATTCCACAAGGAAGGTGGGCTCATCTTGGGCGGCTGCCCGAGGGGTCTCAGCTTTACAACTTTGCCGAGCAGCTACTTGGTCAGGGGCACACCCTGACTGAGGAGGACCGGGAGTTCTCTCATTCGGTGCTGCAGAGTCATCCGCACTCTCCCGCCCGTTTGGGAGCTTTGGTATAATCCCCATGGTCCTGACGGAGTCCCCAGCATCCACTTAGGACGTCAGAGAAAATAAGAATTTACTTACCGATAATTCTATTTCTCGTAGTCCGTAGTGGATGCTGGGCGCCCATCCCAAGTGCGGATTGTCTGCAATACTTGTACATAGTTATTGTTACAAAAATCGGGTTATTATTGTTGTGAGCCATCTTTTCAGAGGCTCCGCTGTTATCATGCTGTTAACTGGGTTCAGATCACAGGTTGTACAGTGTGTTTGGTGTGGCTGGTGTGAGTCTTACCCGGGATTCAAAATCCTTCCTTATTGTGTACGCTCGTCCGGGCACAGTATCCTAACTGAGGCTTGGAGGAGGGTCATAGGGGGAGGAGCCAGTGCACACCACCTGATCCTAAAGCTTTTACTTTTGTGCCCTGTCTCCTGCGGAGCCGCTAATCCCCATGGTCCTGACGGAGTCCCCAGCATCCACTACGGACTACGAGAAATAGAATTATCGGTAAGTAAATTCTTATTATTTGGTGTTATTATTTAACGATTGAGTCGCCCGCTAGACGCACACAAACTCTACCGTAAATGCACATACCACGCGCTCGAGCGCATGGCCGAGGCGCCATCACGCGGCTGCGAGTATCCGCACGCACGGGAGAGAATGTGCACGTGCAGCAGGCACGCGCATGAGGTGAATATATGGCAACGTGCAGCGTGATATTTTTCTGACTTTGACAGTCCACCCTTTGGCAGTCATCAATAACTGCCACTTCCTAAAAACAGTTCAAAAAGAGAAAAATATATGTCATGTATAATACATTTCTATGATTGGGTAAGGGAGAAGAGAAGAAGGTGGGAAAAAGGTATGACCTAGTGAGATAGTAGAAGCATGTGTGTATGAGTCCATGTTTGAGGGGTCATGTATCATCGTGCCGTACGTGTTTTAAATCAAGCTTCGAGGTATTGCGAAGTATACATTTGAATTCCTTCTTATCCCGTAGTACGGGTCTGTGGATGGGCTGTCAAACTTTACCAAGCTCTTTTCGGCTTTTGGTTGCAACAAAATGGGGGAGCACATTTTAGTTGATGATACATGAATGGGGGATATGTGAGTGCTGATATCTGTGCCTATATTTCCTATCGACTATGTGTGTTATTACCTGAAGGTTGTAGTGATGAAGATAAGAAGCAATTATGGTAAATGCAGTCATAAACTATGTGAGTTTAATATACATTTGTTGATTGAGGTCTTGTCTGATGTCTTGTCTCGATGTACATGTTGACTGTAGTCTCCCGATGCTTTTGCTATAATTGCTTGAGCAAAAAGCTTTTTCAATGTTCATAGACTTACAATTTTTGAAGTGTTGGGCTATCGTAAAATTTTAGAGTCACTAGGGAAAATGGGGGTCTATGGCATTGTCCATCAATGGTCTGTGTAAAAGGTTGTCAAATTCTTCTTCCAAGCGGGTCTTTGTACCTTGGAGGAAAACAAAGGAGAAACGGGTGAAAGAAACGGACCGTGGAATCACATTTTCATCACAGCATTGTCTCTATTGTTGGGTCATAAATCAAATTTGTTGTTATTACAGTTTCCTCACTCCTTAAACTCATCACTCGGGCACTACGTTTACACTTCGTTAAAACCTGAACGCATCTAAATATCAGACCGACCAATATGATGACACCCAGAATACACAAAAGAAATTTCCCTACATCCATAATACTACCTTGGGCCCATTCTCCTAAACCAGAGAACCAATTTCGTGGGTTCAACCATGACACCCAACTGGTCAGCTTATTACCCACATCAGTAAGGGTGAGATTGTGTTTCCTTCGGAACTCCCATTTTAATTGTAAAATGTCATCCATCTTTTGGTCTATGACCTCGGCTGGGTCCTCCGTGCTGTTTGTAATGTACATGCAGCACTTGATTCCATATTGAGTTGCCAGGGTTACACAATACCCGCCTGTCACAGCTGTGAGGTAATTGAGAATCATCCTATGCTGAACCAGTTCTGTTTTGTAGGCTTGTAACTCTTTCCCAGTGTACCTGAATGTGTCGTCATACATTTCGGTGATATTGTCTAATAAATTTGCAAGCGCAGATATATATTTATAATTTATCACTCCTCTAGCGGTACGAGTGATATCTAACGTGAGTAGGAATTGAATCCCGGTGGATTCATGGATCAGGTCAGAGGCTGAATGCTCTGTTCTTTCTATCAGGTGCCGTTTAACGATGTGCTCGTAATGAGTGTGAGTATAAGGAGCTTGGGCACCACGGTGAATATCTTTCATTTTAGTGTGGGATACAGTAATTACCTCAGGCAGTACTTTTCCAATATAACATAACCCTTCTGAGTTTGGGGCAAGCCACTTATACGCCTTCCTCCCGCATATGAAATATGCATCATCGGGGAGAACATATGGGACGGAGTGTGACATAACCATATTACAAATTTTCCATGTGAACTCTCCTAACTCTAATTCTTCCATCTGTTTAGTACACGTATCAGTTTGTACGATCTGTGCACAGTATCCTGGTGATACTTCTCCAACTCGCATGATCCTACTTCCTAAGGTGTACCTATACCGAAAGAATTTCCTATGGTCGGCTATCTGGCGTATAAGTTCTGTATCTACGGGTAATCTGTCGGCTCTATGTGAGAATGTCATGGTTTGATTACTCCATGACACTTCCCAATTTCCCGGCTTTCGGGGATTGGAAATGTTAAAGCACACTAAGGACCTATCCACATGATATTGGTGGAGCTTCAAACTAGGAGGACTAGAGATATTAAACCTCTTGTTCACCGGCCTCCCACCACTTAGCTCAAGTACCTCTCCTACCGTTAAAGGGAATGGTACTAGTCCTGATTTGCTATGGCCTTGAGGCACTTGAGAGCATACCCAACAGTCTGTCTGATTTAACACTTTACCCACTAAGGAGTGATAGTCACTCAATGGATGCCGGTCCATGTGGACATTAAAACTGGACTGACATTTCTTTATGCACCCATCCTCGACTATACTGTCGCAGTGTCTACAGATGCAGTTCTCTTCAGCTAACAATCCTTCACAATGTCTATAAATAACATGGCTGCTAGATCGTTTTCTGGTACTCGCCTTTGCTTGGTGATTGTGTTGCTATTGGAAATTTACGCCTCCGTCTCAGTCATCAGAAACCCATTCTGGATCCTTTCTCGACCTCACTGGTACTCTCACCGAAACAGACTGCTCTGGTCAACATCATGGTCAACAGGAAAACACGGACTGCAGTCTCTTGGGGCGAGTCCATCTTACAGGAGGAGAAAGAGAAATTTTGTAATGGGGGTACAAAAAAAATACTTTGAGGGGAAAGAAAAATGTTACGATGATTAGTTCTCTAGTCTCGTTGTTCTTCTTGTTCTGTTGTCATCTCAAAGGTGCTGTCTCTCAGTCTTCTAAACATTCTGGTGATACAATATTCCTTCTAGCTCAGCGATCTCTCTGTAAGAAGCAAAAATCTTGCATTACCATTTGTCCAACTGATGTGTGACATACCATCTTTATAACATGAGAAAGAAGAGGAGAGAAAAACAAACGAGAGAGAGAACAATTCATCACATTTTATGTTACATAAACCAACAATGAACAACAACAGGAAAAAAAAACATTTTCAGGGAAGAAAAAAACATTTTCAGATCTTCCGTTCACCTACCAGGCTGTCACATCTACATGTCCAATGGTATCTTTGCATAGTCTCTCCCACCAGTATTTCCATACTCCACCCTTTGTATCTGGCCAGGATACATTGATGCTGGTAGGTCATACTGGGGTTTGGTAGACTTCTGAAAAGGTCATGTAGTCAGGTGATGTTGGAGCTGTTGTGGTGAACGTCAGAGATGGGGAAAAAGAAACATTTTACAGATACATTACAAATTTTACCCGGTCATTCCTGTGTCTTCAAGGAATGACCTCCCAATTTATTAACTGTTACCTCAAGCTTTATCAAGATTAATGATCAACTTTCCTAATCATAAATTTTCTCTATCGTCCTAGTGGATGCTGGGGTTCCTGAAAGGACCATGGGGAATAGCGGCTCCGCAGGAGACAGGGCACAAAAAGTAAAGCTTTAGGATCAGGTGGTGTGCACTGGCTCCTCCCCCCATGACCCTCCTCCAAGCCTCAGTTAGATTTTTGTGCCCGGCCGAGAAGGGTGCAATCTAGGTGGCTCTCCTAAAGAGCTGCTTAGAAAAGTTTAGCTTAGGTTTTTTATTTTACAGTGAGTCCTGCTGGCAACAGGATCACTGCAACGAGGGACTTAGGGGAGAAGAAGTGAACTCACCTGCGTGCAGGATGGATTGGCTTCTTGGCTACTGGACATTAGCTCCAGAGGGACGATCACAGGTACAGCCTGGATGGTCACCGGAGCCTCGCCGCCGGCCCCCTTGCAGATGCTGAAACGAGAAGAGGTCCAGAATCGGCGGCAGAAGACTCCTCAGTCTTCTTAAGGTAGCGCACAGCACTGCAGCTGTGCGCCATTTTCCTCTCAGCACACTTCACACGGCAGTCACTGAGGGTGCAGGGCGCTGGGAGGGGGGCGCCCTGGGAGGCAAATGAAAACCTTTTTTGGCTAAAAATACCTCACATATAGCCTCCGGGGGCTATATGGAGATATTTAACCCCTGCCAGAATCCGTTAAGAGCGGGAGACGAGGCCGCCGAAAAAGGGGCGGGGCCTATCTCCTCAGCACACAGCGCCATTTTCCCTCACAGAAAGGCTGGAGGGAAGGCTCCCAGGCTCTCCCCTGCACTGCACTACAGAAACAGGGTTAAAACAGAGAGGGGGGGCATTAATTTGGCGTTAGAAATATATAAAAAAGATGCTATAAGGGAAAACACTTATATAAGGTTGTCCCTATATAATTATAGCGTTTTTGGTGTGTGCTGGCAAACTCTCCCTCTGTCTCTCCAAAGGGCTAGTGGGTCCTGTCCTCTATCAGAGCATTCCCTGTGTGTGTGCTGTGTGTCGGTACGTGTGTGTCGACATGTATGAGGACGATGTTGGTGAGGAGGCAGAGCAATTGCCTGTAATGGTGATGTCACTCTCTAGGGAGTCGACACCGGAATGGATGGCTTATTTAGGGAATTACGTGATAATGTCAACACGCGCCAAGGTCGGTTGACGACATGAGACGGCCGACAAACAATTAGTACCGGTCCAGACGTCTCAAAAACACCGTCAGGGGTTTTAAAACGCCCGTTTACTTTAGTCGGTCGACACAGACACAGACAGGGACACTGAATCCAGTGTCGACGGTGAATAAACAAACGTATTCCTTATTAGGGCCACACGTTAAGGGCAATGAAGGAGGTGTTACATATTTCTGATACTACAAGTACCACAAAAGAGGGTATTATGTGGGATGTGAAAAAACTACCGTAGTTTTTCCTGAATCAGATAAATTAAATGAAGTGTGTGATGATGCGTGGGTTCCCCCCGATAGAAAATATGGGCGGTATACCCTTTCCCGCCAGAAGTTAGGGCGCGTTGGGAAACACCCCTTAGGGTGGATAAGGCGCTCACACGCTTATCAGAACAAGTGGCGGTACCGTCTATAGATAGGGCCGTCCTCAAGGAGCCAGCTGACAGGAGGCTGGAAAAATATCATAAAAAGTATATACACACATACTGGTGTTATACTGCGACCAGCGATCGCCTCAGCCTGGATGTGCAGAGCTGGGGTGGCTTGGTCGGATTCCCTGACTAAAAATATTGATACCCTTGACAGGGACAGTATTTTATTGACTATAGAGCATTTAAAGGATGTATTTCTATATATGCGAGATGCACAGAGGGATATTTGCACTCTGGCATCAAGAGTAAGTGCGATGTCCATATCTGCCAGAAGATGTTTATGGACACGACAGTGGTCAGGTGATGCAGATTCCAAACGGCACAAAGGTGTATTGCCGTATAAAGGAAGAGGAGTTATTTGGGGTCGGTCCATCGGACCTGGTGGCCACGGCAACTGCTGGAAAATCCACCGTTTTTACCCTAAGTCACATCTCTGCAGAAAAAGACACCGTCTTTTCAGCCTCAGTCCTTTCGTCCCTATAAGAGTCATATCTGCCCAGGGATAGAGGAAAGGGAAGAAGACTGCAGCAGGCAGCCCATTCCCAGGAACAGAAGCGTTCCACCGCTTCTGACAAGCTCTCAGCATGACGCTGAGACCGTACAGGACCCCTGGATCCTACAAGTAGTATCCCAGGGGTACAGATTGGAATGTCGAGACGTTTCCCCTGCGCAGGCTCCTGAAGTCTGCTTTACCAAGGTCTCCCTCCGACAAGGAGGCAGTATGGGAAACAATTCACGAGCTGTATTCCCAGCAGGTGATAATTAAATTACCCCTCCTACAACAAGAAAAGGGGTATTATTCCACACTATATTGTGGTACTGAAGCCAGAAGGCTAGGTGAGACCTATTCTAAATCTAAAAAAATTTGAACACTTACAAAGGTTCAAATCAAGATGGAGTCACTCAGAGCAGTGATAACGAACCGGGAAGAAGGGGACTATCTGGTGTCCCGAGACATCAGGGATGCTTACCTCCATGTCCCAAATTTGCCCTCATCACTAAGGGTACCTCAGGTTCGTGGTACAGAACTGTCACTATCAGTTTCAGACGCTGCCGTTTGGATTGTCTACGGCACCCCGGGTCTTTACCAAGGTAATGGCCGAAATGATGGTTCTTCTTCGAAGAAAAGGCGTCTTAATTATCCCTTACTTGGACGATCTCCTGATAAGGGCAAAGTCCAGGGAACAGTTGGAGGTCGGAGTAGCACTATCTCGGATACTGTTACAACAGCAGGGGTGGATTCTAAATATTCCAAAATCGCAGCTGATCCCGACAACAAGTCTCCTGTCCTTAGGGATGATTCTGGACACAGTCCAGAAAAAGGTGTTTCTCCCGGAAGAGAAAGCCAGGGAGTTATCCGAGCTAGTCAGGAACCTCCTAAAATCAGTGCATCATTGCACAAGGGCCATGGTAAAAAAATGGTGACTTCCTTCGAAGCAATTCCAGTCGGCAGATTTCATGCAAGAACTTTTCAGTGGGATCTGCTGGACAAATGGTCCGGATCGCATCTTCAGATGCATCAGTGGATAACCCTATATCCAAGGACAAGGGTGTCTCTCCTGTGGTGGTTACAGAGTGCTCATCTTCTAGAGGGCCGCAGATTCGGCATTCAGTTTTGGATGTTGGTGACCACGGAGGCCAGCCCGAGAGGCTGGGGAGCAGTCACACAAGGAAAAAATTTCCAGGGAGTGTGATCAAGTCTGGAGATTTTTCTCCACATAAATATAGCTAAGGGTAAATTTATAATGCTCTAAGCTTAGCAAGACCTCTGCTTCAAGGTCAGCCGGTATTGATCCAGTGGGATAAAACATCACGGCAGTCGCCCACGTAAATAGACAGGGCGGCACAAGAAGCAGGAGGGCAGTGGCAAAAACTGCAAGGACTTTTCGCTGGGCGGAAAATCATGTGATAGCACTGTCAGCAGTGTTTCATTCCGGGAATGAAAACTGGGAAGCAGACTTCCTCAGTAGGCACGACCTCCACCCGGCAGAGTGGGAACTTCATGGGGAAGTTTTCCACATAATTGTAAACCGTTGGGAATTACCAAAGGTGGACATGATGGCGTCCCGTCTGAACAAAAAACGGGACAGGTATTGCGCCAGGTTAAGAGACCCTCAGGCAATAGCTGTGGACGTTCTGGTAACACCGTGGGTGTACCAGTCGGTGTATGTGTTCCATCCTCTGCTTTTCATACCTAAGGTACTGAGAATTATAAGACGTAGAGGAGTAAGAACTATACTCATGGCTCCGGATTGGCCAAGAAGGACTTGGTACCCGGAACTTCAAGAGATGCTCACAGAGGACTTATGGCCTCTGCCGCTAAGAAGGGACTTGTTTCAGCAAGTACCATGTCTGTTCCAAGACTTACCGCAGCTGCGTTTGACGGCATGGCGGTGGAACGCCGGATCCTAAGGGAAAAGGCATTCAGGAAGAGGTCATTCCTACCCTGGTCAAAGCCAGAAAGGAGGTGACCGCACAACATTATCACCACATGTGGCGAAAATATGTTGCGTGGTGTGAGGCCAGGAAGGCCCCACGAAGAAATTTCAACTCGGTCGATTCCTGCATTTCTTGCAAACAGGAGTGTCTATGGGCCTCAAATTGGGGTCCATTAAGGTTCAAATTTCGGCCCTGTCGATTTTTCTTCCAGAAAGAATTGGCTTCAGTTCCTGAAGTCCAGAAGTTTGTCAAGGGAGTATTGCATATACAACCCCCTTTTGTGCCTCCAGTGGCACTGTGGGATCTCAACGTAGTTCTGGGATTCCTCAAAACACATTGGTTTAAAACCAGTCAAATCTGTGGATTTGAAGCATCTCACATGAAAAGTGAACATGCTCTTGGACCTGGCCTGGACCAGGCGAGTGTCAAATTGGTGGTTTTTTTCTCAAAAAAAAGCCCATATCTGTTTGTCCATTCGGACAGGGCAGAGCTGCGGACTCGTCCCCAGTTCTCTCCCTAAGGTGGTGTCAGTGTTTCACCTGAACCAGCTTATTGTGGTGTCTTGCGCCTACTAGGGACTTGGAGGACTCCAAGTTGCTAGATGTGGTCAGGGCCCTGAAAATATAGGTTCCAGGACGGCTGGAGTCAGGAAAACTGACTTGCTGTTATCCTGTATGCACCCAACAAACTGGGTGCTCTTGCTTTTAAGCAGACTTTTGCTAGTTGGATGTGTAATACAATTCAGCTTGCACATTCTGTGGCAGGCCTGCCACAGCCAAAATATGTAAATGCCCATTCCACAAGGAAGGTGGGCTCATCTTGGGCGGCTGCCCGAGGGGTCTCGGCTTTACAACTTTGCCGAGCGGCTATTTAGTCAGGGGCAAACACGTTTGTAAAATCCTACAAATTTGATACCCTGGCTAAGGAGGACCTGGAGTTCTCTCATTCGGTGCTGCAGAGTCATCCGCACTCTCCCGCCCGTTTGGGAGCTTTGGTATAATCCCCATGGTCCTTTCAGGAACCCCAGCATCCACTAGGACGATAGAGAAAATAAGAATTTACTTACCGATAATTCTATTTCTCGGAGTCCGTAGTGGATGCTGGGCGCCCATCCCAAGTGCGGATTATCTGCATTACTTGTACATAGTTACAAAAATCGGGTTATTATTGTTGTGAGCCATCTTTTCAGAGGCTCCGCTGTTATCATACTGTTAACTGGGTTCAGATCACAGGTTGTACAGTGTGATTGGTGTGGCTGGTATGAGTCTTACCCGGGATTCATAAATCCTTCCTTATTGTGTACGCTCGTCCGGGCACAGTACCTAACTGAGGCTTGGAGGAGGGTCATGGGGGGAGGAGCCAGTGCACACCACCTGATCCTAAAGCTTTACTTTTTGTGCCCTGTCTCCTGCGGAGCCGCTATTCCCCATGGTCCTTTCAGGAACCCCAGCATCCACTACGGACTCCGAGAAATAGAATTATCGGTAAGTAAATTCTTATTATATGTGTGGACCAGAATTTGACATGTGTGATACCTGATTATACTTCCGAGTGTCGTAACTCTGCTCGTGTTCTTGTCTAGGGGGTCTGACTTTATGTGGGCTGTTACAGTTGCTGGCATAATGCCCTTCTCTTTTACAAAGATAACAAGCCCTGGGCTTCCTCCAAGTGCCAGTGACCTGAGGTCTTGGTTGATTTGATGCCTCCTCAAACGCTTGGATGCTCATCACCATCAACCGCTCTTCCTGTGTTTCCCTGGTTCTTTGACTATTATGGTCATGTCGTTGTCTAGGGGGTGTATATATCTTGTGTGTGTTTTTAGTAGAGATGAGCGGATTCGGTTTTACTCGGTTTTCAAAACCGACCCTTATTGGCTATCCAAAACACGTGACATCCGTGAGCCAATTAGATGCCGTTTTGAGAACCGAGTAAAACCGAGTAAAACCGAACCCGCTCATCTCTAGTTTTTAGACCTACAATCTCGTGCAACATGACCTTCCCTTAAGCAGTTGTAACACCTGCTTACTTTTGACCTATTCACAGGGGTTTGTGGCTTGCTTTTAATGTTCCGGTCATGATTAATAGCGGGCTCTTTCAAATCGGCCACTGAGATATCTCTCCAGTTAGGTAGAGAGGCTTGTATACTCGATCTTAATACTTCCTTTAAACCATTTATTAACACAAACTGCTACTTTCCTGTAGTGTACATTTGTTTTAATATCTTCTATACCAGTGTATCTAGCCATTTCCTGCAGTGCCCGATGAAAGTAATTAGAAGTGATTTCCCCCTCTCTTTGTCTTATGGAGAAGATTTCTTTCCATTCGACAACGGCTGGGAAATATACTCCTAACTGTCGGTTGATCTGCTTAATACATTCCTGATTGTGTTCCTCCGTTTGAGGTACTTCTGTGTCTAATTCACAATCAGTAATAAATTTCGCAGTCAACATTGGAGGGCAGACATGCCCTCAGCACTGCCCGCCAACCTTTGTTGGTGGGTTCTGCAGAATTACCTAACTCTGGCCCTCATTCTGAGTTGATCGCAGCAGCAAGAAAGTTAGCAATTGGGCAAAACCATGTGCACTGCAGGGGAAGCAGATATATCATGTGCAGAGAGAGTTAGATTTGGGTGAGTTATTTTGTTTCTGTGCAGGGTAAATACTGGCTGCTTTATTTTTACACTGCAAATTAGATTGCAGATTGAACACACCCCACCCAAATCTAACTCTCTCTACACACGTTATATCTACCCCTCCTGCAGTGCACATGGTTTTGCCCAATTGCTAACTTTCTTGCTGCTGCGATCAACTCAGAATGAGGGCCTCTCTAATGTACTTCTGACATGCGGCTAGATTTCTCCTGGGATCAGGGAATTCAGACATAATTGTTATCAATTCCATCCTGGGCCAGGGACATTGCATAGCAATGTCTCTGATGGGAGTGACCTTGTGACTATTAGTCCTTTCATTGGGGATTGTGTTCACCCTGACAGGATTTTGTTCCATTAAGCTATTTTGTGTTAACTCTTCGGTGTAAGATGCATTTGTCTGTGAGTAACATACAATACCGTACGTACCTGTGGACACGACCTCACCTGACCCTCCGTTAGGGGGTTTGATTATTGCCTTTACCGAATTGGTCGTGTCCACCTGGACGTCTTGTGTGATGGCTGCTGGAAAAGATGCCGACATCGTGCTAGGTTCACTTTCTTGCTGGTAATCCTGAGGGAAGTTTAACATAGGGTGCAACTTGCATGGGTTAATAGTTGTACATTTAACAGTATTACAATTATCATTGTTACATTTATTACAATTATCCTTATCATCTATAATACAGTTGCTAAGTGCATTTTTATCATTCACCAGTGTGCCATTCTCTGTAACCACCTTCTCTCTCGCTGCCATATTTTTGTTACCACAGTGAGAGTCAGCTGTGTAAGCTAATCCTCCTTGTATTTCACCTTCCTGTTGCCATAATTGTAAACAATCATAATATTTGATCCGTCTCTTTGCAGATTTAATGAGACATATCCTTCTCCTTAGATTCTGTAACACCTCGTGACTAAAACTGCCTACCCGTGGGAACTTTTCCCCATCGTGCACAGTCATTCTTTCCCATTCATTGCACAATACCTTTGTGTGTGATCCATTTCGGACTTCTCGGTCTGTATCACACGTTATCCTTGCCGACTCTGTTGGCCGGTTTACTAAGTCAACCCGAACCGAGGTTGATCGCCCCCTACCTGAACAACTGGCCCCCATCTTTGCAGGTGTTGCTTTCACTACCTCTGACCTTCAAATCAGGGTCTTCAGCGAACCCTTACAAAAACCAAGATGTCCTGGGTAGGCCGGCGGCGGAGTTTACCGAGTACCCCACTCACTCGCCCACGTCGACCAATACGCCCACACACTGCTTTAGCGCTGGCGTACTCAACCTAGGGCCCCTGCGACCTGAACCTCTATTTACTGGAACATGTGGGTGTGATCCGAAGAGCACTTAACCCTTTCCAGTAACTATTGGTTGTTGGATAGTTCCCGAGTGACCAGCGAACCTCCCTTAAAATAAAAAAAGATTACACAAATCACGTTAGAATGTACAAATAGCGTTTGTAACCCCTCTAGCGTACGCAAATGGTACTGGGTCAAGTTACTAACTAATGCACACAATTACGTGCGGTACAATCGTTCTGCACATAAGCAACTAATCTTATGTGCGGAGCGACCAGTGGAATCGAAAATTGTGGCTGCAAATTCCTTCAGCCTGAGCTTACTGGCCTATATGGGTACCGCACCAACCCTTCCTGGTGTTGTGCTCCTTTACTCTTTACCTATAGCGGACTTCTTAGTCTGCTGTACCTGGACCTCCTGGTCTGTGCTACAGTAGACCTCCTGGTCTGCTATACTCTAATGCTCTTTTTTAAATGTTTAACAAGGGATGCCTCCCAAGCCACCATGCAGTCACTTACACGTATGTACCTTCACGAGAACTCGATGATTTCCTTGGTTCAAACCCAAAAAAATTAGAAACTTACATATATGTATACACACTCTTTCACCTCATATACACTTTACTTTCGTTTCTGCGCAGAAATCCCTTTCATTCAGTAACAGTTTAGTCCAGATGGGTTGCAAATTAGAGAAGGATCTATTAGCTTAAAATTTTGGACACTGAAATTGACTTGCGCTATTATCGCGTTGCCTCTTTTTCGCCTATTTAAAATAATACTATCGTGTGATTTGTATTATGTGGGCGTACCCAGACGCTCCGTTGCGTAATATACGCTCCGTGCGTCGACCCTTGCGTCGCGTACACTCGTTCTGCCCCTTGTTAGAGACACGTGTACGTAAGCCAGGTATGTCCACAGTAACACAACTAACACGTTTATCAATGTAAATGACCTTTAACTGTAATCATCTACTGAACACCACACAGAACTTCCTTGTATGTTAGGCAAGCCGTGTGCGTGTTTTACAAATTACTTCCTTACGTATTAATATTACTTTTAACTACCAATAGCAACAAATCTTTCTCAGCACGTTATCAATTGTGAAATGGCAAACATGAAGGTGATCTGTGAAAATACACAAATGAAAAGAGATACAGTTGTGTGTGTGTGCGTGCGTGTGTACGCAAAACAGAAATAAACAGTTTAAAAAAAAACAATAGCGTATTGTTCTTACCTCCGGTTCCGGATCCCACCAGCACTCCTTCAACCTAGCGAAACAGACGCTTATCTAGCCAGCACTACTGTATCCCGATACGAAGGGATACTGCCTTCCCGCCCTTGCTGACAGATAACGTTTGTTTTTGCTAGTGCGGATATGTGGAGGACGGACGAGCCGCCAATTGATAATGCTGATTATGATTATCTTATAACCTTCACTATATGGGTAAGAGACTCAGTACGCAATTGGCGTATGGGGTACCGTAAGGGTACGCGCTTAGCGTAGCATACGCTCGGCCGTGATCGAGACGCACATGTGGCACGCTCGCTCACAGCTTACGCTTGGTGTCGAGCACGCTATAGGCGAGCGACTACCGTAATGCTACGCTACCAGCGTAGCGGACGCTCGAGACCACGAGGAGATCACGAGCGGCGCAGACGCTCACAAGATGACAATCAGTAAACCTTGAATGTAACTCACAGAAAGGATACTCTTATACTGTAAACCTTGTACTGAAACACTGTAGCGATATAACGCTGCTTAACCTTGTTAACACTAAAGCTGTTTGAGCGATCGAGACGCTCCTATTACCCTCTGCAATGTAATGAACACACGATACCGTGCGAAGGATCCAACACCTTTACTAACAAGCTTTTAGTTATATCGAAAAGGGGTAAAACAGTTTACAAGTCATACACTAGAAAGCTAACATATAATTCTAACAGAATATCTAGACAGAAATATACAATAACGTTACAATCTTATACTAAACAGAGAGAGAGAGAATGTGGCCAATACAAACAAAGAGCGAGATGATTACAGAGAATTACTTACACACACTGGGAATGATCGCTGCGCAGCCTGGTACCAGCTCCGAGTTAGTCAATATGAAAACCGTTTGTGGAGAGTGGGGGAGCTGCCCAGGCTGGCTGATCTTATATACACTGAGTACAGTATACTACAAAGGGACCTATAATCTCATTGTTCATTGGACACAGGAATGTCTCCTCGCATCATAACAAAAGGTCATAGGTTAGTTTGAACAGGTGGGCTGTGACTATTTCAAACAGCTCAGGTGGGTGGGAATCTGAAGATTCCCGCCGCATGGGTAATGAATCGCAAATATATGAAATGTCCAGAATCTACTAATGGCCATAACTATACGCAGGAGCGATTAATCTTTACCTAACCAACACCGGATTGTAGCTATTAAAATGTTATTTAGTTAGGTACCAGACACAGCTGTTCAAACCCTGTCTGACCCTTCGTACCATACAAAGAGGAATTCCTCTGTCCAGCGACCATTTACATTAAACAAACTTACAGTCATTATTAAGGGGAACATTATCTATAAAACATACTATTTGGTGTTATTATTTAACGATTGAGTCGCCCGCTAGACGCACACAAACTCTACCGTAAATGCACATACCACGCGCTCGAGCGCATGGCCGAGGCGCCATCACGCGGCTGCGAGTATCCGCACGCACGGGAGAGAATGTGCACGTGCAGCAGGCACGCGCATGAGGTGAATATATGGCAACGTGCAGCGTGATATTTTTCTGACTTTGACACTAGACAGAGACCTCCTAATACAAATACAGGTGTCGGTGCATCAATGCACGCGAGCTCTGGGAAAGATGGTAGCTTCTTACGAAGAAATTCCATTCGCCAGGTCCCCTGCAAGGATCTTCCAGTGGGATCTGTTGGACAAGTGGTCCGGGTCGCCTCTTCAGATGCATCGGCGGATAACCCTGTCTCCAAGGGCCAGGGTGTCGCTGTTGTGGTGGCTGCAGAGTGCTCATCTTCTAGGGGGCCGCAGATTCGGCATACAGGACTGGGTCCTGGTGACCACGGATGCCAGCCTTCGAGGCTGGGGGGCAGTCACACAGGGAAGAAATTTCCAAGGCCTAGGGAAAAGTCAGGAGACTTCCCTACACATGAATATTCTGGAACTAAGGGCCATTTACAATGCCCTAAGTCAGGCTAGACCCCTGCTTCAACACCGGCCGGTGCTGATCCAGTCAGACAACATCACGGCGGTCGCTTATGTAAACCGACAGGGCGGCACAAGAAGCAGGATGGCGATGGCAGAAGCCACAAGGATTCTCCGATGGGCGGAAAATCATGTGTTAGCACTGTCAGCAGTGTTCATTCCCGGAGTGGACAACTGAGAAGCAGACTTTCTCAGCAGACACGACCTCCACCCGGGAGAGTGGGGACTTCATCCAGAAGTCTTCCAAATGATTGTACACCGTTGGGAAAGGCCACAGGTGGACATGATGGCGTCCCGCCTCAACAAAAAGCTACAAAGATATTGCGCCAGGTCAAGGGACCCTCAGGCGATAGCTGTGGACGCTCTGGTAACACCGTGGGTGTACCAGTCGGTGTATGTGTTCCCTTCTCTGCCTCTCTTACCCAGGGTAATGAGAATAATAAGAAGGAGAGGAGTAAGAACTATACTCATTGTTCCGGATTGGCCAAGAAGAGCTTGGTACCCAGAACTCCAAGAAATGATCTCAGAGGACCCATGGCCTCTGCCGCTCAGACAGGACCTGCTGCAGCAGGGAGCCTGTCTGTTCCAAGACGTACCGCGGCTGCGTTTGACGGCATGGCGGTTGAACGCCGGATCCTGAAGGAAAAGGGCATTCCGGAGGAAGTTATCCCTACGCTAATTAAAGCTAGGAAAGAAGTGAACGCAAACCATTATCACCGCATATGGCAGAAATATGTTGCGTGCTGTGAGGCCAGGAAGGCCCCAAAGGAGGAATTTCAGCTAGGTCGATTTCTGCACTTCCTACAAGTCAGAGGTGACTATGGGCCTAAAATTGGGTTCCATTAAGGTCCAGATTTCGGCTCTATCGATTTTCTTCCAAAATAGAACTGGCTTCACTGCCTGAAGTTCAGACTTTTGTTAAGGGAGTGCTGCATAGTCAGCCCCCGTTTGTGCCTCCAGTGGCACCGTGGGATCTCAACGTGGTGTTGGATTTCCTGAAGTCACATTGGGTTGAGCCACTTAAATCCGTGGAGCTACAATACCTCACGTGAAAAGTGGTCATGCTGTGGGCCTTGGCGTCGGCCAGGCGTGTATCAGAATTGGCTGCTTTGTCATGCAAAAGCCCTTATCTGATTTTTTTATATGGATCAGGCAGAATTGAGGACTCGTTCCCAATTCCTTCCTAAGGTGGTATCAGTTTTTCATGTGAACCAACCTATTGTGATGCCTGCGGCTACTTGGGACTTGGAGGATTCCAAGTTACTGGACGTAGTCAGGGCCCTGAAAAATATATGTTTCCAGGACGGCTGGAGTCGGGAAAACTGACTCGCTATTTATCCTGTATGCACCCGACAAGCTGGGTGATCCTGCTTCTAAGCAGACTATTGCTCGCTGGATCTGTAGCACGATTCAACTTGCACATTCTGTGGCTGGACTGCCGCACCCTAGATCTGTAAAAGCCCATTCCACGAGGAAAGTGGGCTCTTCTTGGGCGGCTGCCCGAGGGGTCTTGGCTTTACAAATTTGCCGAGCTGTTACTTGGTCGGGTTCAAACATTTTTGCAAGAGTCTACAAGTTTGATACCCTGGCTGAGGAGGACCTAGAGTTTGCTCATTCGGTGCTGCAGAGTCATCCGCACTCTCCCGCCCGTTTGGGAGCTTTGGTATAATCCCCATGGTCCTTACGGAGTCCCAGCATCCACTTAGGACGTCAGAGAAAATAAAATTTTACTCACCGGTAAATCTATTTCTCGTAGTCCGTAGTGGATGCTGGGCGCCCATCCCAAGTGCGGATTGTCTGCAATACTTGTTTATAGTTATTGCCTAACTAAAGGGTTATTGTTGAGCCATCTGGTGAGAGGCTCAGTTATATTTCATACTGTTAACTGGGTATAGTATTACGAGTTATACGGTGTGATTGGTGTGGCTGGTATGAGTCTTACCCGGGATTCAAAATCCTTCCTTATTGTGTCAGCTCTTCCGGGCACAGTATCCTAACTGAGGTCTGGAGGAGGGTCATAGTGGGAGGAGCCAGTGCACACCAGGTAGTCCTAAAGCTTTTTTTAGTTGTGCCCAGTCTCCTGCGGAGCCGCTATTCTCCATGGTCCTTACGGAGTCCCAGCATCCACTACGGACTACGAGAAATAGATTTACCGGTGAGTAAAATCTTATTTTTTCGGTCCCAACTTCCCCGACTTGAAGCCCTCATGACGGGTATTGTAGTTTTGGGAGGCGACTTAAACTGGTCCATGGACCCCTCCATTGACACCTCCCCGCCAGCCCCTAAATTCTCTGAACAAAAACATAGACAGGTTAGGAAGGTCTTCCACGAATTTCAACTAGCTGACTCTTGGCGGGTCACACATCCCGCTGACAGAGATTTCTCATTCTTCTCACACCCACATCAGGTTTACTCACGCCTACACTGTTTGTTTCTGAGCCATAAACACCTCCCCTTAATAGTGGACGCCTCTATTGGCTCCATTACTTGGTCAGACCATGCCTCGGTATTCCTGTCTCTCTCAGCCTCCTCCCGAACCCCTGGCCCTTGGACCTGGCGCCTTAATGAATCCCTCCTATATGATGAGTATTGCAAATCAGAACTAGATAAGGCGCGCTCTGATTATTTTGCCATTAACGATACAGGGGAATTATCCAAAATCACGGTCTGGGAGGCCCACAAATGTGTTATACGGGGTAAATTGATCCAATTAGGCTCCTTTGTGAAGAAAAATAGGCTGGCCTTAATCACCACACTACTGCATAAAATTCATTCCTTAGAGGCCCGCCACAAATCCTCCCGGTCTCCCTCCGATTTGGTGGAGCTGTCCGATGCCCGGACGCACCTCCGGACAACCCTCAATAATAAAACCCAAGCCTCTCTGCGTAAATGTAACAGAAAATACTATAAGTGGGGAAATAAGCCGGGACGCTTGCTGGCACAGGCACTGAGGTCCCAGAGAATGGCCTCTTTTATTCCCTCAATGAAAAATAGCGCGGGCTCCGTATGCTTTAAGACTCCGGAGATTGCAGCGTGCTTTAAAATTATAATACTTTATACAACCTAGGTGACCCTTCTCCGGCCCATGATCCCCTTTCTAATATGTTGAGATCCAGGAAATACTTAGCTAGAGTGGCGCTCCCTCAGTTGTCAACCTCCGATCGTGACTCCCTGGAAGCACCTTTCACCTTAACTGAGGTGGAACACGTTATTTCCACCACACCCCTACGTAAAAGCCCGGACGGTTTTACCGCCACCTATTATAAGACATTTAAGGAGACTCTCGCCCCCAGATTATTACAGGCCTTTAACTCCATCTCCGCTGATACCCACTTCTCACGTCAGTCCCTGGAGGCTCACATTACTGTGATCCCTAAACAGGGGAAGGACCCCTCAGTGTGCTCCAGTTACAGGCCCATTTCTCTGCTCAATTTGGATCTCAAACTTTTTGCGAAATTGATGGCTCTTAGATTGAATGAGTTTCTCCCATCACTCATTTCACAGCGACCAGGTAGGCTTTGTCCCTGGCCGTGAAGCAAAAGATAATACGACAAAGATCCTCAACCTTATACATTTGGCCTCTAGCAGCAGGACATCTACTGTGTTGCTGTCTACAGACGCCGAAAAGGCCTTCGACAGAGTCAATTGGGACTTTATGAGGGCGGTGCTGGAGCACATTGGGCTGGGTCCACGGGCCCTCCATAGAATATTATCACTCTATACACAGCCATCGGCTAGAGTGCGGGTTAATGGGATCCTTTCTGACAACTTCTTTATAAGTAATGGAACGAGACAGGGCTGCCCCTTGTCCCCCCTGATTTTCGTTCTTTGTATCGAAGCCTTGGCCAGGGCTATTAGAGCAAATGATTGTATTAAGGGGCTTCAAGTAGGTAACATAGAATATAAACTTGCTCTGTTTGCAGATGACCTGCTGACAGCTGTCACACAACCCACCCACTCTCTTCCTCACCTGATGTGTGAATTGGACACTTTCAGTTCACTTTCAGGTTTTAAAGTCAATACATCTAAATCCTATGCCCTTCATATCTTAACCCCTCAAACGATCTTAACTGTCTTGAAATCCACTTTCCCATTTATATGGAGAGACTCCCACATCACGTACCTGGGAATCCAGCTTTCCAGCGACTTATCGCGTCTGTTGTCCCTGAACTTGCACCCTATTCTCCAGGCCATTAGAAATGATTATTGCAGATGGCAACACCATAATCTTTCGTGGCTAAGCAGAATCAATGTTGTAAAAATGAACACATTACCCAAATTGCTCTATCTCCTCCAGACCTTACCAATTTGAATCCCGGATTCCTGGTTCCAGACTGTAAGATCCTTGATCCAACAATTTATTTGGCGCCGTAAGAGGCCCAGAATTGGTAGATCCGTTCTGACTCGCCCGCCTAAAAAAGGTGGGTTTCAACTCCCAGATATTAAAACCTATTTCCATGCAATCCTCTTGAACAGGGTCTTGGATTGGACCAGGAGTCGGGAAGTCAAACAATGGGTGGTCTTGGAGGGCCTATGTGTTCAGCTGTACCCCGAAGTTTTCCCTTGGCTCTCGACCTTACCCAAACTCCTGCACTCTCACCCGACTGTTTCTCCTACGCTCTCCTTTTGGAGAGGGATAAAACGACGACCATCCATCTCCTCTGTCTTTGGCCCCCTTACCTCCTTTTTGAGCAACCCGGCTTTCCCACCTGGCCTCTCTCTGGGTTATTACCAAAACTGGGCGCTGGAGGGACTTTTTAGGGTAGGTCAGCTAGTTCATCCGTCCGGGATTAAGCAATTCTCGGAGATTCGAGCAAAATGGGAGATCTCGCAGGCAGACTTCTGGAAGTCCTTACAGGTTCGACACTTCCTATATACGGATAATATATACCGGCGGGCATCCCGGGAGCTGACCCTATTTGAAAATGTGTGTTGCGCCCCTAAACCCCGTACACACTGTGTCCACCATGTATAGACTCCTGTGTGCATCTGACTCCTTGACCCCTCCTCTTTTCACCCAGAAATGGGAAAGAGATCTGAACATCTCACTCTCAGACAGGGATTGGGACTCTATTTTTCTCAAAGCCCATAGGAGTTCCATATGCATACAGGTCAGAGAAACACAATATAAGATTCTGATGAGGTGGTACAGGCACCCTACCCTCCTCCACGCCATTTCCCCATCTATCTCACCTGCCTGTTGGAGATGCCATAAACACCTGGGCTCTTTTGTTGCACATCTGGTGGACCTGTCCCCTTATTAAAACCTTCTGGGGTGATGTAATTTCCATTTCCGGTGTTATTCTACATGCTCCTGTCCCATCTGACCCGGCTTTTTGGTTGTTGAACCATTCCACTACCCCACTCTCTACCTATAAGTCATCTCTACTACGACACCTTGGCAATGCCGCCCGGGCAGTAATTCCTACTCTGTGGAGGTCCTCTAGTCCTCCTACATGGTATACCTGGTTCTCCAGACTAGACTATTACATGAATATGGAAGATATATTACTGAGTGCTGGGGATAGACGGTCCGAGTTTATTGCTACGTGGTTGCCTTGGATAGAATATAAGACCTCTGAGTCGTACAAGACTTATATTTCTTCTATGAAATGAGATGGGAGGTGGGAGCCTATTTGTTGCTTGTTATTTGTCATTTGTCCCGGGCTAAAATGTTTGAATATATCGGTTCATGTCACATATTCTTCCCTCCTCTTCTCTGCATTCTCGGCTCGGTCACATTTCTTCTCTGTTATTTTCTTTTTCTCGTTCTGTATCTGTGTTCTTTTATTGTTCCTTATCTCAAAAATGTTAGTGCAGACTTTAGATATATTGAACACACGGCTACAATTTTGTTTATGTTTATGTACGCCACTTTATTATGCCGTTGACTGTTGACATGTTCATACGTGTTTACATGTTGGTACAAGTCTGTATTCTTCTCAATAAAAACAGATTATACAAAAAAAAGTTCCATGGAATTGCCAGAGCGTCCACGAACGCTGCTCGAGGATCCCTTGTCCTTGCTCCGAAGACCGGAACCTTGTGATTGTGTGAGACGCCATCAGGTCCACATCTGGAAGGCCCCACTTGTCCACGAGAAGTTGAAACACCTCTGGATGGAGGCTCCATTCTCCGGCGTGTACGTCCTGACGACTGAGAAAGTCCGCTTCCCAGTTTAGGACCCCCGGAATGAACACTGCGGATATGGCTGGCAGATGGCATTCTGCCCACTGAAAAATCCTTGATACTTCCCTCATTGCCATGCGGCTTCGAGTGCCACCTTGATTGATGTACGCCACTGCGGTGGTGTTGTCCAATTGTACTAGAACAGGTCTGTTCTGAATCAAATGCTGGGCCATTGTCAACGCATTGAACACTGCCCGCAGTTCCAGAATATTTTTCGGGAGTAGAGACTCCTCCTCAGTCCACTGACCCTGAAGGGAGTGTTGTTTCAACACCGTGCCCCAACCTCTCAGATTGGCATCCGTCGTCAGCAGGACCCAGTTGGATATCCAGAAGGGACGGCCCCTGCTCAATCGATGGTCCTGAAGCCACCATCTCAGTGACAGGCGGACCTCCGGAGACAAGGGGATCATATGAGATCTGATCCGGTGAGGCAGGCCGTCCCACTTGGTCAGAATTATTTTTCTGCAGAGGGCGAGAATGGAATTGAGCATACTCCACCATGTCGAAAGCAGACACCATGAGACCTAGCACTTGCATTGCCGAATGAATCAACACTTGCGGACGAGATGGGAAGCATCGAATCCTGTCCTGAAGGTTTAGGACCTTCTCCTGAGACAAGAACAACCGCTGGTTGTGAGTGTCTAATAATGCTCCCAGGTGTACCATACTCCGAGCAGGAACCAGGGATGATTTCTTCCAGTTGACAAGCCACCCGTGGGCTGTCATGACCTGGACAGTCAGATCTAGATGACACATGAGAATTTCTGGGGAATTTGCCAGGATCAACAAATGTTCTAGGTACGGTAGGATCCTGACCCCTTGACGGCGGAGTGTAGCCGTCATGACCGCCATTACTTTGGTGAAAACCCGGGGAGCCGTTTTCAAACCAAAGGGTAATGCCCGAAATTGGTAATGAAGGTTGCCAACTGAAAACCTCAGGTACTGCTGATGAAACACTGCAATAGGAATATGCAGGTAGGCATCCTGTATGTCCAGGGAAACCCTATAGTCCCCAGGCTCCAAGGCCAGAACAATAGAGTGTTGAGTTTCCATACAAAACTTGGAGACCGTCACATACTTGTTCAAGGACTTGAGATTGAGAATGGGCCGCGAGGACCCATTCGGTTTCGGGACTAGAAACAGCGGTGAATAGAACCCTTTGCCTCGCTGAGCCAGAGGCACCCGTACTACCACTCCTGTGGTCAGGAGGGATTGTACCACCGAATGAAGTGTTTGCCTTCATCTGGTCCAAAGGGACATCTGTCAGGCAAAATCGATGAGGGGGACGGTTCTTGAAGGGTACGGCGTAACCTCGAGTGACGACTTCCCTTACCCAGCTATCTGAAGTGTTCTTCAACCACTCCTGGGCAAAACCTAGAAGTCGGCCCCCCACCCCGGGATCCCCCAGAGGGAGGCCCGCCCCGTCATGCGGCAGGCTTGTCAGTTTTGGAAGCAGGCTGACGGGCAGCCCAGGCCCACTTCGGTCTGGGCTTGGCAGGTTTGGAAGCACGAGCTTCGGGTACGCCTGACCTTTTGCTTAACCTGGAGAACGAAAGGGCCGAGGGAAAGTACTTTTAGCCTTCTGCGCGGAAGGAGCCGTACTAGATAGGCAAGCTGTTTTAGCAGTAGCCAGATCAGCCACAATCTTATTTAGGTCTAAGCCAAAAAGAATGTCTCCTTTAAAAGGAAGCACCTCCAGGGTTTTCTTAGAATCCATATCCACCGACCAGGATCTCAACCAAAGGATACGGTGAGCCAAGATGGAAGTAGAGGCAGCCTTGGCCGCCAGCACCCCGGCATCGGAAGCCGCCTCCTTAAGGTACAGAGAAGCCGTGGCAATATATGAGAGACATTGTCTAGCATGATCAGAAATGTTGGAAGGCAGCTCCGCCTCCAGCTCCTGAGCCCATGCTTCAACAGCTTCAGCAGCCCAAGTTGCTGCAATGGTTGGTCTATGCACAGCCCCCGTTAGGGTGTAAATCGCTTTCAAACAACCCTCCACACATCTATCCATCGGTTCCTTCAGAGGTGACGGTAGTTACTGGCAGAGCTGAGGAAACTACCATGTGTGCCACATGAGAATCTACAGGTGGACGAGTTTCCCAATTTTTACATAGCTCCGCAGAGAGAGGATAGCGAGCCAGCAGTCTCTTATGCGGTGTGAATTTCGTTCCCGGATTTTCCCAGGAGTCCTGACGTATGTCAGCCAGGTGTTGAGAATGAGATAAAACTTGTTTAACCACCTTACGTTTAAATCTGTCCGGATTTTTAGAGACAGCCGCAGGCTCAGGTTCATCAGAGACCTGAAGAATGAACCTGATAGCCTCAATCAAATCAGGGACATCCACCAGTGACTTCCCTTCCCCATCAGAAACATCAGAGTCAGTGTCTGTGGGGTCAGTATATGCAGCATCCTCCTCAGAGGATGTGTCCGGGACAGAGGTGGATTGTGAGGATGTAGCGGCCCGTTTAGAAGACGACTTAGTCTTAGGTGGATGAGAGTGAGACTTATGTTTAGTCAGCGATTGGTTCAAGTGCTGTGACTGTGTTGAGATTTGATCCGCCCACGGCGGATTGACTGTAGAGACCATAAATTGCTGCAGTGGCATAGGAGGTCCCACAGGGGGCGTAAGTTTAGTTACCAGCGTATTCAACAACGTGGAGAAGGTAGCCCAAGGTGGGTCATTAGTTACCCCTGGTGCTACAGATCCACTGGGGGGTAAGGAACCCCCTGAACCTGAACTCTCTGCTGCCATGTTATCCTCAAAAATGTCTGCAGCATCACCACCACGCAATGTGGGAGAAGCCCCAGTTCCGTTGCCTTGTGTAGCTGATATAATTATAAGCACAATATCAGGCAACCTGGTACAATCTTAGCAGCAATATACCTTGCAAGAACTCCCAGTGCAGTGTGACCTTCCTGTCAGCACAAACCGGGAATCCAAGAGATATATGGTGACTATAAATCACAAAGAAATATACACCGCAAGTATATCTTGTGAAATTCCTATAGGAGTAGCAAGCTGAGTGAAATACACAAGATGGCAGCCACGCAGCAGCTACATGCACACACACATATACAGTCACAAGTGTACAATGCAGAAATTATACTAAGCCATAAAACTGCACTGGACTAGCAATACAAAGTAATACTCAGTATAGCTATATATGTACACAGTAGATATAACAAAATACAGTAGGTACTGGATGTATATCACAGGGTGTTTGTACCCCACAACCCTGACTGTATGCACTCTTTCTGAACTAACACTGTCCCAGTGACATGTAGAATACTTAAGTGTCCTGTAAAATGCACAGCACTGGCAATCAGGTGGCTTTACAGAGGAGGATTTTCCCAGCATTCCGAGGAACAGCGCAGCTCCATTGTGATGGCGGGTGACAGGGAGTGAGGGAGAGATATGCAGCTCCAGGGCGGGAACATTTACCCAAATGGCGCCCTGGGGCTGGGGGAGGGGCTACAGGTTAGGCCTTATCCCCCTGCTGGCTTCCCCACCGGGCACTGTGGGCTGTAATAAAAACAGGGATTTATAGAGAGAAAAACCCCACCTGTGCCCAGTGTCCCGATGGCTAGTGGAGTGGCTGCCCTTTACAGTGTCCACGCCAGCACGCGCGGCCTGCCTCACACGGCCGCGCCGGATCGCGATTACAGCGGGTCAAAGAGACCCCTTACCTCCCCTTGTACCTGAGGCCATGCGATCCCGGAGGGCAGCGACGAGTGTGTGTGACTGAGCAAAAGTACACCGGAGCCTCCGCTGTAGTTACCCGGCAACCAGGGTGTGGGAGTGTACAGCGCCGCTGGGGGAGTGATGGAGCTGCAGCAAAGGATGTCTGACTGACATTCATTAAGCTGCAGCCCTTGAAGTCTTCAGATTTCTTCTTTCTTCTGAAATTAGCTTCCTGCAGCCCCCCTGTTGTTTGCCTGCTTACTGCATGGCACCAAGTTACAAACTGAGCTCCTGTGCATGAGGGCGGGGTTATAGAGGAGGCGGCGCTGTGCATCTTGGGAACAGTCAAAAGCTTTGAGCCTGTTGGTGCCTCGGATCAAGATCCTACTCTACACCCCGATGTTAACCCTTGTGGAGCCCAGTGTACCCGCAGCAGAAATATAGTTATATTCTGCTTGAAACGGACTAATCATCTGTCTGTTTCTTCTCATCTTTCAGGTATGTGGAATCATTTCTATTGCACTACAAGTCTCAGATTAACTCACACGCTGCTTGCAAATCACATCAAGTCTTACGCTTCTCATCTGTTTGAATGTATGTGGTATTATGTGTTTCTTGCCATTACCTATGTATATGAAGGAATTTATTGTGGATTAGAGTAGGATATTGCTTGTTTACCCACCCAGCGCAATCTACGTTCTCTGATCAATTAACATTTCAATCAGGTGACCACGTGGTAGGCCTGTATGTTAATCAGACTAGTACTTCTTTAGATTCAGTCCGGGGGGGCAGCTTGCATGGATTTACTAAAGTGTGGATTAATGAAGTGCGCTATCTGAACAGTTAAATAAACAGTTGAACAAACATTGAGCAACAGAAATGCATACGGACACCACAATGCTTTTGGGAGAGTGAATCCTGGACAGATGAGTAAAAACTGGACCTTTGTTGTAAATCACATCAGCTCAATGTTCACAGATAAAAATAATTATGGACACAAAGAAAAGATCACCAGACTGACTGTGAGACATGGAGGCTGGGTTATGTTTTGGCGCTGCGCTGCTGCGACTGGCACGGGGTGCCTTGAATCTGTGCAGGCCCCAATGAAATATCAAGACCATCAAGTCTTTCGTTAGTGAAACATACTGGTCAGTGGGGGGGTCATTCTGACCCGATCGCATGCTGCACTTTTTCGCAGCCGTGCGATTGGGTCGGAACTGCGCATGCGCTGCGGCCGCATTGTGCAGGTGCGTCGTTACCCAAACACACCGCTATAAGCACCAAAGAATAGACAAGAATGGAACATTGGACTGTTCTGCAGTGGCCTCTATGGACCAGAGTTACACGTTAATGTGGCCACAGCGCCGAATGTGCACAGATACTGTGAGAAAATATGCAAATGTCGCAGCTGCCTGGATTATTATTGAGACGCCCACTGGCAGCTTTGCAAATCCCAGCGGCTATGTACACAGACTCGGCGTCCGTAACAGATCATTTGATTACTGAACTTCTGATTAGCCCCAAGGTCACGCAGCATGGCATACAAGATCTCAGACGCAGGCTGACACGCCCTGTAAACAGGAACGTATCTGCATTTTGCCTCCACGCCCCTGTAACCGTCTCCAAATGGCGCCTGGCACGTTGCAATAAATGCTCTCTGCGGTCGCCGTCCATGCACACGAACAGTTGCCCAAAAATCACGCAACTGCAAAAATATCAATTATCTATACCACTCTGAGTAAGGTTCAGTGAGCCTCAATGTGACTTCTATGGCGCATCTATGGGAAGAGCTGGAACATGCAGTCTGGAGAAGGCACCCATTACCCTGAGACAGCTGGGGCAGATTGCTCAGGCAGAGTGGCCCAAACTACCTGCGGACAGGGGCAGACGTTTCACTGAGAGCTGCAGAAATCACTGGCTTGTACCGATTACCTCTACAAGTTGTGCAGGAAAATATTAGGTTATGGGTTTCCAGGGGCGGATCAAAAACAAAACGACAGGGGGGGGGGGCACCATGACAGAAAAAAGGAGGAGTTATTTACACACCCCTGAAAAAGCGGGCATGGCCTCAAAGGAATTACTGTACTGTATGACAATAAGAGTGATGCATTGGAGAGGCAGAGGGTGACGGGGAGCTATAGTATAGGACAGGGTGACAGTGAGAGGCAATTGGAGATGCCAGGGAATGAGTGACAGGGGGAGGAAGTGGGTGACAGGGAGGAAGTGGGTGATGACAGAGTGAGGCAGTTGGTCATACAGAGTTTGACAGGAAGAGGCAGAGGGTGACAGGAGAGGGTTACAGTGGATGACACCTGGGAATGGGTGACGGGGAGGAAGTGGGTGATGCCAGGGGGAAGCAGTCCATGACACAGAGGATGATGGGGAGAAGCAGTGGGTGACAGGGGAGAGAGGAGATGAGGAGAGATAGTGAGTGACAGGTAGAGGCAGTTGGTGATGGGGAGAACCAGAGAGTGAGGAGAGGGTGACGCCTTGTAGAGGCAGGGGGTAACAGGAGAGGGTGATGGGGAGGTAGAGGAGAGGGTCACGTACAGTGAGAGATGGAGAGGGTGACAGAGGCAATGGTTGGCAGGTAAAGGCAGTGGGTGATTGAGGTGAAGGGTGACAGGGAGAGTCAGTGGGTGACAGGGAGAGGCAGTAAGTGATGGGAGAGGCAAAAGGTGACGGGGAGGCAGTGGGTGACAGGCAATCCGTGACTGGGGGGGCAGTATATGATAGCTGTGAGGTGGCTGCAGGCAGAGACATAAGTTTACTTATTGTTGTGTCTGGGGGATGGGCCCATAGCAGAGGAGTATGGCTAGCTCAATCTGGGAGTAGGGCACAGGAACTGTAGGCAGGGGATGTACACAGGGTATGGAACTTGTAGCGGCATTAGCATAAAGTAGCTGACGACAACCACCAAAAGACGCTGCATGCGATCCTGCGTCCGAATCATGCCCTATGCCACATCATAGTGCCCCTGCCCCCAATACACATGCCCCTTTGTAGAGCCCCCTGTAAAGCTGGCCATACACCTAAAGATTTATCTGTCAGAATTGGCTGGTTGGAATGAAAATCTGGAAATGGATGATAGCAAATGACAATTGAGAAGAGGTGGGGTCTTTTGCGAAGGCAAAAGACAAAAGCAACTATGCGTCTTTTCCAGAGCACACTTATGAAATTGATAATGAAATTGGTTAAAATGTAACTTTTAATGTGATATACTTAAAAAGAGGGCAGCAGACGCTAGTATATATTCATAGCCGCAAAAATGCTAGGATTCTAGGCGATAAATTGAATATAGGCAAAAATATGTATTCCCTTTAAGTAAAAATTGAAATAGTATGTCCCTATATCGGGAAATGATTTTAGGGAAAAGTGTCTCACTTAGGCTCAGTATGGTATGGTATTCCAATTCAGTCTGTAGTCTATGCAGTGTCTGGGTGTCACAAAATTCCGTTTAGTGAAAGAGTAAAATACCTACGGTACCTAGTATTCCCTGGTGGTCTCCCGTCCAAGTACTGACCAGGCCCTACAGTGTATAGCTTCCAAGATCAGACGAGATTGGGCATACCCAGTGTGGTTTGACCGTAGGTAAGTGGGTCTTAAACAGACAACATCAATCTGAACACACAAACACATGCAAGGCTTGTGTGGAGAGTTGGATTTAAACTGACACAAACATGGATTTCTTTCCTTGCAATAACAATATGTGCTTGAAATTATGTTTTTGTATGGGTGAGCGCTGTTGTCTTGTGAGAACAGGAGCCAAGTCCGGATTTCTTAACAATTCTGCTGTTCAGTCATCTGTCTGAACATCGAATGACAGAATGAGAGGGTGATCGGAAGCAGACAAGTTTTTCTAAAATAAAGAATAGAGGGGTACTTCTGCAGTCCCTGTGGGCGGGATGGATGAACAAACATAGCCGTTGATTGCATATGTACTAACATATGCGATTATCATCGCAAGGTGGTGATGGAGGCCCCACGCGATACCTGTGAGGTGGTGTGTGGGGGGGGGTCTTCGTCACTTACCTAGGGTCTCCACCTGCCAGGAAGCAGGCTGTCCTGGGCACCTCCTCCCTGCAGCCAGAAGGACCTCCGGCTGCGTTGCTAGGGGGGAGGAGGAGTTTGGTTTCTGGGACCAGGGTTTCCTGGAAGAAGGTATGCTGGGCGGGAGGGAGGCGGCGGCTTATAAGGGTATCCAAAGATGGAGATACCCTCAGGGATGAAAATGCGGCGGACGGTACATACCGCATTTTTCCTTTAGTACATCCTGCCCTGCGTGAGGTAGCGTTCTGTTACCATAAGCATTGCAGGACACCACTGATAGCCATGGGATGAGAGTGACCCCGAATCGTATGTAATTGCAGAAAAAAAAGGAAAAATGCAGTAGATGGTATATATAAAAGATTTGTTGTATATTTGCAGTGATTAAGGGTCACTCATTGATAATTAGTTCATGTTCCATGACAGATGGTAATAGTAAATAATCACAGCAAACGCAGTGCTTATAAAATGGCGTCTAAGAGGACTATGATCATGCAGGGTTTGTTTGGTTAATTTAGCTTCATGCACAGTTCAAATAATGCTCAAATACATAGGCCCTCATTCAGAGTTGTTCGCTCATTGGCGTTTTTCGCAGCGTAGCGATCAAGTGAAAAACTGCATTTATGCGCATGGTACGCATCGTGCATGCGCTAAGTACTTTCACACAAAACTTTGTAGTTTTACACCAGCTCGAGCGACACTTTTCAGTCGCTCGAGTGTTCGTTGTTTGATTGACAGGAAGTGGTTGTTTCTGGGCAGCAACTCAGCGTTTCCAGGGAGTGTGCTAAAAAACGCAGGAGTGCCAGGTAAAACAGCAGCAGTGGCTGGAGAAACAGGGGAGTGGCTGGCCGAACGCAGGGCGTGTTTATGACATCAAATTAGGAACTAAACAGACTGCAGTCATCGCAAAGCATGCGTTATTTATACCTTACTACTGCACGTGTGTATAATGCCCAGATGTACCCTTCGGCTCATATTTTGTGTGTAAATCTGGCTCTGGTGCTAGCCAGTGCCTCCTTAGCCTTTTAGCTCACCGCACATCCCTGCTAGGAAGAGTCCTGGTGATTCTGAACTTTTGTCATTTACGGATGATGGAGGCCACTGTGCTCATTGGGACCGTCAAAGCAGCAGAAATTTTGCTGTACCCTTCCCCAGATTTGTGCCTCGAGACAATCCTGTCTCGGAGGTCTACAGACAATTCCTTTGACTTCATGTTTGGTTTGTGCTCAGACATGCACTGTCAAGTGTGGCACCTTATATAGACATGGGTGTGTGCCTTTCCAAATCATGTCCAGTCATCTGAATTTACCACAGGTGGACTCCAATTAAGCTGTAGGAACATATCAAGGATGATCAGTGGAAACAGGATGCACCTGAGCTCATTGCAAAGGCTGTGAATATTTATGTACGTGTGATTTTTTTCGTTTTTTATTTTTAATAAATTTGCAAAAATAATTTTATTTTTTTAAAACATTGTCATTATGGGGAATTGTGTGTAGAATTTTGAGGGAAAAAATTAATTTATTCCATTTTGGAATAAGGCGGTACCGTAACAAAATATGGAAAAGGTGAAGCGCTGTGAATAGTTTCTGGACGCACTGTATATGTATGCAAACACATTCACCTTTTGTAGAAGCCGCTAGCGATGATCAGCAGCAGCCAGCGGGACAAACTGTAGGCGATATGTTTACGGTCAGCAGCATTAGGGCGTGGTAGTGGGTGTGGCGTGTGACATCATGTGGAGAAGCTGGGGTCTCCGTGGGCGGGGCCATGGATGGCCGCTGTGGTTAAGCAGCATACTTAGGATCAGTTGGTCTGACTCCTTATAATGCCACCAGCGGCAGGCCCCAGCTGCACTACCGCTACTTCTGCCAACAACCCAGGGGAGGGCAAGCTGACAGGCAGCATCCCGTGATAAAAATAAATATTCAAGAATAAAAAAAATCTAAACAGGTGGACACGTGCGTGCCCGCGCCCCCCATGAATCCGCCTATACGGGTCTTATCTTTGGCCAGGCCATTCCATTTGTTTTATTGTTTAAAATTTTCTGTTGAATCATCAATTACGAAGTCTGACTTCTATTACATGTGGAATAACCACAGTTGGATGCCATTTCCTTACGTCACCTTCGTGATATTTCTGAGAAATATGGGTTCTTATCTCGGCAGTGTACCAACAAATGTGTCCACGTCTATATCCGACATTGTCCCAGTCTGCCACATGACTGGTGTATCTGCCGGACGGCGAGTATATCAATGGTCAGATCTGAGCAGTAATGATCACATGTCGGGAATCCTAACCGAGCGATCATTGCTGCACGGGCGCAACCACACTCTGCACTTATCTGCCCGGTCAGCCGATAATTGCAGCATATTGCCAATAGGGAGCCGGTAACAAATTGTGGCAATATATAAACGGGAGCTCACACTCACAATGGGGTGTAACGATTCGTTAAATTACTTTAAACAAACCAATAAATGTAAGGGAAATGTTTTACAATATTTTTAGATTTTATATAGTACTTGATACTGTGTCAATTTTTTTTTTAAAGGAAAAAAAAGAAAACTAATTTAACATTGAAAAGCTTCAAAACAAAAAATGAGTAGGCGTCTAAATACTATCCCCAGGCATTGTCCACATCATTTACATCAAATGGAAGTCATTCCTACCACTGTTCCTGTGATTGCTACTCTGACGCCACGGCTTCTGCGATAACGATGAACTACTACTCTACCTATGATTACTACGCTGCTGCCACGGTCCCTGGGATTGTTACTTTGCCGTCTGTGCAGAGGCCCGCTTACGTCACTTGGCTTTAATCGTTCATTCTGAATTGCCCTGTGTCCCAGACCGGCAATCAAATATTTTGCTTATTGCCCCATTAAGAGATCCATCGAGCCTAAAGACTGGCAAAATGTCTTTGGCTAGTAAAGACTTTCCATAATCCGCATGACACAACACCAGTAGATTATACATTGTAACCACATGAAAAAGTCAAGTAAAATGTGTCAACATATCTAAACCCCATAAAGGAAACCACTGGGCTAATCTGAACAAAATAAATAGAACATAACCATGTTTCCTATGTATTTGTGCAGAAATGAAGCCATGCTTTGTAGAATTAATCCCATGTGGAGGGATAGGGGACTTGGGCAAGAAAAAGCAAGTTTCCGGATGATGTTAGAAATACGTTTTTGGGTATCAGTCATCTGATGACGTTAACGCCTGCTGGGAGCTTACACAATAAAGTATGTTTCTGCTCAGAGGCGGTGGGTTTGGATTACAGGATCTCCGATTAGTTTGTGGTTATACTAAGGGTGAGTACACACTTTGCAATATTGCATACGATGTGGCTGATATGGGTTGGTTCATTGCTATATTTTATAGTGTGTACGCGGGATACGATGTGCACTTCTGCAGGTCGTATCCAGCATCACAGACGTGCAATATAGCTTACGAGGGCCATGCTGCCAAATGCAGCATGGTCCTGCTCTCCCCCCACCCCCAACATCAGCAAGTGTACGCACTTGCAGATGGCAGGACCCCATCACAGTCTATGTCGCATCGTGCAGACATCGCACTGATGTATACACAGTCTAAGGGGTGTATTCAATAAGAGTCGGAAGCTGCCGTCTTGTCAGAAAGATGGCAGCTCCCGACTGATTTAGCTCTGAAGGGGTTCCATCCTATTCAATAGGGCGGATTTTTTTCTGACAAGTTGGGAATTCCCGACTTGTCGGAAAACACGTGGATCGCCAGAATAGCCGCCGATCCGCGTGCTTCTGTCAGAAACAGGACTAAATCCGAAAGGATTTGGCCCCATTTCCAACAACCTCAATCCGACTTTTTAAAAAAAAAGTGGGATTGAGGGGAGGAGACGGGAAAGCGGGGCGAGGCAGGGAGAGCGCGCTTACCGGCTGGCACAGCACCCTCCAGTGGCTCAATGTGAAAATCACACACGGGGAGCTGCTGACCGCAGCAGCAGGGACAGGGCACGGGGAACGGGCAAATCAGACCGTTGAATAGGGCATGTCGTATCCATTCCGACAAATGCATGTCGGAATGGATCCAACTCTTATTGAATGCACCCCTAAATCTTACCAGTGGTAGAGTTTGGTACATATTAGACAGATCAGGTTGTCAGAGTAACCCTCACGCATATAATTAAGGCTAGCAGGAATTCTACAAAGTACGACTCTACCACCACTGCTATCTGAGAATATTTTTTAGTGCATGGGTCTTCAACCTCGGCTCTCCAGCTGCTGTGGAACTACACATCCCAGCATGCCCCACCACAGGTTTGCTATTAAGGCATGCTAAAACGGAGGCCGGGCATGCTGGGATGTGTATTTCGTCAGCAGCTGGAGGGCAGAGGTTGAAGACCCATGCTTCCTTATTGCCACAAAGGACTATTTTCCGCAGGGTCCAATTGCTTTTTTCCAAATGGTCTGCTAGAACAAACACATCAGGGGAGGAATATCTACCAGGCACCATGGAATTCCAGCAGCACACCCGCCACTTCCTCCTCATTCCTAGAGCAGCGTATTTCCTCCACCTGAGGATTCTCTGTCTGCCTGGGTCAGCAAGTGGGGCTGCCGTTTCCACCAGATGGAGATCCTGAAAACCAGACCTGCCGGATCTAGGTAAAGGAACACGACACAAGACGTTTCCAATCATACTCTGCGAGCTCCACAGAAAGCCTGAATCAACTCTTGTTACTGCGCCCGATACGGTCAGTCTGTCGGTTTCTGCGTTACGGATTTTACTCTCTTTAGGAATCTCTTTCTATTCTTGATTGTCGGCCGGCAGTCACTGAACACCTCGGTGGCGCCATCTTATGGCCAGTCGCAGCTGTAGTCGCCTACATTACTGAAACAAAAGCCACACCGATTCCTCTATGATTTGCTGAACAGTGCAGATTGTATATAAATACGACTTACTGAAAAACTAGGTCAGAGGTTCTCAAACTCGGTCCTCGGGGGCACACACAGTGCATGTTTTGCAGGTCTCCTCACAGAATGGCAAGTGAAATAATTAGCTCCACCTGTGGACCTTTTAAAATGTGTCAGTGAGTAATTAATACACCTGTGCACCTGCTGGGTTACCTGCAAAACATGCACTGTGTGGGCTCCCGAGGACTGAGTTTGAGAACCTCTGAACTAGGTTTTACAAGGCACTGATTCCTCATTCTCTAACTCCCATCTACTGGTACCAACCCCTGCAAATGGCACCATTGTGGAACGCAGATTAATTCTCAGCCCCTAACAAAAGCTTTAGGTCAGATGCTAACTACTAGCGGCCGGTGAGGAGCTGTAAGAACACACGGGGATACAGTCTAGAAAGATTTACAGCTGTAATCCTGCATATGTGACCGATACATAGAACCAGTCTGTAGCTGGGGCCCCAGCCCTAGTAGCCAAGATGGCAGCTGCTCCAACAAAGTGGTTAACCCTTGTGCTGCTGCACTATTCTCACATGAACAAACAGCACCAGTGCACATAGAAACAAGGTTTAATAACCAGTCCTGTGCCCCAATATAACAATGCATAGATACTGGAAAGTCAGGTCGCTATGCTGCGGTGTGTAAAGTCTACTGGGCACAGTACAAAAAACAACATTTATCAATGCACAGACCTCACACTGTTCATGTCCCAGCGAACACATATGCCTCTGCTATAGAGGTGACGTCACCACCGAGCGCTCGCCGTGTACATACACGCTGGATATATTGCCGCATTTGCAACTACAGTCTCAGAAACGAAAAGTTTGGGAAAATTAAAAACAAAACCCACTGCTACAATATGAATACGGATTTACGCCCGGAGCGAATAAAAAGTAAAAGCTGGATATTGTTAGCGTAAGGCTGTGTACACAGGGCAGGAATCAGGCCCACATGTGCCGCGCACTGCTGGAAATATAAACCGCTGTACAGAAGGAAACAGGCGGCTGAAGCTGTTCCTCCTATCACATGTGTGTCCAATAAAATCCCCCCCCCCCCCCAAATCCACATTCCTGAGTCATTTTGTTGTTCCAGAATCTGATCCAAAACAGATGTGGGATCTGTGAGCTGCAATGGGACCAGCTCAGGCCTATCGTGACCGGCTAGCAGTGGGCCCAGCCGAGTGCCGTACCTGAGCAGCCAGAAACAAGAGCGCTATGGCATAGGTGCCCTGACCTGGCACAGCTTGCCCCTTACCGTACAGCACCACACACAGCTAGTAGTGTGTGGCAAATACAACATTCTAAGGAGGAATAAAACCAGAACCTCTATGTGCTCTCCCCCATCCCCCACTGGCAGCTCTTACTCCGTACCACATCTTCTGCCACCACAATACCAGCTGCCCGTACACCGCTTCCCGCAGGGCTGCACAGGCTCTTGGGCCAGGCGTGGCTGCTGCAACGTCACAGACACAGACTTCTGGTGCTCCTGCAGACTTGGACACTGGCCTCCTAGGCCCCACTGGGCTCTTTGGCTGCCACAGTCCCATTTGGACTGTCTGCACATCTCCTCCTGGGCTGTACACTTGGCCGCGCAGTCCCTCCTGGACGGTCTCCGCTCAGTAGCCAGACGCTGTGGTCACATCTCCATCCCTGTGTGTGCCAATCCCTCCAGCCCCACACAGAATCTACAGCTCACTATCACTACCTTCACACAGCCACAGTATGTTACCCCGCTGTCCAACATAGCGGGAGTCCTGACAGATCACACAGACAATGACTGGAACCAGAGCTTGCCATCCAGCAATATCCGGTACGGGGCACGATGTGCATGTAGCGGTGTTTGCTTTGTAGATGTTGAGGTAGTGTAAGCCCCACCGTACCGGACAAGCATTTATTTTTACACACTTGTAAAGAACTACAAAGGAGAAGCCATGTCCAGCCATGTCACTTCCTGCAATGAGCGGCTTTAAGTTGTGGGAACTTCTTTCTATAGCTGGGGGTATATAGATCTGGATCACATGCCCACTTGGCTTGTCTTCCCCCCCCCCCCCGCCACCCTGAAGCTTTGGAGAGCGTCACTTATTTATGGCTCTCATTTTCAGCCATTGCATCTGTTGTACGGACGGATCCCATGGTTCCTCTGCCCCTCCAAGTAACCCGACCTGGGCGATCTCGTATCACCACGGCTACCGGATGGGGAGCGGCAGATCCCCACGCCGCTCGCCCTAGTGTGGCCGGTACTAGCGAGGTCATAAGGTCATCGTACTTTTCAGCCACCCCACAACCTGCGCAGTTTTGTCGCTGCAGTACAACGGAGGAAGAGACTGACACAGGACAGCCGTATGTACAAAAGTCACATTTATATACACATGTATAGAATATGTACAATAATACAGATCCATCTGGACAAGAAGTGATTGGATGTGGCTATGGCACCCGCAGTGAGCGCAGTGTTGAATTACACAGGCGTACATAGCCCTATTTCTACCAAGTCAGTGCTATAGAATAGGGGTCGCTTCTAGTGGAGAACCCTACACACACAGAATACAAAATGTCAGTCTACAGATTAGTGCACTCAGTTACTCAACAGCCCAAAAGCTGCTGAAAGGGGAGGGGGGTAATTACAGCTTTGGCCAACTACCCCACCCCTCCTCAACATGTGTTGTGGGGAGCAGGGATCCACACTGGTACCCCCACCTTCCCCCGTCAGTGGTTTCACCAAATCTCCTCTCCCCACCGCACTACCACACTTCACATTTCTGCGTTGGGTTCATGGGCGAGCCCGCCGGACACTGAAAGTGTTTGGAAAAGTCTCTGGAGTTGGACACGGAGCCAATGACGCGATATCGGGACGGGCTGTGCGGATCGGTGATGAGGCCTTCGTGTGAGCTCTCCGACGTACGCACGGAGCACCAGACCTGCAAAAACACACAACAGACAACTTACACACAGTCATTACACAACTACAACCAGAGGCGAAACGCGATGGATTCTGGCGTTTCTTCAATTTAACAGATGAAACTGGAATACCTGCACGCGCCAAGTCTACATAGAGTCTGAGAGGCCTGGTATCTAGTCATTTATAGCTTCAGAATAAAAGCGCAGGGAATATAACTCTGCAGAAACACACGTGAAAGGAGGTTTCATATTTAGCCACCGGTTTCCCTTCCAACCCGCCAGCCCCAAATCTCCGCTCCCCTAGATACTCAGACTGCAGAGGACAGGCCAAGATCAGATATAACACAAGTTACACCCGGATAAACACAAGAAAAGCACCAATGAGGCCACATCCCGGTGACGGCATTGTCCCATTTGCAGGTTTGATACGCTTAGCGTTCGTCTCTTATGCGCTGGGTTATGAAGCTCTGACAGCAGCAATACTACATAGGAAATAACCAATCACATTGGCTGTGGCAGGGAAACCATTTCCCACTGAACGTATTCTATTCCTACCTGGAAGCACAACATTGCTACCCTATGGCCAAGATGAACGCTATGACCTAAAACGTGCGGCTCCAGTATTAGCGCCGTCTTACCAACCACAGGAGAAAGCCAGGCGGAGGTGCACAACATAGATAATCACGCTTGGTAACTGCTACACTGCAGGCGAGACCTCCAGCGCCAGAATTACCCAAGATGCATCAATAAGAAAGGTGTCCCTTTGACATCTATATTTAGGAGACCCTATACTGCAAATACATCAGTGGAAAATTCCTGGCTGTGATCTTTTTGTGGTGCAATACCACGAAATGGCCTGTTGGTGCAATACCACGAAATGGCCTGTAGGTGGCGGCATGTGCTTTGCCACCTGTGTACTGCTTATGCCACTACAGAAAGACCCATGACCGCTAGAGGGGGCAGGATAAGACATTACTGAATGGTACCCCGCAGATAACCGGTGTCCCTTACCGAGCAAACGTACAGGGCGTCACCAATGAAACGTCTTACCTGGGCAAACCCTACAAAGAACAGCTGGTCATTAGAGAGACTCAAGGAGGGCAGCACCTGTTCCTCCCCGTTCTTCTTCACCCAGTTCCGGTACGCCTGTAAAAGAGGATGAGACTGAATACCACCACGTCAGAAGACCCCAACGCTCAGCTTCTGGCGATACCACGGGCGTGAGAACTGTGCCCGCAGTCTGATTGCCCCTCCCCCTCACACCGTATCTCCGTCTGGAGAACTCCTGGGAGCTCTTGGGACTAAACCCCTACAGGCAATGAAAATGGGACCCCTGATATTGTACAACGGACATCATTTATAACCACATCGGCGGCTGGTCGGTGCGCGCTCCCTTGTGTACAATAAAGCTAAACCCTAGGCATAAAGGAGCGTATTCCTACTGCAGGCGTTTCACAGAGGGACCACATGGGAAGCAGCGCCACAGCATTACGCCACCACTGAAGTAATGAAGGGGGTAGGTGCACTCACCCGGTACGCAGCTTTCAGTCCTCCGTTGTCCGCAATGTTCTCCCCCAGGGTGTGTTTCCCATTCACGGCTTCGCCGTTCACCTTGTAGCTGCTGTACTGCTCCGTGATGCATTCCGTCTGCTTCTTGAAGGCCTCGATGGAAGAGTTCTTCCACCAGGGGCGGAGGTTCCCGTCCTTGTCGTACTCCCGGCCTAGACAGAAAGGCAGGAAGTTTAATCGGGATGAGAGGAAACTACCTGCTACAGCATGATCTCTCATGGATCCCTAACAATGCTCAGAATAAGTACCACCTGCAGATCAATGGTGTTAGCCAATTAACACACCTGTGCCTCAGCAAGATGATCTGGAAAACATGCACTGCTAGGGTTTATAGGGGCCAGGTTCGAGACGAACATACCTTGGTCATCAAACGCGTGGGTCAGCTCATGTCCCATCACTACGCCGATTCCACCAAAGTTCAAAGCCCTGCGGTAAAAGGTTTCTGTTAATCACAATGCGGCCAGCCTGGGCACATCTCACCCGGCACCTACCTCCCCCTGAGCGCCACCTACAGGCTCTCTCACACATTGCAAGACCAGGCCTCCAGGAGGTGTTCTAACGCTGTATAACACAAATGGGCAGAGTGTAGTCTGACCGGCGCTCCTGGCCCAGTTCAGAAAAGAAAATCTATACAATAAAACCCCATAACTCACTGAGTGGTACGAGGCCTTGCTGTAACACAGAGGCCCTATGCTAAGACACCCGTGTATCCCCAGAACAGCTGCAATCTTACGTGGGTAGGGAGCTGGTGTAGAACGGAGCCTGCAGGATTCCTGCGGGGAACACAATCTCATTCTTGGTAGGAGAATAATAGGCGTTCACAGTAGGGGGCGTCATACTCCACCTGTATGTGCAGGAACGGAGGTCTATGTATAAAACATGTCCGTACAAACATCCGTCCATTCCTATCCAATGATCACCGTATACTGTGGACTAGTAACCCCACTCCTGTCATCCAGTGGTCATAGTATACTGCTGACTAGTAACCCAACTTCTGTCATCCAGTGGTCACAGTATACTGCTGACTAGTAACCCAACTTCTGTCATCCAGTGATCACAGTATCCGCTGACTAGTAACCCCACTTATGTCATCCAGTGATCACAGTATACTGCGGACTAGTAACCCCACTCCTATCATTCAGTGATCACAGTATCCGCCGACTAGTAACCCCACTCCTATCATCCAGTGATCACAGTATACTGCCAACTAGTAACCCCACTCCTATCATCCAGTGATCACAGTATACTGCCAACTAGTAACCCCACTCCTATCATCCAGTAATCACAGTATACTGTGGACTAGTAACCCCACTTCTGTCATCCACTGATCACCGTATACTGCCGACTAGTAACCCCACTTCTGTCATCCACTGATCACCGTATACTGCCGACTAGTAACCCCACTTCTGTCATCCAGTGATCACCGTATACTGCCGACTAGTAACCCCACTACTGTCATCCAGTGATCACCGTATACTGTGGACTAGTAACCCCACTATCATCCAGTGATCACAGTATACTGTGGACTAGTAACCCCACTACTGTCATCCAGTGATCACCGTATACTGCCGACTAGTAACCCCACTTCTGTCATCCAGTGATCACCGTATACTGCCGACTAGTAACCCCACTTCTGTCATCCAGTAATCACAGTATACTGTGGACTAGTAACCCCACTTCTGTCATCCACTGATCACCGTATACTGCCGACTAGTAACCCCACTTATGTCATCCAGTGATCACAGTATACTGCCGACTAGTAACCCCACTTCTGTCATCCACTGATCACTGTATACTGCAGACTAGTAACCCCACTCCTATCATCCAGTAATCACAGTATACTGTGGACTAGTAACCCCACTTCTGTCATCCACTGATCACCGTATACTGCAGACTAGTAACCCCACTCCTATCATCCAGTAATCACAGTATACTGTGGACTAGTAACCCCACTTCTGTCATCCACTGATCACCGTATACTGCAGACTAGTAACCCCACTCCTATCATCCACTGATCACCGTATACTGCAGACTAGTAACCCCACTTCTGTAATATACAGCTTGTATCTCACACTGTTACATACACTCTGTATTATGCTTTAGTATAGAGGGGACCTCTATTCGCCATATAATCTACAGTAGGGCGTAGAAAATGGGCGTCCTGTACAGTAAGGCGTCGGCACAGTTCTGAGAAATTCCAAATTTGTTAGAGGAGGTTTTGCTCATATTGGGCCCGATTCTGAGACAGGATATAATAAAAATCCCTAAACTGCGTCAGAGTGCAACTCGGAGCCAGGCCAGTTGTGTAATACCGTGATCGCCCACATAGGGGAGCTAGAGCAGAAGTACTCTGTATGGCTGAGGATTAACTACAATGCGCATCAATTCTAAGTGCTGCAGCACCAGGGATACAGATCAGCCAATCAGATGCCTCCATTTGCCCAGTGACCACCTCCCACAACAGTAACGTGGTACCCGGCACCTTTAAAAGCCACCATCTGCCCTGGGCCATAGATACTGGACTGCAGTGGATGGTAGTCTGGGATCACAGAGTAGATTACCAAAAGTACATAGACTGTGCGGCTCTTACTGGTCCTTGTTGGGAGCCTTGCGCAGCTGGTCTGACGTCACTCGCGCAGAGAAGTTGTAGAACAGCATAACGTTCTCAAAGTACAGCTCCGGCGTCACGTCGTACTGGAAGGAATATCAGCAACAAAGGGGTAAATTGGCTGCCGTGGACAGGGCGAGTCTGGACTACTGCTGCACAATCCAGCACCGGGGCTGGGTCACCTGAGTGACAAGTGCTTAACACCCCTCCCCTCCCAATACAGAACATTCTATAGGACACCATCAATGCCTAACCCCGCCCATGAGGAACATTCAATGGGAGAACATCACTTCCTAACACCCCCTACATACGGAACATTCTATAGGAGACCATCACTGCATAACCCCGCCCATAAGGAACACTCAATGGGAGAACATCACTTCCTAACACCCCCCTACATACGGAACATACTATAGGACACCATCACTGCCTAACCCCGCCCATGAGGAACATTCAATGGGAGAACATCACTTCCTAACACCCCCCCACATATGGAACATACTATAGGAGACCATCACTGCCTAACACCCCCCACATATGGAACATTCTATAGGAGACCATCACTTCCTAACACCCCCCACATATGGAACATTCTATAGGAGACCATCACTTCCTAACACCCCCCACATATGGAACATTCTATAGGAGACCATCACTGCCTAACCCCGCCCATGAGGAACACTCAATGGGAGAACATCACTTCCTAACACCCCCCTACATACGGAACATACTATAGGAGACCATCACTGCCCAACACCCCCCACATACGGAACATTCTATAGGAGACCATCACTTCCTAACACCCCCCACATACGGAACATTCTATAGGAGACCATCACTTCCTAACACCCCCCACATACGGAACATTCTATAGGAGACCATCACTGCCTAACCCCGCCCATGAGGAACATTCAATGGGAGAACATCACTTCCTAACACCCCCTACATATGGAACATACTATAGGACACCATCACTGCCTAACCCCACCCATGAGAAACATTCAATGGGAGATCACTTTCTAACCACCACCACATACGGAACATTCTATAGGAGACCATCACTGCCTAACTCACCCCACACATGGAACATTCTATAGGAGTCCATCACTGCCCATGCGGAACAGTCTACAGGTGACCAGCACTAACTCACCCACAGACCCTTCCAAATACTTACGTCATTAAATACTTTGTCCAGCTCTTTGGGATCCATGATGAAGTTGGGGTACCCGATCATATCATAGATTGCTTCAGCCTGGGAACAAGACATGAACACACGTTACAGAGCCAGCTCCACCCTGAGCGCTGCACCGCAGTTACCATAACCTGTGTTACCAGCCACCTATTTGCCTAGTAACTGTAATGGATCGCAGAGTAGAGGATGTCATGTGTACAGCTACTCAGGTAGGGAATAGTCGCCGAAGGACTTCCCCTGCGGGTAACCCCACCCACATGCCGCTCATACACAGAGACAGGCACTGTAGTAAATATGGCAGTGTAACATGTACAACTTGTGCTCTGTGCCCAGTAACTAGTCCCAGGTACAATGTGATCCCTGCCTGTAATGGCAGACCGGGACATAAGTCACCTGCCACTCACCTCATATCTGAATATCCTATGTCTGTATTTTATAGTAAGCCAAGAAGGACGAGGCTGAGGAGTACGAGATCATTTGCCTTTACATTGGGGCAATTACCTGAGAGGTCACTGTAGCACCTTCCAGATAACTTCATCCAGAACAACCTGACTTGGGCCTAAGATGCAATATAAATGTCCTCTCCTTACGGATCACGTCTATGCCCAATCTTTCATCATGTTGGAGTCTCCTACAGAGGGTGATGGCATCACCAGGGGGTCCTCTAAGGGTTTATTGCAGGCCTATGCACTGGCATGGCAGAAGCCACCTCCGTGTTACACAGACAAGTTTATAATGACAATGGCCCAATGGTGGTCTCTGGCCAAGGCTTACCTTCTCCTTGGCGGCTTTGCGAGTGTCTTCATCCATCCACTTCAGAGTCTGCAGACTCTCCTCAAAGGCGTTCTTTATTCCTTTGATCATTTGCACCGCCTGCAAAACACATTCGTCACTAACGTCCCATATTATAGCTTCATAAGAAAACTACACCAACGTTCCCTCCCCACAACTCCTGCACTACGGAGAAGCCAGCACCACTGTTACAGACCATCTGCGAAGGGCAGAGTGTTATATTGCAGCAGACCCACTAACTGGACAGTGCTACAGTTCCAGATCAGTAGAGGAGCAGTGTCCCACGCGAGTGTTGTCCTGGGCTCGCAGGCTCCGATATTACAGAGGCTGCTCCTGATTATTCACACTCAGGCCCAGTAACCATACCGGAGCCAGCAACCTTTATATTATATTAGACCAGGAATAAGCCTGCACGCTAATAAACCTGTTACTATATGAATGGAAGCGCAGCGCTGGCTTATTCCTTTTCTGTACTGTGTACGACAAGTCTCTGGTGTCTCCGCCGCTGTCCTATCCGCTGATTGGGAGGTTATTACAGCGTGCCGTAAGACCAAAACCTTCTCCCAGCTCGGCCTCCTTATCCATTGCATGAGCAATAGCTTCAGTCTCTCTTTTATATATCGTCCACCTAACAGTTTAGAGGACCCCAAAGACTTCCCCTGCATTCCCTGAGCCAAGGAAGAGGGAACACAACGCGGCTAACGCTGGATATTATCCACCCACTTCCAGTCTGTCCCAGCTTGCGCAGTATCTGCATTTCCACAGCTGGTTTTGGATCTGGAATATAGTAGTTGTGTGGGGCTGTAGTAGGAGCCTGCTGGATCCACAGAACGTGCCTTGGTAAATCCAGTGATGCAGGAAGAGGTGACTGTGACCATTTCAGGTTAAGCCGCTGACTGACGGCTTCAGAGTGTCAGCTCTTCTACTAAATCATAATGGTGTAAGTTTTGCTTTGAACAGTCAGATCTTTTAGGAAGGGGGGGTCTTAGTGACGTCTGGCAAGGCTGGATGGTCTTGTCTGGATTAACCCTCTCGCCCCGGGGGATCTTACCATCAGAGCGCTGCGTCTATTTTTACAAGTGGAAGATGTATTTGTGTTTGGGTGGATGAAAGCGGAAATCGCTTTGGATGCTTTGCCAAACATATGGCAACAATATTCTGCGTCAGTCTCCCTCCGCGGCGGTGCAAGAGCCTCTATCCCATATATACTTCGCGCCATACAGCCTAAACGCGCCATTCATGTACAGATCATCATCTTACCCGGGTCTTGCTGCTCTCCGCAAAACTGGACTTCACAAACAACGCCCCCAGGGCAAAGCCGAGATTGTTATCGGTGTCCGCAATGCAGAACTTCCAGCGTGGGGTGCAGCTCTGTGGAAAGAGGTCATCGCTGAGCACCCCAGTAACAAAGGGACACACTATCAGGCTGCCAAGCTGTACAATGCAGTGGATGCAGTGTAGTACCTGGGGCTGGCAGCCAGGTGTCACTGTTACACATCACATAGGTGGAGACCTTCATACAAACTGACCACAGAAAGGGACTGCTACCCATGCAGGCGATATTACTCACACTGCACACTCACCGACTGGTCTCCCCGGCCATTTACACCTAGTACCCAGATCGTTAGCTACATCTACAGGCGATTGTACACAGAACATAGCGGCAGGCAGGTAAAATATCTGCCAGACCGCTGGGATCTCCGTATTGTTCTGAAAGATATCTGTATGTCCTACATAACCTGGCAATGCCCCAGACGTCTTACACACAGAAAGAAACCCACCAAACAAGACGCTGCTCCAAGACTCTGAAAACTATAATTCCCAGATAGAGCCATGACAGCACTACAGCCATTGTGACCCTGAACCACGGGAGAAGAGGGACACCCAGATCTCACCTTCTTAGTCCCATACAGAACCTCGATCAGCTTTTCCTCCGCGTCCTGGAACCTGTGATCCAGAAGAGAGCAGGTCTTGTGCACCAGGTTCCAGATCATGTAATTATTCAGGATCCTGCAAGAGACGTTAGCAAGTGGTTAAACACAGCTTACAGAGCCATTGAATTATGTGCTTTACAAAGAACAAGAGCATTTTATCGGGTGGTACAAGACAATCCCAAGACGGCCACATCCACTATACAGACGCTGCAGAGGTCATCTCTGTAGCTTTAACACCAAAGCAGACGGCATAGTTTCCTGACCAGTGCAGAGGCCACCAGGCAGGACCTGCACCCAATAAGAAGCCATTCGAAATTTGTATATTGGATCACAGGACACTATCAGTACAGGACGTTTCCCAGCCACGGCCAGTCCCTCACGTCTACCTCTTATCTGTGCTGTTGATGAGATTGGCCACATCAATGAGATACTGTTTAGCATACACCACCACCGGTTCAGTCTCATTGATCTCCACAGGATGGAAGACTGCTCGGAGGAAGGCCATCCACTCGACCACAGACATCAGGTCCTGCAGAGACAAAAGAGTAGATTGCATTTTCTAGCAGTCTCTAAAAAGCCAAACATACAATTTCATTTCTCCACGTATCAATCTCAGATAGCTTTATAGACATTACACAAAACAGTCTCAAGTTAATCAGCTCCCATTGTATAGAACTCCCCAGAAGGTAGAACTATAGTTTTCTCAGATACCATGTCAAACTCTAATCTTGGAGAAGGTCAGCCATTACCTTCAGCTCCCCAGCTGTGATCTTGTGGTAGATAAGCTCCTCATCCCGCCTCTCCTCTTGGGGTATAGTGATATTGGCCAGGGCAGTTTCAAAATCCAGGATTTCCTGCATCTGTTCCCTTGTGTGGTTCTCCTCTCCGCCCAGGAGCATTCCCAGTTGGACCATGAAGTTGAAGTATCCGGTGAGGACCTGTGAGGAGTACAAGGTTGGGAGGGACTTAGGTACAGAATACATCCCAGTAAGACAGACAATTGACAACGTCAATATATAAGTGACCGTAGGGGGCATGCACTCACCTTCTCATTGGCCGTTTTGTTCAGGTAATACTGTCTTGATGGCAAACCCAGTCCGGACTGGTCTATCTGAGTGAGAAGAGAGAGATAGTCAACATCTGAAAGCTCAGAAGCAGTAAAAGGCAGTATCAGGAGACTAATGTCCACCCATCAGCTCCACATTGCCTTCTTACGTCTATGACTCCAACAAGAACGTCTCTCTGGTGTCCACCAGTTTACCCAAGCATGTCTTCTCATGAAGGAGGATGAGGACCAAGGAAGCAGGGGTAGAGACTCCGCTGTTCCTTACCTGGATCACGTTGCTATTGGAGTTCTTGGAGTCCGCGCTGACAAACACCGTGAAGAATGGCGAGACCCTGTAGTAAGCGGTGACCGCCTGTAGGGTCTCCTGGAAGTTCTCTTTATCCCAGTGACCAAGGATACTCCAGCCACCGAGCTGAAACAGAGGGTTCAGATATCACTGTATTGCCAGATATCAGCGAGCGGCTCCCGCCACAGGTCTGTCCCAACCAGCCGGCCGATCTGCATCAGAGGCACAGTCCCCACCTTTTCTATGAGGTCCTTCAGAGGTTTAGAACCAAGCTCCTCGATCTTGGTCTCGTTTAAGCAGGCCTGGTAGTATCGTTGTACTTTGTGCTCTGCGGCGCTGCTGAAGTTCATGGTTGTGTTCTCTACAGCCGGGAGAAAAAAAAAACAAATTACATTTGAAACTCAAATTTTTTGCAATGACTTAAGCGTACAAAAAGTGTGATGGGGTTGGCAGGTTGGTTATTGGGTGGATGCATCCGCAGTGCACAGAGACCGCGGGTACAATAGCAGTGTGTGCTGCACCGAGTTACAGTAACAAATCCTTGTGACTGGAGCCACCTGGAACCCACCGGAACGTTTCCAGCTAAGGTCCGTAATCCTGAAAGATAAGGGTAGTGAGCACGTGTGTGAATCGGGGCGCCAATAGGCCGGGTGAAGGCTGAAGCGGTTAGCATTTAAAACGCCATGGCAATTCGCACCCTTCACCATAGAGACTCCATCAGCACAGACGTCCAGAATCCAAAGTACATTGAGTCTTAATTACTACTGTTGCAATTCATTTAATTTTTTTATGCTTCATTATCACTAGGCTAAGGTATGGCGTTGCAGCGACACGTGTGCTATAGAAGAGCTACACATAGCGTAAAGCGGATTTTCACCTAGGACCAGTTCTCTGTAGCAAATACTTGTGAAACGCGCAAGGTGCGGTGACCGGATCCAACAGCAGCATACGCGTGAATTTATAGTGGATGTTCCAATCTACAATGTGGTTTCTCTCATTGGATGGGTGATACATACACATGATCTGAATAACAGGGGAGACCGCATGATTTTATTCATCAACCCAAACCATAAAGCCGGGTCTCCCATTCCCGCGCCACCGCCTTTTCCTTCTCTAGCGTATCAATGCGTTGCGGCAGCTTTCAGATCGGTTTTGGCCATATATGAAGTCCATTCAACCAAATGCCCCATCATGCAATGCAGCAAGTAAAACGCGGAACGTTCTACGTTAATAATCCTAAATACATATGCCGCACACAATCCCAGCATCTCATTAAGGCTTCATCATCATTAGATTTCCAATACCATAAATGTAATCTAGTTCATATCAATTGAAAGACTGGAATGGCGTCATTCATGTATGCAATGTCTGACTGGGTGACGCGACATTAATCAGCAAAACTCATTGGATTATTGGAAACCTAGTAACGGGCTCCAATACTCTGACTGTCCCCCAGCATAGCCGTTTCTCCATGCACCATGACTATTATAGAGAGATGTGCGGCCACAGTGAGGCGTCACTTGTCCCTGTGCTCCGTCACTCTCAGGGGTACAGATCCCAGAGGGTCAGGCAGAGACTAGATGGATAATAATCCAGACAAATGTCCCAAGGCCATCATTCATAGCAGATGGAAACTGTGGCTCCATGATCCCAACACCGACGCGTTCGGTCACGCCTAACCAGACAGCGACAGACCATATGCACAAGGTCGCAGGGGGCGTGTCCATGAGTTACAAACTATACAGCAGGGCTGGCCAAACCAGTCCTCGAGATCTACCAACAGGTCACATTTTCCAGACCTCCTAGCTGGTGCACAGGTGTAGTCATTACTAATTAAGATGTGCTGCATTCATTCCTAACTGACCATGCTACAGATCTCCAGGAGGCCTGGAAAACATGAACTGTTGGTAGATGTGGCCGGAGAGCCCCAACCACGAGGCAAATGGCCGCTTTTGGCACTGAAGGGGTTAACCCCTAGTGCCCGGCGCCATTTTAAAAGAACAAAGGGCGCTTGGCGCCAGATTTGAAATGTATTGGGCGCTAGGTGCCGTGTTTAGGAATATGTTTAAATCTGTGTATTTTAAGTGTGCCGTGGTCCCGGACCCCTCCGGAGACCACGGCAGGGAGAGAAGGCAGCCGCTGACCGCCGGAGTCCGGGAGCTCCGCTCCCGGCACCGGTCGGTGAAGCCCGGGCGCACTGGAGTGTGCGCGCCGGGGAGAAGGGTGAGCGCTGCGGCTGGGAGCTCGGCTCCCGCTGCAGTGCTCTCTGTAAGAGCCGCCGCTGGGGGCCGGGAGCTCTGCTCCCGGCGCCTCAGGCCGTCGGAGGTGGCCAGCCGCGGCAGCCGGGACGGACGTCCCGGGCTGCCGGGCAGCAAGGGGGGTGCGCCGCACACGAGGACCGAGTTAGCCGGCTCCCTGTGCGGCGAGGGCACTCACAGTCAGCGCCGCTCATGGGGGACCGGGCTAGCCGGCTCCCTAGCGGTGTGGGGGAAATTAGGCTGCCGAGCAGGATGGTGAGCGCTGGGGTCCGGGAGCTACGCTCCCGGCGCCTCAGCACTGAAACAAGCCAGGGTCACGGCGGCCGGGACAAGTGTCCCGGGCCGCCGGGCTTCGGTACAGGGGGGTGCGCCGCTGCGTGCGGCGAGGCCACTGGTTAGTGCCACACTGGGGGGACAGGGAGAGCCAGCTCCCTGGAACCCCAGAGACAGGAAGGCAGGCTGGAGGATGGGGGAAGCCAGCCCCATACCTCCAGCACTGAGAGAGAGCCCTAGCAGCCAGGCTGCAGGGCTAGGGCTAGTACACAGTAGCTACAGAACAGGACATTGTGTAAAACAGCGTTTTTCAACCGCTGTGCCGCGGCACACTAGTGTGCCGCCAGCGGTTGTCAGGTGTGCCGCAGCCTGCTGCTCACCGGTGTTGCCTTATAGGTAATTGTCTGCACTTAGTATAATATTAGGGCAATGGATATTGTCTGAATCAAAATATAATTCATTATAAATAGGCGATGTTACCATAGTGGACAGTATACTGGATATATATAGTAAGGAATAGATATGAAATAAGTTTGAATGTATGAGGTAATGTTTAGCTGATTTAAGAGATTAGGTTTGTGTATGTGTTTATATAGATATACTGTATATTTGTGTTTTACAGCAAGATGGTAAAAAATAGTGTAGGGAACAGGTTTATTCTGCTCTAGTCATAAATAAGGCCAGAGAGGTTACAGTAAGATCAAGAGTCATTGTAGAGAAAAGGTATTAGGCCATAAATGATAATAGGTATGTGACAGAGCTCTGTTGGTCATTGGAATTCACAGGTGTGCTTACAGTAGATCAGAATCTACTGGTTTGTCTATTGTCCAGTGAAGGTTAAAAGCTAGGGAGTATAAATTAACTACTATGAAAAGAGATCACATCCATTGATAAAACATTGTGTAACCGACCCCAGGAAAACTTGTCAATACAACAGAACTTTGGATGAAAAGACATTCCAGATTTTACAATACTATACTTGCTTAAGGCAGTGTGGACACCACACTTTTATGACACCATGCCTCCGTGAACAGGACACGACAGCCCAGTTCAATGTTTGTTTTATTACACCTTGGAATCTGACAAACCTATAATTACCTATTCCATTGGAAACTATGAGAATATGATAGTTTGAATTGGTAAAATATGAGATAAAAGGACCAGACTTGTAGTTAGGAGTTAGAAGGAAGAGGGAGAGGGAGAAGAAGAAGGAGAAGGAAGGAAGTCAGTCAGGAGGAGAAGTCATGGAGAACATGCAGAAGGAATGATTCTTGGGATGGCAATCTTTAACTTGCAAGTATAAATATGATAATAATTGAAACTGTTTGTGAAACTTATGTCATGTTGTTTTATGTTATGTAACGAAGGAAACATAGCATAGCTTAATATAATTATAATTAGTATATATATCACTACTGTGTATATCTTATTCTGTACGATTTGATCTGCCTGTAAATAAAGAATCATATAAAAAGAGCGGTAATATTCAAGCTTGAACTCTCTTTAAGGAATCTTAACTTCATAATTTCATAAGTCATATATATATAAGGACTGCATATATTTATCAGCCAATTAATTTGTAAGCCTGACATAATATATTTGCAGATATATATGATAACGCATATTAATTTAAATATATCCATATATTAATAACCATATATGTTATATTAAATATTAATATTCATAAATATGATTCCATAAAGCAATACCGGCCACCAGAGATGCCCTGCACAGTGCTCCACCCAGTGGCGGAACTACTAGCTTCATTACTAATGAGACGCTGCCGGCGACCTCCGGGCCATAAAGGAAGCAGTTCTGGAATGTAAGGGGAGGGGGAGCCCGCTCCCCGCTCCGTAGTCAATTCTGTCCCCTGAGCAGTGTCGCGCAGACGTCATAGCACGACGCTGATGCCTAATGTTTGCCGCCGTGCTGTCACAGAAGTGAAGAGAACCGCGCGTCTGGTGAGTTTAAGTGTGAAGTAGGGTACAGGCTGTCAAGACAGAGCAGAACAAGGTAAGTTACCTGGGGTAGGCAGGGAGTTTGAAGGGCCGGAGAAGCACATTAATGGCCATACATGGGGAGGGGGGGGAGACGCAGTACTGGGAAAACGGAGGGGGAGAAGGAGCATTCACTAATATAAATACAACAGGGGGACCACACTATTGAGAGTACAGTGGGGAGCTGGCACATCACTGCACCATATTAAGGGGCACATCACTGGCAATACAGAGGGAGGGGGGTTTTAGGCACATAATACTGGACATACTGTATAGATGGGGGTGGAAACATGATACAGATAATAATGCAGAACATACAGACAACTATAGTGCAAAACACTTTTTGCAAAACCTACAGATATGAGTGGGTGAAAATAAATACAGAACATGCAGACATTAAGCAGAATATTCACATATATGGGTATGAGTTCAGATGGTGATGGTGAGCGAGGGGTATGTCTGGGTAATGTATGGGGTGGCAGTGTGTTTGATTTATACCTGTGGGGGCCAATGTGTTTAATTACTGTGGGGGCCAATGTGCTTGATAAATGTCGAGGCCAATGTATTTGATATCTGTGGGGGCCAATGTGTTTTTCCCCCCGTGGGTAACTGATAGCGTGCCTTGGGAATTTAAAGACTTGTTAGGCGTGCCGCGAGTTGAGAAAGGTTGAAAATCACTGGTGTAAAACATGCAGTGCCTAGGTATGTGAAGCCTGTGCAGGCACAGAGTGTATTTAAATGTATAAACATGTACAGTGTGATTTAAATGTAATGTATTTAAAGATAAATTGCACTTACTTGATTGTGTGTCCCAGGAGGGGGGAATCCATAGCTGTGCAGGCTGATGGATTCTCCCAGACCTTTTCCCCAAAAACGGAATGTTTTCCCATCCAGCCTCACATTTCCAAGAGGCACAGGGAGAGAGAGAAGCAGCTTAGCTATGAAACAAGCTGAGTGGTTTCTTGGAGCTCCATGGAGATCAGCCGTAGTGTCAAGAAACCTGGACCGGGGAGCCAGGCTGCCCAGCTCTGGAGCCCAAATCCAGGCTGCAGGCAGTGAGAGGGGTCCCCGGGCAGGTTTCTGGAAGTCAGTTTAGGAGGGAAAACTTACCCCCAGCCAGACTGAACGGCACCGGGGAGTGTCCTGACTCTCCCAGATGGGAGAGTCCAAGGAGACCGACCACTCCCCACTGTCCATAGGGAACAATGTTAGGTGTGCATGAGACCAGAGCATGCACAGCTCATGGGTAAACATTGATTGGTTGTGCACCACAGGGCGGGCTTACCCCCTGTGGTAAGGGGTCTTGGAGAGGGATAAAAGAAGGGCAGCTGGCCCATAGGAGTGTATTGTAACATCTTCTGCTGAAAACATCTTGATTGTATGCTGTTGCCCCTAGCAATAGGGAGGAGCCTTTTTAAAGGTTATTTGAGCAATAAACACCTTTGCCTCAAGAAGACTGCTTCATCTTGTGACCTACAGGGTTAGGCCAAACCTAGCCCCGTTCTCCGGCTGTCCAGGGAAGCACCTGACGTCTCCAAGCTCCGCCTTCCGCCAGCTACCGGTAGAGGCCTAGCAAGTGGCTAGTGGGGATTCGTCAGCACCACACAGCTGTGGTAAGGCAGTGCGTCGGCACATACAGAGCAGAACCGTGGTTCCAAACGCCACAGCAGGTTAGGAGTTTGGTGGTGGCAGCGAGAACCCGCCCACAACGCAGTGGGTGGAGTCAGTAACAGGCGGTTACTGACGGTAAGCGGGAATCCCCTATGTGGTCAGGCCTCGTGCGGCTTGACCTTCCATTCTGTGCGCAGTCGACGGGACGCGGCAAGCGGCGAGTGCTTCCGTACGGTACCGTCCTGTCACAGAAATTGGTGGCATAGTGGTGGGATATTCCCAGGCGGCTTTTCATCACCCGATTGGAGAAGCCGAGTTACTCAGGAGAGGAGTAACTGCAGCGCAGGAGAACGCACAAGATGGCGGAATTCAGCGGAATGTCCAAGGAGGATCTGGAGATCGTATGCCAGGGGAAGGGTGTGGATATCCCTTCCAACGCGTCCAGAAGCGTCATGAAGGCGGCGCTCAGGAACGTGGAGGAGTCTCATCGGGCGGAGGTGGAAAGCACTGACGGCGTCAGCATCGCAGAGGACGGCCCAACAGTGGACCTTCGTAAGGAACCGGTGAGAACCACAAGCCCCGCCCTCTCTCACAGCAGCAATGTTTCCCAGCAATCCCTAGCAGGGCCAGGATCCCAACGTCCCAGGGGGGGCGACCCGGATACCCTAGCAGATCGGCTAGCGGAATTGGGGGAAAGGGCAACGGAGCAAGAACGCATGCTTGTCATTCGGATGTGGCATGCGGAGCGGGCACCACAGGCCGTGGTACCCCGGGAGCCGTTGTCCGCTGTTGTACACAGATCGGGACGCATTCAGTTTGCCAAGTTTGCAGACAGTGATGGGGACATTGATGGACATTTACAAGTTTTTGAAAGGACTTGCAAACTACACGATCTACCCAAGTCGGAGTGGGTGAGACACCTTGTGCCCACTCTGCATGGAGAGGCCTTGGAGGCCTATCGAGGAGTGGCGACGGAGGACTGTGGGAACTACGACGAAGTCGCGAAGGCCCTCCTCCAGCGATTCTTCATCACTCCAGAGTCTTACAGGAAGAAGTTCAGAGACTTGCCCAAGAATCCTAGCAGCACCCATGAGCAGTTCGCCAACCAGCTGCGGCAGTACGTGGTGAAGTGGGTGAAGGATTCGGAAGCCACTACATGGGACGCACTGATTGACCTGGTCTGCAGGGAGCAGTTCTACCGCAGGTGCGCCCCAGAAGTGAAGGAGTGGGTGCTAGATCGGGAGCCACCCAGCTTAAAGATGGCCGCCCAGTTAGCAGACAAGTATGTGGCAATTCGGCCAAGGGGGCAGAAGCGCCCCGCCACCAGCCAGCTCCAACAGACTGTACCACCAAGGGGACCCCCCTCTTCAGCTCATCACCCCCAAAGACAAGCATCTTCCAACCCGGGTGCTCTTGGCCAGCAACCGCACCGCAGCGTCCCTGCAACTGATCAGAGATCATCGGTGCCACGACTGGAGAAGAAGTGCTACGGCTGTGGGAAAATCGGACATCTGAGGATGAACTGTCCTGCATCCCAAGCACCCCAGACTCGTGCCCCAAATCCGAGTGCTGGAGCCCGGATCGCTTGTTTGACGAGAGGAGATGAGCCTACAGAGACTGTTCCCCCTCCAGTCAGTCCGATGGAGTGTGGCGAGAGACAGGTGCACTCTGCGGAGAGAGTCACCTGCATGGCCAAACAGCCCCTACACAACCTGTGGAGGCACCTGCAGCCAGTCCACGTGGGACCCCTGCAGGGAGAAGGCCTAAGAGACTCAGGGGCCTCAATCACTGTGGTGAGCCTCCACCTTATAGATCCTGCTGCAGTATTGCAGGGTCGCACTGCCACGGTCACCCTGGCAGAAGGAACAGAAAAAGCGGTTCCCATGGCAAGAGTCTACCTGGACTGGGGAGCTGGACCAGAGTTGCGAGAAGTTGCCGTCATGGATGGTCTCCCAACTGATGTGGTCCTAGGAAATGATCTGGGTGGTGGGATCGTCACTACGTTTGTTGGCGCCATTCCCCGGAGTCAAGTTCCAAAACCACCGTTGACATCAGCTACTCCAGCACAGCCCAGCCCAGAGGAAAAGACTACAGCTGCTAGACAACTGCCAGCACAGCCAACCACAGCATCAACCAGCCCAGAGGAAAAGATCACCGCGGCTAGATCAGTACATCAACCCCGCATGCCTTTTGCCTCTGGTATGCCTACGTCCCCTAGCAACGCAGAGGATGTCTGTTCCAGCTCGTGTGATCCTGTGGGGGTGCCCAATGATGCTCCTGACCCAAGTGGTTTGCCAACTCCGGCGGTGAGTATGAGAAACCACACTGACTTTTCCATGACTGACCCCTACCAGACTGACCCTAGTAATCCCCACCTAGATCCCCCTGCAGAGTGTCCCAATTTAGGAGAGATTGAGGGCCACAGGCAGGAGTTTAGGGAGGCTCAACTCTCTGACCCATCCCTGAAAGGCATGAGGCGCCACTCTGGCAGCGGCCTTGACAGGGTTGGGGCAGGAAGTTTGACCTGGCGGGAAGGGTTAAGGTACAGGGTAGCCAGGAAAGTGGGAGGGGATAGACCAGATAGGGAATGTGTCCAACTGGTCCCCCCAGGGAACTTTCCTGCGCAACCGGTGTCGGTTGCCAGCGAAACCCCTTTGGACAGTAACCCGGAGACAGACCGTACCCTGAAGTGCCTGACACAGAGCTTACCCTGGTCTGGAATGTCGGATGACGCCCAGACCAACTGTAAGGCTGGTGCCATGCGTTGGCAGCCGGGGCACTCCAGCGTTTGTGCCGTCTCTGGGCCTCTGCCCATAGGAGAACCCTCGCAGCAAGTTGCTGTGGACATAGCAGGTCCCTTGCCTGTGCACAGTAGATCGGGGAAGACACGCAGCCTCCCTGTAGTGGATGCCACACAGGATCCAGAGGCTGGTGGTCTGGCCGCCATCACTGTGGCACAGGTAGCGGATGAGGAGGAAGGAGTAGGCCTAGGTGACAGGGTAGGTTTCCCGAGTCATAGGTCGACAGAAGAGGATTGGAGGGCAGGTCTGACAGTTAGGGCAGACAGTTGCCAGTTAGGTATGACGGAGGTGCAGTGCCTGGGGCACCATGTGGGAGGAGACAGGGGTAGGCCCAACCCAGAGGGGGTGGAGGCAACCAGAGGCTGTCCCCAGCCCACATCACCCAGACCGGTACTGACCTTAGAACCTGTAAGGCCCTACGGACATGTTGTCATTGACTTTGGTCCTGTAGTGAACCCCTTGACAGAGATGGCTAGGAAGGGCATTCCCAAGTCAGTGGACTTTGCACCCGCTTGCGAGTTGGCATTCCAGTCATTGAAAGAGGCTCAGGTACCCGCTCCAGTGCTGATGGCGCACATTCTTGACCAGGACTGTGTGTTACGAACTATTGCGCCACTGCATGGACTGGGAGCAGTACCGAGCCAGAAAGAGCCATATGGGCAGGAGCACCCTGTGGCCTGGTTGAGCAGTATACTGCTATTGTGGGAGGTGGGGTATGCCACAATTGGGACACCGTGGGTGGCACTTGTTTGTAACCGGCCCCCCACCGTGGTGACTTACCACCTACCTGTTAGGTGGCTGCAACCTACCTTGGGGGAATTGGACAGACTTTTGTGGTGGAGCCTTGAACTTGGACTTCAGGTGGACTATTTGAACATTGTGCACCCACGAAGAGAGGCCCACTACACTATGGATGAACTGTCTAGACCAGAGCCTACAACCCCCAGGTAGCGCCCCCTTCACCCCAACGGACTGCGGGACCAGGACCCAAATCGTTGGGACATGGGTCCCTGGTTGACCCGCTTGAATGGGGGGGGGGAGGAGTGTGGCCGGAGAGCCCCAGCCACGAGGCAAATGGCCGCTTTTGGCACTGAAGGGGTTAACCCCTAGTGCCATTTTAAAAGAACAAAGGGCGCTTGGCGCCAGATTTGAAATGTATTGGGCGCTAGGCGCCGTGTTTAGGAATATGTTTAAATCTGTGTATTTTAAGTGTGCCGTGGTCCCGGACCCCTCCGGAGACCACGGCAGGGAAAGAAGGCAGCCGCTGACCGCCGGAGTCCGGGAGCTCTGCTCCCGGCAGCGATCGGTGAAGCCCGGGCGCACTGGAGTGTGCGCGCCGGGGAGAAGGGTGATTGCTGCGGCTGGGAGCTCGGCTCCCGCTGCAGTGCTCTCTGTAAGAGCCGCCGCTGGGGGCCGGGAGCTCTGCTCCCGGCGCCTCAGCCCGTCGGAGGTGGCCAGCCGCGGCAGCCGGGACGGACGTCCCGGGCTGCCGGGCAGCAAGGGGGGTGCGCCGCACACGAGGACCGAGTTAGCCGGCTCCCTGTGCGGCGAGGGCACTCACAGTCAGCGCCGCTCATGGGGGACCGGGCTAGCCGGCTCCCTAGCGGTGTGGGGGAAATTAGGCTGCCGAGCAGGATGGTGAGCGCTGGGGTCCGGGAGCTACGCTCCCGGCGCCTCAGCGCTGAAACAAGCCAGGGTCACGGCGGCCGGGACAAGTGTCCCGGGCCGCCGGGCTTCGGTACAGGGGGGTGCGCCGCTGCGTGCAGCGAGGCCACTGGTTCGTGCCACACTGGGGGGACAGGGAGAGCCAGCTCCCTGGAACCCCAGAGACAGGAAGGCAGGCTGGAGGATGGGGGAAGCCAGCCCCATACCTCCAGCACTGAGAGAGAGCCCTAGCAGCCAGGCTGCAGGGCTAGGGCTAGTACACAGTAGCTACAGAACAGGACATTGTGTAAAACATGCAGTGCCTAGGTATGTGAAGCCTGTGCAGGCACAGAGTGTATTTAAATGTATAAACATGTACAGTGTGATTTAAATGTAATGTATTTAAAGATAAAATTGCACTTACTTGATTGTGTGTCCCAGGAGGGGGGAATCCATAGCTGTGCAGGCTGATGGATTCTCCCAGACCTTTTCCCCAAAAACGGAATGTTTTCCCATCCAGCCTCACATTTCCAAGAGGCACAGGGAGAAAGAGAAGCAGCTTAGCTATGAAACAAGCTGAGTGGTTTCTTGGAGCTCCATGGAGATCAGCCGTAGTGTCAAGAAACCTGGACCGGGGAGCCAGGCTGCCCAGCTCTGGAGCCCAAATCCAGGCTGCAGGCAGTGAGAGGGGTCCCCAGGCAGGTTTCTGGAAGTCAGTTTAGGAGGGAAAACTTCCCCCCAGCCAGACTGAACGGCACCGGGGAGTGTCCTGACTCTCCCAGATGGGAGAGTCCAAGGAGACCGACCACTCCCCACTGTCCATAGGGAACAATGTTAGGTGTGCATGAGACCAGAGCATGCACAGCTCATGGGTAAACATTGATTGGTTGTGCACCACAGGGCAGGCTTACCCCCTGTGGTAAGGGGTCTTGGAGAGGGATAAAAGAAGGGCAGCTGGCCCATAGGAGTGTATTGTAACATCATCTTCTGCTGAAAACATCTTGATTGTATGCTGTTGCCCCTAGCAATAGGGAGGAGCCTTTTTAAAGGTTATTTGAGCAATAAACACCTTTGCCTCAAGAAGACTGCTTCATCTTGTGACCTACAGGGTTAGGCCAAACCTAGCCCCGTTCTCCGGCTGTCCAGGGAAGCACCTGACGTCTCCAAGCTCCGCCTTCCACCAGCTACCGGTAGAGGCCTAGCAAGTGGCTAGTGGGGATTCGTCAGCACCACACAGCTGTGGTAAGGCAGTGCGTCGGCACATACAGAGCAGAACTGTGGTTCCAAACGCCACAGCAGGTTAGGAGTTTGGTGGTGGCAGCGAGAACCCGCCCACAGCGCAGTGGGTGGAGTCAGTAACAGGCGGTTACTGACGGTAAGCGGGAATCCCCTATGTGGTCAGGCCTCGTGCGGCTTGACCTTCCATTCTGTGCGCAGTCGACGGGACGCGGCGAGTGCTTCCGTACGGTACCGTCCTGTCACAGTAGATCTTGAGGACCGGTTTGGCCAGCCCTGCTATACACTATAACCCTGAGGGGAGTATGTAGGGTAACAGTGTGGGTTACATTTGTGTTAGACACATACACGGAAGGTCTTCATTGCGGCCCTCCAGGGAGGAGATCTGCCGCCAATATCTCTTCCCCAGAGTCCCATTACACTGACTGTATTACATACTGCATTCCCACAATGGCAGGACAGTATGTATCCTCCCATCAATGCCCCAGTAACGCCCATTCATACCGTGCATCACGCCACAAAGTGCCGCCCAGATACCCCCACAGTGCTGCCCAGATACACCCCCCCCCTCCACACACAGTGCCACACAACCACACACAGTGCCGCCCAGATACACCCCCCTCCACACACAGTGCCGCCCAGATACACCCCCCCCCCTCCACACACAGTGCCACACAACCACACACAGTGCCACCAAGGACCCCTCCTGCCACAAAGACCAGCAATGCTGCCCAGGCACCCCTCCACCACACAGTCTTGTGGCAGGAGGGGTTCCTTTGTGGCACTCTGTGTCGCCCAGGCTCTCAGATTTAGATTGGCAGGAACTTTAAAAAAAAAAAAAAAAGGGAGCCACTGATTTGCATCTGACTGAACTGGCTGATGATGAATCCCCCCCTGTCTTATGCTGGAGACCGGGATTGCTGGGCGGCGTCTACAGCTTGAGAAGCCACAGGGCACATATGTTTGTGACCTGTGTTTAGGGGTGTGCCCAGGTCATTGTCACCCTGCTGCTTACATGGGCGTACAAGGGACCCTCAGAAAGTAGATCCCTACGCAGGGTTACACAGGTCAGAAACAGATGACCACAGGCGTAGTCTGCAGACCCACGTCCCACTCTGTATACCTGCTGGACACTACGACCTCCGACGCCCAGCCAGGACACAGGACAGGCAGATGCTGCAGACCCACCTCCCACTTTGTGTATACCTGCTGGACACTACGACCTCCGACGCCCAGCCAGGACAAGCGTACTCTGCAGACCCACGTCCCACTTTGTATACCTGCTGGACACTACGACCTCCGATGCCCAGCCAGGACACAGGACAGGCGTAGTCTACAGACCCACGTCCCACTCTGTATACCTGCTGGACACTACGACCTCCGATGCCCAGCCAGGACACAGGACAGGCGTAGTCTGCAGACCCACGTCCCACTCTGGAGGTCGTAGTGTCCAGCAGGTATACACAGAGTGGGACGTGGGTCTGCAGACTACGCCTGTCCTGTGTCCTGGCTGGGCATCGGAGGTCGTAGTGTCCAGCAGGTATACACAGAGTGGGACGTGGGTGTGCAGACTACGCTTGTCCTGGCTGGGCATCGGAGGTCGTAGTGTCCAGCAGGTATACACAGAGTGGGACGTGGGTCTGCAGACTACGCCTGTTCCTGTGTCCTGGCTGGGCATCGGAGGTCGTAGTGTCCAGCAGGTATACACAGAGTGGGACGTGGGTCTGCAGACTACGCTTGTCCTGGCTGGGCATCGGAGGTCGTAGTGTCCAGCAGGTATACACAGAGTGGGACGTGGGTCTGCAGACTACGCCTGTTACTGTGTCCTGGCTGGGCATTGGAGGTCGTAGTGTCCAGCAGGTATACACAATGCCCAGCCAGGACACAGTAACAGGCGTAGTCTGCAGACCCACGTCCCACTCTGTGTATACCTGCTGGACACTACGACCTCCGATGCCCAGCCAGGACAAGCGTAGTCTGCAGACCCACGTCCCACTCTGTGTATACCTGCTGGACACTACGACCTCCGATGCCCAGCCAGGACACAGGAACAGGCGTAGTCTGCAGACCCACGTCCCACTCTGTATACCTGCTGGACACTACGACCTCCGATGCCCAGCCAGGACAAGCGTAGTCTGCACACCCACGTCCCACTCTGTGTATACCTGCTGGACACTACGACCTCCGATGCCCAGCCAGGACACAGGACAGGCGTAGTCTGCAGACCCACGTCCCACTCTGTGTATACCTGCTGGACACTACGACCTCCGATGCCCAGCCAGGACACAGTAACAGGCGTAGTCTGCAGACCCACGTCCCACTCTGTGTATACCTGCTGGACACTACGACCTCCGATGCCCAGCCAGGACAAGCGTAGTCTGCAGACCCACGTCCCACTCTGTGTATACCTGCTGGACACTACGACCTCCGATGCCCAGCCAGGACACAGGAACAGGCGTAGTCTGCAGACCCACGTCCCACTCTGTGTATACCTGCTGGACACTACGACCTCCGATGCCCAGCCAGGACACAGGACAGGCGTAGTCTGCAGACCCACGTCCCACTGTGTATACCTGCTGGACACTACGACCTCCGATGCCCAGCCAGGACACAGGACAGGCGTAGTCTGCAGACACACGTCCCACTCTGTGTATACCTGCTGGACACTACGACCTCCGATGCCCAGCCAGGACACAGGAACAGGCAGATGCTGCAGACACGTCCCACTCTGTATACCTGCTGGACACTGACCTCCGATGCCCAGCCAGGACACAGGAACAGGCAGATGCTGCAGACACACGTCCCACTCTGTATACCTGCTGGACACTGACCTCCGATGCCCAGCCAGGACACAGGAACAGGCAGATGCTGCAGACACACGTCCCACTCTGTATACCTGCTGGACACTACAACCTCCGATGCCCAGCCAGGACAAGCGTAGTCTGCAGACCCACGTCCCACTCTGTGTATACCTGCTGGACACTACGACCTCCGATGCCCAGCCAGGACACAGGAACAGGCAGATGCTGCAGACCCACGTCCCACTCTGTATACCTGCTGGACACTACGATCTCCGATGCCCAGACAGGACACAGGACAGGTAGATGCTGCAGACCCACGTCCCACTGTGTATACCTGCTGGACACTACGACCTCCGATGCCCAGCCAGGACACAGGACAGGCGTAGTCTGCAGACCCACGTCCCACTCTGTGTATACCTGCTGGACACTACGACCTCCGATGCCCAGCCAGGACACAGGAACAGGCAGATGCTGCAGACCCACGTCCCACTCTGTATACCTGCTGGACACTACGATCTCCGATGCCCAGACAGGACACAGGACAGGTAGATGCTGCAGACCCACGTCCCACTGTGTATACCTGCTGGACACTACGACCTCCGATGCCCAGCCAGGACAGGCGTAGTCTGCAGACCCACGTCCCACTCTGTGTATACCTGCTGGACACTACGACCTCCGATGCCCAGCCAGGACACAGGAACAGGCAGATGCTGCAGACCCACGTCCCACTCTGTATACCTGCTGGACACTACGATCTCCGATGCCCAGACAGGACACAGGACAGGTAGATGCTGCAGACCCCACGTCCCACTGTGTATACCTGCTGGACACTACGACCTCCGATGCCCAGCCAGGACACAGGAACAGGCAGATGCTGCAGACCCACGTCCCACTCTGTATACCTGCTGGACACTACGACCTCCGATGCCCAGCCAGGACACAGGAACAGACAGATGCTGCAGACTCCACATGAGAATTGCCCCAGATGAAGGGGGTAGGATACAATGCGGGATAGCAGCACGCCTGGGGCTGTTACTGGACAGATCCTGCAACAAAGACCAGCGCAGCAACCCGTATCTGCTGCTTATCTGCAGTATTAACAGACGGCTGGGAGGGACCTTGTTCTATCTAGAATGACAGCCAGCAGACGTATGGGCCCAGACCCCTATCTTCCTCGAATAGGAATGGACCGGACGGTGGTCTGACAGAGGCCACACCTGGTCGTGTAAATCAGCTGTCATTACCACCCCAGCAAAGCCAAGCTGACCCCCATTCCTCCTGCATATGAGTCACTCTGCCATGGTTCTGTAGGAGTGTCCAAGAGCAGGCCATGTTTTCCTGCATTACTGGGCATTTCCGATTGGAACATCACTTTGCATCTGGTGCAATACCCTGGTTTAGATTACAAGCTTCAGAGACGAGACTGGTCCTGTGTGTACATAACACCCGTCACTGCCAGACCTCAGCAAGCAGCTGCAGGATACAGGGGAACCCGGCTTATCACCCCGCATGTCAGGATCTGTAGATCAGGACGTCGTCTGCGCAGCTGCAGTTACAGGGTTAATCAGCTGCATTTGTCACTTGAGAGCTGCAGACAATCGGCCATCAGACGGCTCCTGCGCACTGAGTAAACATGGAAACTGTTTGGCAGGCACAATCAGCCGACGTGAGTCCCGCAACTGATTAGAAATGTCAGAGCTGCTGACACATCATGTCCTGGGCGCTGCAAGCAGACTGCACAAACTCCCAGCCCAGATCTGCAGCCACAGCCCAGCATCTTCACACCCCCCCGCACTGCACCAGCAGCTCACAGTGGTGACATCATCGCCAGTGCCTATATATCCAGGGAGCCAGCAACAGGTATATATAACCATTTACACTGCATAGAGAGTCACAGAACTGGTAATAATTACATAGAAGAATCTGCTGGCTAATCTAAGACTATCCACACGATCACAATACACCGAACACTGCCTCGTCCAGAAGGATCCCTGTCCTCTGGCAGCTAGCATGCCACAATGATCACTGCCCGGCGCACCTCCAGGGGTAGTCTACCACCTAAATAACCAGCAAGCAGCCACCGGGCGCCTCTCAGAGCACTCACCCAGGATGTGCTTCATAACGGCCTGGTTGTGCTCCCACAGCTCATTGAAGGTCCCCCAGCGAGAGTGCCCGTCGGGCACAGGGTTGGCTTTGATCCATCCACCGCAGGCATAGCTGTAGAAGTCCTGGCACGGATCCACGGACTGGTCCAGCGAGTGCAGGATGGTGCTGGTCACCAGGATGCAGGATTCAGACAGGCAGACGCGATTCTCTGCAACAGAAGAAAGGAGAGGTGAGACTGGCCGCACGTCACTGGCGTCTCCCCATAGCAGAGCTACCACCACAACCTCCGGGTCACGCCGAGTCCCTACCTCTCCCCGCCAGCTCATCCCTACCTCTCCAGCTCATCCCTACCTCTCCAGCTCATCCCTACCTCTCCAGCTCATCCCTACCTCTCCAGCTCATCCCCACCTCTCCCCCGGCCAGCTCATCCCCACCTCTCCCCCGGCCAGCTCATCCCCACCTCTCCCCCGGCCAGCTCATCCCCACCTCTCCCCCGGCCAGCTCATCCCCACCTCTCCCCCGGCCAGCTCATCCCCACCTCTCCCCCGGCCAGCTCATCCCCACCTCTCCCCCGGCCAGCTCATCCCCACCTCTCCCCCGGCCAGCTCATCCCCACCTCTCCCCCGGCCAGCTCATCCCCACCTCTCCCCCGGCCAGCTCATCCCCACCTCTCCCCCGGCCAGCTCATCCCCACCTCTCCCCCGGCCAGCTCATCCCCACCTCTCCCCAGGCCAGCTCATCCCCACCTCTCCCCCGGCCAGCTCATCCCCACCTCTCCCCCGCCAGCTCATCCCCACCTCTCCCCCACCAGCTCATCCCCACCTCTCCCCCGCCAGCTCATCCCTACCTCTCCCCCGCCAGCTCATCCCTCCCCCGCCAGCTCATCCCCACCTCTACCCGCCAGCTCATCCCTACCTCTCTCCCCGCCAGCCCATCCCCAGCTCTCCCCGCCAGCCCATCCCCAGCTCATCCCTACCTCTCTCCCCGCCAGCCCATCCCCAGCTCTCCCCGCCAGCCCATCCCCAGCTCATCCCTACCTCTCCCCGCCAGCCCATCCCCAGCTCTCCCCGCCAGCCCATCCCCAGCTCTCCCCGCCAGCCCATCCCCAGCTCTCCCCGCCAGCCCATCCCTGGTCCCAGAAGCCAGGCATCAGTATCTGCAGCACTACCATACAGTAGACAATACCCAGCCTCCGTCCCCATTACAGGTCTCCTCTGACTAACATGCTGGGACCATCACCCAGTTCTCTGCACATCACGAGAGGGGGCGTCTCTGGATAACGGGGGTGCATCTATGTTATAGCGCCATCTGAGCGGAATGTCTAGGAATAGTTTGCTCCGTGGTTAAGCAGGGGGCGTCTCATTAAGCACTTTGGGAATATGTGCACCCCCCTCCCATCACACAGCAGTCATCTGTACCACATTTGGGAGGATAACATGAAAGCCGGAACTAGGCAACAGGTGTAACGTCATGCGGAGATGGCCGGGCTAGCGGCACCTACCGTTCCTGTATTGCAGGGCCAGGGATAGCAGGCATGCCAACAGCCCGATGCAGAGGACCGCTACCACCACCAGAAGCCTCTTCTCCACGTGCGTCCTCTCCGTCCAGCAGCTGCCCTGCCGCCGAACCCCTCGCAGGTGCACCTGTGGACAAGCAGGTTACTATGTAAGCAAGACAGTGCTGAGAACGCGAGCCAGAGGCGGGCTGTGTGTAACAACGTCATGTAGGAGATCAGGCCCAGAGACTGGAATGTACCAACACTTCCTGCAGGGTCACCCGCACAATGCCAGGAAACCCCAAACATTCCAGAGTTACTGCCAGCACCAACTCCACCAACAGGAGACAGAACAATTATCTGCAGGAACAGGCTCCGTTCTGAGAGGCCTGTCCTGCAATAACCGCCAGGAGACCCACTCATCATATATTATCCATCATCCTGCAAAGCTGTGCTAGAAGACTATGTAATAAGCTACGGATGCACGTGCGCACGCTGTGCTAGAAGACTATGTAATAAGCTACGGATGCACGTGCGCACGCTGTGCTAGAAGACTATGTAATAAGCTACGGATGCACCTGCTCATGCTGTGCTAGAAGACGATGTAATAAGCTACGGATGCACGTGCTCATGCTGTGCTAGAAGACTATGTAATAAGCTACGGATGCACTTGCGCATGCTGTGCTAGAAGACTATGTAATAAGCTACGGATGCACGTGCTCATGCTGTGCTAGAAGACTATGTAATAAGCTACGGATGCACGTGCGCAAGCTGTGCTAGAAGACTATGTAATAAGCTACGGATGCACGTGCTCATGCTGTGCTAGAAGACTATGTAATAAGCTACGGATGCACGTGCTCATGCTGTGCTAGAAGACTATGTAATAAGGTACGGATGCACGTGCTCATGCTGTGCTAGAAGACTATGTAATAAGGTACGGATGCACGTGCTCATGCTGTGCTAGAAGACTATGTAATAAGGTACGGATGCACCTGCTCATGCTGTGCTAGAAGACTATGTAATAAGCTACGGATGCACCTGCTCACGCTGTGCTAGAAGACGATGTAATAAGGTACGGATGCACGTGCTCATGCTGTGCTAGAAGACGATGTAAGCAGCTACGGATGCACGCGCTCACGCTGTGCTAGAAGACTATGTAATAAGCTACGGATGCACGCGCTCATGCTGTGCTAGAAGACGATGTAAGCAGCTACGGATGCACGCGCTCATGCTGTGCTAGAAGACTATGTAATAAGCTACGGATGCACGCGCTCACGCTGTGCTAGAAGACTATGTAATAAGCTACGGATGCACGTGCTCACGCTGTGCTAGAAGACGATGTAAGCAGCTACGGATGCACGTGCGCATGCTGTGCTAGAAGACGATGTAAGCAGCTACGGATGCACGTGCGGTTAATAGAATGGAAATACAGGTGGCGGTGTTCTAGGAGGGTCAGGGTGGAGCACTCACTGTAGCGCAGCGTGTTGTGTAAGATGGAGAACTGTTATCATTGCTGGATAGCGCATTAGGACACGCTGGAGGAGTGCCAGACAAAACGTACTCCGAGCCTGGCCTTGTAATGCTCCAGAAAGGAAAAAATCCAGAGTATGAGGCAAATTCCATCATCTCGGCTGAGTCTGCTCAGGGTTCATGCAGTAACTACAATAAATTCTACTCTCTGCTCCTCGCTAGACGAGGCGCTGTGCAAGAATTACACCTCCATACATAGTAACAGGCCTCCAGCAGCTTTCACAGAGCACTCTATACTGGCGGCACCAATGGTCACATGTCCAGGACAGACACCACAGTCATCACCCCGCAGGGCCCCCCTCCTCCGGCACGTGCCACCCCGCAGGGGCCCCCCTCCACTGGCACGTGCCACCGCAGGGGCCCCCCCTCCACCGGCACGTGCCACCGCAGGGGCCCCCCTCCACTGGCACGTGCGAGTATCAAATGCCCAAGCACTAGGTCCAGATTAGTCAGAAGACATAGGGCTGTAACACACACTCCGGTTTTTCCCGGATGGCAAAAAGCCGGACAAACTTTGTCCGGCTTTTTGCCATCCGGGAGAAACCGGCAGAGTGGCTCACACAGGACGGCTTTGAGCCGTGTGTGATGCTGTGCGCATGCGCAGCATCAGACACAGCTTCAGAAAAAAACGTTGTGTGTGAAAGCTCCCCTTCACACACATGGTTTACTGGCTCCAAAGACGGTCCGGCGGCCGCCAGGCCGCCGGACCTTCCAGTGGTGAGACCCGGCTGCAACCCGGCAGCCGGGCCGGGGCCGTGCAGTGTGAAGGGACCCTAGCCCTCACACTGTTAACTACAATGCCGGCAGGGGAAACAGCCGTCCGGCTTTTTCCCGGCCAGCAAAAGCCGGGTAGTGTGTTTCAGCACATACAATCTTCTGCACGAATATGGAGTACATACAAACACCACACATATAGCACTGATCCCCCAGCACCGCAGGACCACAGTATTCGTCGTTGTGCAGTCTAGTACAAGGACACAATGTTTAGACTGAGCCGGCCTGTGGTGCAGATAATTACACACTGACAGAGGATAGTGACCCTCAGCTGCAGACAAGGCGGCCACGTCCAGCGCTGCGACCCGACCACTACTCTCCAGCCACAATCTGCTGATCAGTACGAGGTATCGGCAAGGCTCCGAGACACAGCGCCCGGCTCTGGCAGATTACACTATGGGGCCCAGGTGCTGGGAGTGTGAGGGGTTAATACAACCGGTCTACCTGTGACGCAGGGGAGGGCGGCTCTGGTTACCTGTTGGGAGAGACACCTGGAATGTTACCCACCTCCACCTGGTATGTGATGGACTGGCAGGGTCCCACCCCCTCCCTCTGCCTCCATTTGTTTAAAGATCTTACAGCCTATGCTTGTCACCGTGCAGGTTCCCACAGGACGGACACCCGAGTAGGGCTGGAGAGGAAACCAAACCACATAAAGGCCTCATCTCACAGTCACGTAAATAGGATTTGGAGCAGCTGAAATGTGTTTATATAGATGCTACGCCCCGCTGAGTGACTGGGGCAGGACGGGGATATTCCCACAGTTCCAGGAGCTTCATGAGCACAAGGGATTAGAGTTTCTATTTACCCCTGGTACCTGGGTTTAAATTGAGTACGTCATGTGACTGCAGCGTAGCGCTAGTCTAGAGCAGCGGCATGCCAGCATAACTCTGTACGGGGCACGGAGGGCGCACAGGAGTCAGACATCACTGGGCACACCACAGCACTGAACATAAGCCAAACCACCTATATTTTATACACACGTGATCTTAGCATGTCACATAACCACGCGCTCTCTAGGGGAATCCACAAACAATACAGAAACACGCCCTGGTAACACGGGAGGCACTGCGGCTGCACTGGGAGAGCTATAGTCAGGAGCATGATACAGGCTGTGGGTTACCCCACTCGATCTCTCTCGTGATCACCTATGAGTGGGTTACCCCACTCGATCTCTCTCTGTGATCACCTATGAGTGGGTTACCCCACTCGATCTCTCTCTCTCTTGTGATCACCTATGAGTGGGTTACCCCACTCGATCTCTCTCTTGTGATCACCTATGAGTGGGTTACCCCACTCGATCTCTCTCTCTCGTGATCACCTATGAGTGGGTTACCCCACTCGATCTCTCTCTTGTGATCACCTATGAGTGGGTTGCCATAATAGACTTAATCCGGGACACCTATGATTACACATGTTCTGAGGCTGATTAAACCAGGTGGAAATGTTACAGCCAGCCCCAGAACCTGTGTAACTCATAGGTGTCCTGGATTAAAGTGACCATAGTGGCATGATTACCTACGAGTGATATTCACTAACCTTTGGTTCTCCTCGACTCCTGTAATTGCTGTTTATGTACAAGTTGCTCACTGCACACTGCCATATTTACAGACACAGAAGTAGCAGCCTGCACGGTCACTTGCCCTGGCTTACCCCGGACTTGGGTCTGTATCAGATGGGACCAGAAACACGGGCACCTTGAGCCTAGGACAGGGATGGCGAACCTTCGGCCCTCCAGCGGTTGTTGAACTACACATACCAGCATGCCTTGCTACATTTTTACTATTTGGCCATGCTAAAACTGTTACAGGGCATGCTGGGATGTGTAGTTCAACAGCTGGAGGGCCGAAGATTCCCCATCCCTGGCCTAGGAGTTCACCCCATCCAACCCTATTATAAGCTACCACTGCCAGGCCCAAGCCAGGACATACCCCAGTCCCCTCTCACCCCCCCTGAGTGCACACCCGGCCACGTACAAATACATTCCAGCTACCTAATTCCTTATATGCATTTCTCAAACGGAACCATTGAAGTACAGCCCCGAGCATACCGATAGTGCGCTCGCACCCTCCATTATATAACTTCCTAGTGGCCGTAGCCACAAACACCGAGCACGTGAATGAAGAGACGCACGTGTTGTACCCAGCCCTGGTTATAACACATGTAGGGGGGGGGCAACAGCTGCTGTCCGCATTGTAACGACACGTCAGGGTCTTACCTGCACCCCATTAGGGTAGATCTCACCCTCGTTGTTAGCGTCCACCAGCTCTTCCTCGTCCAGCGTCGCCCGCTTATAAGAAGACATCTGAAAGGTGAAATGCAGAACAGATTCTCTTAGAGCTTCCATTGAAAGAAGTCGGCATCCCAGAGAGCGCCGCTAACTAGAGGGGGGTCTCGGCCCATCTTATCGGGACCGGCATCTCCACCTTCCCACAGCCAGGAGCCTTGGGGCGGAATCCCACAGAGCACGGACCACCCATAGAAAGCTCCTTATGTAATGCTTATCTGGCCTCAGCAGGGCGGGGAGGAGAACATGGCTCCTGGAAGCCCCCCCCAGCCACAACCCAGGTCTCAGAGGCCACAGCTGCAGACCCCTCTGTGCTGCAGACTCCGGGATTATTTACTCTGCACTTTATCTCTGCAGATAGCGCCTCCCTTCCTTCCATTATTTACACCAGGGCCTGGACGGGGAGTTTCTACAGTCACACAATGGGGGAGGAGATCCCATTAACCCCGCGTGTGCTGCAGGGGCCTGGAGACCAGCGACAACAGCCCAGCATGTCCTGGTGACCCTCTGACGCCTCGCCGCAGCTAATTACATGAAGTAAAAAATAAATAAAACTAAACTGACCGACTAAATAAAAGGCCTCGAGTTGCGTTACCGCAGAGATATACGGAGGAGACGGTAAAGCCTCAGTAAAGTCATCTATAACCACAACAAAGTTTCAGCAAGCCCCCGTCCCATTCTAAAGGGGCCCCCCGCCAGCTCCCAGTACCCACTCAGCGAGTGCCAGCTTGGTGCCAGGAACGTAATGACCTGCCCAGCAGGCGTTCGGGGATCAGAGCCAGCCAGCGTGGGATTACAGGTGAACGCAATTAGCATCGTTTGTTACAGAGCCCTGACCCAGCCAAACGGGAATTACAGGAGATGAATGATCCACTCGTACACCAATTCTCTACCGGAGGCAGCTCACGCACCAGCTACCCCCGGCACCGCCAGCTCCAGTAACCCCCAGTCCTAGAGCTTCTCGCCGCACACTGGAGGGGGTGAAGATGCGTCGCCGCTGTCTCAGCGGCCGGAACAACGTTACATTTCCTAATACTGTACTTTACGCTGGCTGAGCCTCCTCTGTTACGCGCCAGTCCTGCCACTTCTGATCAGGAGGATTTGGGGGGGCACAATACAGATACGGCGCAGTCTTCGGGGAGACCGCTGTATACGCAGATCGTACAAGTGCCCACACTACAGGGAGATCAGATAAAAGTGGGACTGCAAGCATTAGACCAGGGACACTAACCCGCCATCCCTTACTGCCGTCACACAGGAACGGCCACCTGCTGCCGACACCACGCTTATGGCACACGGCCAAGCCCCACCGCGGTGAGAGCGCGCAAGCTCATGTAAATACACTGTAATCCTGTAATAGAAATCGCCCTGGCAATCTGGATAAATCCACAAACGGGGTGGAGGGGGTTTAACCCACGACTAATCTCATCTCCAATATCAATTACGGTAAGTGGCCGAGTCATGAGCCGGCAGATTACACCGGGCATATGGTAAATGATATATTGCAGCCAGGCGGCGGCTCTTACGGTGGACGGGGCTGCTGAGGACTTCAGCTCGCGAGGACACAGAAGTCGCCGGCTACAGAGGGGGTATTAATGAGGGGCAGAAACCGGAGACTTCCAGCGACCCGGTGTATAACGGGCGATTCCATACACTTCCCGTTTCCTTACTATATAACACTGGGATTCATCCTGACACCACCATGGGAGTAACAATGTAACATTACAGGAGATCCGCTTCTGTGCGCCACTAACCGCTCTCCTTACAGCCGGTATAACGCAGCCGGCCATGTTCCTGTCCTGCTCAATGATCCGACGCGAGGGTAACCGGATAGGAAGACGCCAGGAATGCAAGTCTACAGGGCACCGTTCTGTGTGCCAGCTGCGGAAAGCCTGACATCACTGCCTGCCGCTCCAGGGACCTTCCCAGCAATCTGCACCCGGGACAGGAGCGTAAACAAGCCGAAGGAGCTGGCTCTGGCACAAGGACACATTACTGCGCTCCGCTGCACTAGCCCTGCCCAGCCAGGTGGTGTGACAGGGGCAACAAGGGCGACTGGCACTCGCTGGTAGTGGCGACTGGCTGCAGAATGCTGCAATGCCTGGTAAATGTGTACGCAGGAGGGGACAGGGCATGGTCAGAGACTGCAGCCTTACTGCTGTATACAGGCCAGAATAGCGCAATACCCCCCCTCACTGCTACACCAGCACCCTGTAACACTACACCACCTGGAGGAGCCCTATTACACAGCCCAGTACAGAAGGTGATGGGGCATGGTGAGAGACTGCAGCCTTACTGCTGTATACAGGCCAGAATAGTGCAATACCCCCCTCACACTACTACACCAGCATCCTGTAACACTACACTGCCTGGAGGAGCCCTCTTACACAGCCCAGTACAGAAGGTGATGGGGTATGGTCAGACTGCGGCCTTACTGCTGTATACAGGCCAGAATAGCACAATACCCCCCCCTCACACTGCTACACCAGCACCCTGTAACACTACACCACCTGGAGGAGCCCTATTACACAGCCCAGTACAGAAGGTGATGGGGTATGGTCAGACTGCGGCCTTACTGCTGTATACAGGCCAGAGTAGTGCAATACCCCCCTCACACTACTACACCAGCATCCTGTAACACTACACTGCCTGGAGGAGCCCTATTACACAGCCCAGTACAGAAGGTGATGGGGTATGGTGAGAGACTGCGGCCTTACTGCTGTATACAGGCCAGAATAGCACAATACCCCCCCCTCACACTGCTACACCAGCACCCTGTAACACTACACCACCTGGAGGAGCCCTATTACACAGCCCAGTACAGAAGGTGATGGGGTATGGTCAGACTACGGCCTTACTGCTGTATACAGGCCAGAGTAGTGCAATACCCCCCTCACACTACTACACCAGCACCCTGTAACACTACACCACCTGGAGGAGCCCTATTACACAGCCCAGTACAGAAGGTGATGGGGTATGGTCAGACTGCGGCCTTACTGCTGTATACAGGCCAGAGTAGTGCAATACCCCCCTCACACTACTACACCAGCATCCTGTAACACTACACTGCCTGGAGGAGCCCTATTACACAGCCCAGTACAGAAGGTGATGGGGCATGGTGAGAGACTGCGGCCTTACTGCTGTATACAGGCCAAAATAGTGTAATAACACACCACCCCCCCCCCCCCTCACACTACTACACCAGCACTACACCTCCTTGCAGTGTCCTGTTAGAGCCCAGGACAGGAGGTGCGAGGTTCTGACAGCGTGCTCTGCGGGATTTCCTGGAATACACAGAACAGTCAGATAAACACTGCGACTGTATAAACCAGGGACCGGCGCAGGCCTGGCATCACACAACGCTGCCCCCAGAACACCCCCAACCCTGCCCACAGCAGTGACTATACATGAGGGAGGTGATCTCACCCTCCGGCTAGTGAGGAACTACAAGTCCCAGCACTCACTATACACTTAAGCCTGAGTAACCTTATCAGGAGCGGGTAAGTACACAATACTCTGCCTGTATCCTCCTGCCAGCCCCACAGCACCCCCTGTACCCCAGCAGTAACGGGGAGGGATATATCACACACACAGACGTGTACTGAGGGGAGATATGTACACTCTACATATAAGCACACATGTACAGGTGATGGGACAGAGACCTCTATAGAGGCACATACACATGTATTACAGGTAATGTATGAGAGAGTGGCAGGTATTGGGGTGTATATGGGGTGTAGTGTATGTATATCTGGGGGGGGTGTATGTATGTATTGGGGTGTATGTTTGTATGGGGCTGTATATATGGGGGAAGGAGAGTATGTGTATGGGGGGTATATATATGTATTAGGGGAGTATATGTATTGGGGATGTAGCAGTGACAGACGGTGTGTATATATGTGGGGAGGTGTATATATGTATGGGGGGGGGGAGAGGGGGAATATGTGTATGTATTGGGGGGTATATGTATTGGGGATATAGCAGCGGCAGCCGGTGTATATATATGGGGGGAGGGGTGTATACGGGGGGGGGAAAGTATATATGTATGGGGGGGGGGGGGGGGGTGTATGTGTGTATAGGGTGTATATATATTGGAAATAGAGGGTGTAGCAGTGACAGCCGGTGTGTATATATGGGGGGAGGTGTATATATGGGGGGGTGTATGTGTATGGGGGGTGTATATGTATTGGGGGTGTAGTAGTGGCAGCTGGTGTGTGTATATGGGGGGAGGTGTATATTTTTATGGGGGGAGGTGTATATATGTATGGGGGGTATGTATATATGGGAGGGGGGAGTATATATATATATATATATATATATATATATATATATATGTATCGAGGGTGTATATGTATTGGGGGTGTAGCAGTGGCAGCCGGTGTGTATATATATGGGGGGGGGGGTGTATATGTACATATTGGATTGGGGATGTAGCAGGGGCAAGCCGGTGTGTATATATGGTGGGAGGTGTATATATGTACAGGGGGGGGTATGTATATATTGGGGAGAGGGTGTAGTAGTGGGAGCCGGTGTGTATATATGTATGTATGGGGGGGGGTGTATGTATGTATGTATGTATGTATGTATATATATGGAGGGTGTATATGTATTGTGGGATGTAGCAGCCGGTGTGTATATATGTATGGGGGGGGGGGGAGGAGGAGTATGTGTGTATGGGGGGGGATATATATATATATATATATATATATAGGGGGAGGGGAGTATATGTGTATGGGGGTATATCTATGTATAGGGGGGTGTATATATATTGTGGGATGTAGCAGCCGGTGTGTATATATGGGAGGAGGGAGAGTATGTGTGTATGGGGGGTATGTGTGTGTATGGGGGGTATATATGTGTGTGTTACCTCCTCCTCCTCCTCAGCGGCAGCAGGTCCCCCCGGCGCCGGGATCTCTCCGACTACAGCTCCGGCCGCTCCCAGTCACAGCCCAGCATGTAGAAGCCGCCTCCCGCCCGTGACTGACAGCCAGGCCGGCCAATCTTGCCTCATGGGGCGGAGCTACACTACTTAACTGCTTCCTGCCCAGGACATGTCACATGGGGGTACTGATACTGTGTAACCCTGCCGGGGGGGGGGGGGGGGAGAGAGAGAGAGAGGGTGCTGATACTGTGTAACCCTGCCGGGGGGGGGGGGGGGGGGGAGAGAGAGAGAGGGGGTACTGATACTGTGTAACCCTGCCAGGGGGGGGGGGGGGGAGAGAGGGGGTACTGATACTGTGTAACCCTGCCAGGGGGGGGGGGGGGAGAGGGGGGTACTGATACTGTGTAACCCTGCCAGGGGGGGGGGGGGGGGAGAGAGGGGGTACCGATACTGTGTAACCCTGCCAGGGGGGGGGGGGGGGGGAGAGAGAGGGGGTACTGATGCTGTGTAACCCTGCCAGGGGGGAGAGAGGGGGTACTGATACTGTGTAACCCTGCCGGGGGGGGGGGGGGAGAGAGAGAGAGAGGGTGCTGATACTGTGTAACCCTGCCGGGGGGGGGGGGGGGGGGGGAGAGAGAGAGAGGGGGTACTGATACTGTGTAACCCTGCCAGGGGGGGGGGGGGGGAGAGGGGGTACTGATACTGTGTAACCCTGCCAGGGGGGGGGGGGGGGGGAGAGGGGGTACTGATACTGTGTAACCCTGCCAGGGGGGGGGGGGGGGGGGGAGAGAGGGGGTACCGATACTGTGTAACCCTGCCAGGGGGGGGGGGGGGGGAGAGAGAGGGGGTACTGATACTGTGTAACCCTGCCAGGGGGGAGAGAGGGGGTACTGATACTGTGTAACCCTGCCAGGGGGGGGGAGAGAGGGGGTGCCGATACTGTGTAACCCTGCCGGGGGGGGGGGGGGAGAGAGAGAGAGAGAGAGAGAGAGAGAGAGAGAGGGTGCTGATACTGTGTAACCCTGCCGGGGGGGGGGGGGGGGGGGGGGAGGGGGTACTGATACTGTGTAACCCTGCCAGGGGGGAGAGAGGGTATGCTGATACTGTGTAACCCTGCCAGGGGGGGGAGAGGGGGTACTGATACTGTGTAACCCTGCCAGGGGGGGGGAGGGGGTACTGATACTGTGTAACCCTGCCGGTTTGTACTGATACTGTGTAACCCTGCCGGGGGGGGGGGGGGGGTACTGACACCGTGCAACCCTGCTGGGGAGGGGGGGGGGGCGCAGAGGGGGTTCTGACACTGTGCAACCCTGTCGGGGGGGGGGGGCTACGGAAAGACGAAGAGGGGGTACCGATACTATGTAACCCTGCCATGGGGGGGGGTACTGATACTGCGTAACCCTGCCGGGGGGAGGGGGGGGGGAGAGAGGAGGTACTGATACTGTGCAACCCTGCCAGGGGGGGGGGGGGGGTACTGATGCTGCGCAACCTTGCCGGTTGGGGGGGTACTGCTACTGCCAGCGGGGGGAGAGAGGAGGTACTGATACTGTGTAACTCTGCCGGGGGGGGGGGGTTACTGGTACTGTGCAACCCTACCAGGGGGGGGAGGGGGGGGGGGGGTCAGAGGGGGTGCTGATACTGTGCAACCCTGCCAGGGGGGGGTAGGGGGGGGGTCAGAGGGGGTACTGATACTGTGCAACCCTGCCAGGGGGGGGGGGGGGGGGAGAGGGGGTACCGCTACTGTGTAACCCTGCCAGGGGGGAGAGAGGGGGCAATGATACTGTGTAACCCTGCAGGGGGGAGAGGGGGGGTACCGATACTGTATAACCCTGCCAGGGGGGTGTGCCAGAGGGTAGGGGAGGGGGGGGGGGGGGTTGGGGAGTACTGATACTGTGTATCCCTGCCAGGGGGTAGAGAGAGGATACAGACACTGTATAACCCTCACTGCTGTCCAGTTATGCCCCATAGCGCAGAGGTGTCCTATCTGCATGCCCTGGCATGGTATTGGGAGGAGCAGAGTGTAGCCCCTCCATTATGACACTCGCATCAATACATAATCTTTCCATTAACTATACTGTATATCAGCCAGGTTTCTCCCGGTGACCGATCCGCTGTAAAGCCGAAATGTCGCCGACACATCAAGGGCCGTAGGAGCAGCAAGTTCTGGTAACAGAAGCTACGGACAGCTCATTAGGAACCAGTATCTGTGCTTTGTGCCTCATGCCTCCTCAGTGAGGTCACTGGTCATCAGTGAAGGTCTCCAGAGCCATTACAATGCAGACAAGATCACTGCACAGAGGGGTTTGCGTTTCGGCTGTATCCGTGCGTACAGAGATCTAGTTTAGTCACGTCTTCTGCTAAAATCAATATGGAGTCCACAATCTGATCCCTAAACCGCCTGTGACCGCGCGTTACAGCAGCACAGAGGAAACCGCTGCCAGACGAGTGGTGCCCGTTACTAAGCTAGGCCGGAGAAGTTCCACCTGCCAGTTACCATTGGTGACCAGTGGTGCCGAGAGAGGGGGGTACAAATTACCCGGGCCCAGGTCTGATGCAGGGGCCCAGTGGGGTCCCGGGCCCCCTCCCCTGGTAGCAGCAGCTGCAGATCTTTTCCTCAGCCCAGCAATCGCTGCCATGTACTGGGCTGTACCTGTGGCCATAGAGGCGCCTAAGACAATTTTTTTCAGTTTTTTTTTTCTAAGGGTGCATGACCACGTCTTCTGTGATTAGGCCACACCCCCTGAAAATTACCTGGGCCCAGCCCGGCTCTCTACTGCCCTGCTGGTGACACCAGAGACCGTGGCCTGGACTGGCAAACAGCTATTAGGTTACCAGCGCACAGTGCATCCAGCGTCGGTGACTGAGGCGGTGATAATTTCCCAGCATCTGTTATCCACCATGTACGGACTGCCGCCCAATAGCCCCCGTCGGCAGGAGGTCACTCCATACCGGCTCCTACTTACTGGATTTGGGCCGCAGCATCGTCCCATCAATGCTCTACTGTACGCCGGCTGTAATTATCGCTATAGGACTTGCGTCGGCTCCCTGCCAGACAGGATCTCGCTGCGGGCCCTCATCTAGTGTGTACCCAGCCTAACAGTTACGCACAAATCTGCTTGTGTGACACAACCCCGAGGGAAACTCCACTAATAGCAAAGTAGTAAAATATCACTTGGATAGAGATCACACGCCTTGGATGTGGCATGCTGGGAGCAGTAGTTCTACAGCTCCAGTTGCTCTTCACCATGTCTGGAGTAGATGGCTTTCAGAATCAGACCATGTACGTTTACACCTCCGTTTTGGGAAATTGAAGCCGTGCCGTCCCGAAACAGCAGCAGGCCGCCAGTCACAGTACGGGGCCGGCGCATGTGCAGAGTACCGGACATCTGGACTTCGCAGCGCGAGCCGCAGCAGGACCTGAACCTGGCCCCATGTGGACGCAGTCTGCGCAGCATATATATCACCCATGTAATTACACCCGGGCAGACGTGTGCGGAGACACCGGCTTTCCACAACCTCAGGCTGGCGGATATTTACTCAGGCAGCAGATGCAGCAGCTGCCGACAAGGAACAAATATTGACATACGTGTTTATCTACAAGGAGGAGGAGCGGAACGTGTGGACAGTACTTCCGGGGACCAGCAGACAAACAGGAGAGAACCATCTACATATCAGGGAGATCAGCGGCGGGTGTGCCAATGGGCACATGCCTAGGGGCGGCACTTATTGAGGAGGAGAGGGGGGGGGCAGGGGCGTCACTTCGAGAGGGGGGGGCACATGTGCTCAGGTGTCATTACCAGCAACTACAAAATGTTTCCACTCTCATGTACTGTACATCAGTTTAATTGGGCCGGACGCAAGCCGTTCTACTTAGTACATACGTATACTGTACATAAATATGGGATGTCGCAGCTCATGGCTTGTTTTATTATAAGGTTATATTGTACTAAACTAGGGATTACAAGCAATGAAAATACAATTGGTTGGCAGGGGCAGCCAAAGCTGCTGTGCCCAGGGGCGCCCTAACCCCTAAATCTGCCCCGGAGGGAGATGGTTATAGCAACAGCCACATGTGCAGCGGTTACATTGGCGCGTACTGCTCGCTCTGGGAGAAGCGCCATCAAACAGACTTATACAGGAGTGAATATGCCCCATAGCAATCCCATAGAGCGGCACATCACCTGCAGCCCATGTTACACAGCAGCTGGACAGCGGGAGGGAGGTGCAGGTGTGACCGGAGGACGGGCTTTGTAAACCGCACCAGTGCCACACAAAAAAAACGAAACAAAAACACAGCTCCGGTCCTGGAAAGCGCCCGCGCGGCTGGCCAGTGAGTCTGCTTTTTAGCCCATGAACCCATCAACAAGAGATGCTTCACCATAGGAGTTAGTATGCATCAAACCATGTATTCTCAGGACCCTAAGCAGTGCATGTTTTCCAGGTCTCCTCATAGAAGCACAACAGAAATTAGCTCCACCTGTGGGGTCTTATCAAAAAAGTGTCAGTGAATAATGACTGCACCAGGGACATTCCCTGTGACAGAACGAGGCACCTGGATAAATCTGTAATAAGCACCATTCCATTAATAAGGTTGATTTATGATGAAAGTTCTAGATTCATTAATCAGTTAAAACGTAAAGTTGATTAAAAGTAAAAAGATAAAAAATAAAAAATTAGATGTTGCAAAATTTTTATATATATATATATATATATATATATATATATATATATATATATATATATATTTTTTTTATATCTATCATTATATATTTATATATCTCAAATGCAGTGCATGCCCAATATTGGCTGCCGCCATCTGAAGATTGTGGAAGCCCATTGTAACCTATGGGCTACACATCACACATGTAGCTGGGCAGAGCCCAGAAGTGGCCGCTGTGCGGTCAGAGCTAACCACGCATACGCAGACCCCCCCGGCAGCCGCCACAGCACATCGCAGGGACGGGCTACGACCTGCGTGTGCAGCATCATACATTAAGGAGATAGCATTGCATATTGAATGCTTTCTGGGTGGGCTTTTACCACCCATGATCAATGGACCCCTCAGTATTATCTTGTCTTAGGACTGTCTATGAAGTGTTGATTGACTTCTTGGTCGCAAACCTAAACACATAAGCACCAATTTACACACCTTTATTTTCATCATCCATTTGAATGCTTTGGGCAGAATGAAAGTGTTTTTCACTCCCATCAGGAGATCATGGTGGTGGTGTTTATTTTTTTGCGCTGATCGCACCCAGACAGCCTGGGTTTAGCTGCGTAAAACAGCTTAACCAGACTAAAGTGCTGGGCGCAAGGCAAAAAGTGCTGCTTGGTCGCCCAAATGAGTCACTTTTTCCGCTCGCCACCTCTAGGGAGGGTTTGTGGGAGGAGGGGGCGGATGCCAGAAGCGGTTCCTGCCCAAATGGAGCAACAGCTGAATTGCAACAGCTGAATTGCTCCGGCAGGCACCCGCACTGGCAGCTGCCGCGTGGTAATAATTGAATTCCACGCTTTGATTCTGATCACAAATCTCCCTCGTCAAACTTATTCCTGAAACAAAAGTTCAATAGTTACATTGAGATGTTTTTGGATAAGAAATGCTTTTTGTAAATCACACTGCAGGGAGATACAATACACCTTGGAGAAAGCCGTATCAAATACAGGTGTCCGCTGCTCCACTTTATCATTTAGACATCGTGTCACCACAACCGAGTCGGACACTGTTTCGGCAAGCTCATAAAGAGACCCTGCACCGCTAATCTCTTACTGCTCGCCATACAATACACCGCCTATGCCAGGACCGGCCTACGCCAGGACGCACAAGGATAGCTGAAGCTGGAATTCTTCTTGCAGGTTTGTTCAATTGCACAGATTACCTCCAGCGACGTGGAGAATAGAGAATCATCATCCTCATCGCGCCCATTTCCGGCCAATCTTATAACCACGTGACGGAACAGTTATTTAATAATTAAGGTTACAGTTTCAGCTTATTAAATGGACTACTAAATATTCATGACACGTTTCTGAGAAGAGCTACTCCTGTTTGTTAATTAATAGCTTTACAGTACTGATTATTCCTTATTAAGGCAACGGAACAGGACGATGAAGCAGGATTTCATCATCTAGTTTAGCAAGAGTGTAAATCACGCCGTTAGTATACAGCGATTAGTAGTAAATGCACAAAACGTTTATATTATCGAGTCATAAGAAGCCTTTACTAATTCCCTCCTGAAATCCCGCTACTCGCAGGGCTCTGTCCCCCAGTCGCTGCATTGGGAGGAGCATTTACAGGAATACCGGTGTTTGCACCGGAACATATAATACCGTCTGCCGGGACGCCGGCTGAGAGTCCCCACATGGGCACACATCAGGAGGGACGGCGAGCTTTGGTTCTATTTCCAATCTGTTGGTGGCGTGGACTCACCAACCGAGTGGGAATTACGGGTGGGTGTCTGTATTCCGACTCCCGGTATATTTTGGCTATTAGGATTCCGGGGTTGGTATCCTGACCGCCGGGAACCAGACAACCGCCATTGTGACTGCATCCCGTTTGCACATCTCTACACCAGTATGGGAAACACAGACGCCTGTTACACCATATCTACCCTGGAAACGCTGTGATTTTTAAAATGTATTTTTGGCCAGTTTGGTGCCACTTACTATGGAATGGCTGACCTGCGCCCCTGCTGAGTGACCTGGAAAACAGAGCCGTTTTGGATCCTGAGGACAGATTGAGATCCACTGCATTCAACATATGCTGATCAATTTTCTAGCACGCAGGCCCTCAGACAGCGCACTTTTCCCAGGTCACCCAGCAGGCGCAGTCACTGCTCAGACAGTTTAGAAGATCTACGGGTGGAGCCATTTAATTCACTTGTGATTCTGCGAGGAGACCTGGAAAACATGCACCGTGTGGGGTCCTGAGGACCGAGTTTGAGAACCTGCGGTCTAGCATCTTAGTGACCCCCTGTAACTGTGGTAGACATTCCCTGTAATGCAGGAAACCTCTTTGGGGACAGGCACTCATCCGTTCGCTGAGAGCGGCGGCCATTTTCTTGTAGCACACGCTCTGTTCTCCTCAGGGTTTCCTCCATGGTGAGTGGAGAGTGGTGATATCACACCAGGCCCGAGTTCAGGGGAAATAGCCAGTATTTCAGGGTGAACTGGTATATTACCACCACGGCAGGCAGTTCAGCTGCTATGGGGACCGGACCGTGCCGACCACCCTCCACCTGGAACCCCTCCCAGCATGTGCCGACCAAAACGTGGGCTCAGGGTCGATTTGTGAATTGGAGGCATATCCAGAGCCGTAACTAGGGTTGTGCCATCACAAAGTACAGGTGCCCTGTGGCTGGAACCGGCCATCACTACCGCGATCTGTAAGCGCCCCCACTGCCCAATCCTATGTACATTAGTAGCATTGCGCCCAACTCCTCCCCTGTCAGACACACCGCAGCGAGGAGTTGCACTATTTGCCGGGAGCCCAACTCATTCACTGCAGCCTCGTCTCAGCAGCCACCTCCGCTATGCAAAGAGACTAAGCGGGTGAGTGCTGTATATGGGGGGAGGGGGGGGCACTACCACTGTGGTATAACGTGTCAGGGGCCCTTCTACTCTGCGGCATACTGTGAATAAGGGGCACTGCTGTGTGGTGTAATTATAATTCTGGGTACTGCTGTGACGCCATGCCCCCTTTTTGGGGCGTGTGCTATTCCCATTTGCAATGTGAGGAGTCATCAGTGTTCTCTGGCACAGGGCATCAAAAAGTCTAATTATGGCTCTGGGCATATCTACCCATTATCAGGATTTAGACACGATCATTGTAGTTTGTCTCCTCGTATCACAGCAATGTTATTTTCCCAAATTAGTGTACCGCTTCGCTCGCCATGCTTCGGGCATGGTGCCTTCGCTCCGCTACCGCTTGGCAAACTTTACCGTTCCAATCGTGGATCGGGAAGTATGAAAAAATTCAAAAAAAGAAAAAAAAAATGTGAAAAACTCATGTCGACCTTTAGACCTGTCGACCTAGAAACCCTGTTGACCTTCCATCCATGTCGACCTAGTGACCGTCGACCTATAGTGGTCGACCTAAACATTGTCGACCTAGACACTGTCGATCTTCAGACCGGATCCAGATATGACCACGCGCTATATAGTGACATGCCCTCCAACATGGACCTCACAGAGCCCTATATACCAGCAGCATAGCCACCTGCCAGTCACCAGAGGACACATCATGGCGGACATGTTACAGAGGCCAGTGGCTGGCAGGTCTGGCCGCGCACATCACTATTAGTGTATGACAGCACAGCAGGCACACCAAGGCTACACAGCAGGTCTCCAGGCGACAGGGCTGATTACACGTTACGCGTTTACCTGCAATTCCCAGACGTCAGGCAATTTATACGACACCTGTGCTGTAGCTTGCAGGTACAGAGGGGGAGCGGCGGCCTAAACGCAGCTTTTACTCTACGCCTATTACTCCTACACTCCACGGAGGTCAGACTGGCTACGACCCAGTCACCCATCGTTGTGTTGTATGGAGCTGTATCTAATTACTCACAGGGCGGCCCCGTATAGCCAGGCAGCCTGTACCTGGATAGCGTCACCAAATCCATCCACGCTACAATACTATTTCCAGGACATGTCTAACGTAACCCATGTACACAACATAAGTCAGAGCGCACACGGAAAATGCATGCACCACGGGAGGGACAGATGCCAGGGTACAATGCCAAACGCATCTCAGTCCCAGGAGATAAGTCCGGGCCTGTTTCAGCAACTGCTTAGAGAATGTGTAGGCATGTAATATACCTGCTCCCCGCACATGTGTAAGCGTGTAATACACCTGCTCCCCGCACATGTGTAAGCGTGTAATACACCTGCTTACAGAATACATGTATGCGTGTAATATCCCTGCTCACACAATGCACCGCTGCCATGGTGGGGAATGTAAGGCATGGGTGCTGGTACTGGCTGGCAGGAGCGCGTAACCATTACTGCCTCCTTCCTCCGATCTTTCTGCATACCAGAAGCAGGCAGGCCTTGGCCAGAACAGGTGCAGGGAGACTACCCGACCGGATGGAGAAGGTTGCAGCTCACTTACCCGTGTGTGTGGTCCATTAGGAACCCACCATACAGTAAGTAGGGCAATTTAGATGGCTGCACCTGCACTGTAAGGGCATTCTCCCACCGCCATCCCACGCTCCTCAGCAGTCAGAGTTGGACAGTGGAGAAGCATCTGGGAAAAACTGCCCACAGCTTGTCCGCTGGACAAGTCCCCAAGTGGTTTCTTTGTGCTCAGACTGGTGTTTGTAGTCCAGTGTTTTCTTTGCACCCTGGTTCTGAACATCAGAACTCTGAGAAAAAGAAGAGTGGTAAAGGATGACAAAACCCAGACACGTTCTCAGCCAAGTGCAGATCATGAGAAGAGGCCCTTGGGAGGGCGGCTTCCAGATTGCCCCACTGCCTGGCCATGCTGAGGCTCCAGTGAGGAGCCGGGGGGGGGGCAGAGAAAGCCTCCTCATACAGATACCCCTGTCATTAGTGAGTGTTGGGGCTAAGCCCCTCAGCATGGCGTGCCGTATTCTGGCTTTACAGGATGTTCTTGTTTGGGCCACAATTTAAGTGTGGAAGAAAAATTCCTGTCCAGCCTGTGACCAAGGCCAAGATAGGTGAGGAATGGAAACCAGATAGGGAGCAGGCTACATACACTTCCATTTAAAGGACCCAGTCCCTCATCCATTTCTCAAGTTGACAACCATTCCCAGCCTAACACAGGAAATAGTCTATAAGACTGTGTCCCCTTTACAGCCTGGAGATAAATTGACTACATCACTGTGTGGCCCACACCCTGCAGATGCCATAGCAGCAAGGTATGGGCAAATGCAGGAAGATGTTACCACTTACCCCACCAAGAGCAACAGGCATAGGGGGCTATAGATTGTGAGCGGCTGCTGGAGCCATCTCAGCTAGTACTTTATCCAGGTGGGGGTTAGAGCATAAGCTAATCAATGTCCTTCTTAAGAGGACTCCACGAATGCCACTGAGCAGAAGCCTCAAGAGAAGCTACCAACATACCCCTCCTAATACAAGGTAGCTGGGTCACATCTGCCTGGCAGGGGTTCTAGCATAACACCAAAGGTCACACAAGACCAACGTGTCTGTAGAGGGTACAGACTAAGGAACAGGACAGATATTACCTACCATGAGGAACATAAGGGCCACAGGACAGATTCACTTGGCAGACCGGAAGGAGACTCTAGATGTAGAGGAGTTTAGAAACTGGGGACTTGTAAGTCCATGAAATTCTCAGGCATGTCTATTCCTTACAGTTCAGGACAAACGTCCTATTAGAAATCCTGACACAACAAAGTGCAGTCAGTGGTTCTACTGGCAAAGAGGGACAGTCCCTGCGGGTTCTTGGTAACACTACAGAGTTTTAGGATGACTAGACCTCAGATTCCTCACCCGTTTTAGATTGACTGTGATGCTTCCATCTAAAAGATCCCAACACACATTTCCCAGGTTCTAGATCCTGAATCAATATGTGCATTTTTCCTTTCTTTAGCTTTCCATCACTCCACACCTTTTCCTATAATCCTCAGTAGTTATACCCGATCATTCACATGGCCGAACATATTCCCCTACGTGACCAATATTCTAGCGGACAGCAAATCACAACTACAGATTATCCAACCCAAACCACCACAACACTGAGAATGTAAATTCCCACCAAAATGGCAGAGGCGGCCATCTCAGCGTTTATACGACTGTACCATGGAGGTCTTCATCAGTCTGAGCTACCCTGATCTCCATGCAGAAGTGAAGGAACTAAAGCTGTGTGGAGAAACCAACCTGCCCTAGCTTCATCCCACAACAGGCACAACCAGGCCAAGTTGGGGGAACTTCACCAAGGGGAACAGTAGTAACATGGATGGAATACAAAATAACCACAGATAATTACATAAGCTGGCAGTCCACTCCTTTACACCTGTTTTTCTGAAATTGTTTGAAGTTTATGGGAAGCAAATAAGCTTGACATGAAAAACTGGTCCGTGATGGAGCCAGGAAAGGTTCTTCACTTGGCAGTAAGGAGCCAACCTTCAACATGACAATGTGACTGCAACGTTTGGGGGCAGCAGTGGAAGTCTGTCCTACAGGCATCTCTGCTCATAGATATAGTGAACATTAACATATCCTCTGGCCCCAATGGTGCTCACAGAGGATAAGGGGGGTAAGCAGAGCTCTGACAGGGCCTCGGGAAGTCACGCCGATAATGAAAAGCTAGAAGTGGCTGCCACATTATCTCTCGGGCCAAGGAGGGCATGGAGTGCCAAGGAGACATTCTATGCGCCACTTACAGCACTAGTCTTAGTCTTTTTGCCCAGTGTGTATGCAGAGATGTGAACAGCGCTGGCCGGAAAATCGCACAGTGCATACACACTGAGCGATTTTCACCCGGCCCAGCAAATTTGACGGGGGTGAACCACTTTCCACAGTAGGAGACTGTGTAAAGTGGTTCACTTGGCCGGTAAAACAGGCCGACGGATGTTGGCAGCGATGATGCGGGCGCGTGCATCAACGTTCATCGCCTGGCTTTTGAGCTCAAATTGCCTAGTGTGTATGCACCTTAAATTTCTGGTTGGACCGAAAATCTGGTAATGTATGGGAGAAAATTACCATTTGCTCCCAAACACTGGAAAACAGACAAAAATGGACATTCAGACAAATTGGTTAAAACTGTTTTATCCAAACTTAAATTTTTGTCCGTTTTCCGGCATTTTGGAGCAATTAGTCAATTGTCATTTGCTCCCATTCATTACCAGATTGTCATTTCAACCACAAAGATTGGACAAGTAATCCTATATAGTGTGTATCCAGCTTAACTCACCTGCGCATGGATTAAGGAAATCCACAAAACATAACCTGTTGGGAGTACGTGAGGACCGACGTTGAGAACTACTTTGAAGCGTAGCTGGATCATCCATCAGGAAACCCATGTTCCTGCCTAGCCCTGTGCGCACTGATGGGCCTAGAGTGCCCTTAGCTATTTGGAGGTCTTGTTTCCTGGTATGGTGTCTAGTGACATGAGGTCCTAATCTGTCTGAAGACAGCATTGCCCTCCTTAGAGCGAGTGCTACCTGAAGCGTCAATGTTTACACAGTAACATTTGGTCAATATATGGAGAGAGCCATCCTGCAGCCATGAAAAGTCCTTCTCTACCCAGGATGCAGCCGCTGCCCTTGTACACGTCACTGGCTTACATGTATGCCTTTGTGGCCAGTGACCTTCTCTTTCCACAAGAAAAAAAAACCTTCTGTCCTTTAACTCCCTAGTTTTATCCAAATGTACAGTATGTGCATGGCTGACTCCTGTAACCTCTACCAAGCAGGTAGACGTCTGTCCTGCACTACTTCTGCGTCGCTAGTGGCTGCACAACTACTACTTCTGCGTCGCTAGTGGCTGCACAACTACTACTTCTGCGTCGCTAGTGGCTGCACAACTACTACTTCTGCGTCGCTAGTGGCTGCACAACTACTACTTCTGCGTCGCTAGTGGCTGCACAACTACTACTTCTGCGTCGCTAGTGGCTGCACAACTACTACTTCTGCGTCGCTAGTGGCTGCACAACTACTACTTCTGCGTCGCTAGTGGCTGCACAACTACTACTTCTGCGTCGCTAGTGGCTGCACAACTACTACTTCTGCGTCGCTAGTGGCTGCACAACTACTACTTCTGCGTCGCTAGTGGCTGCACAACTACTACTTCTGCGTCGCTAGTGGCTGCACAACTACTACTTCTGCGTCGCTAGTGGCTGCACAACTACTACTTCTGCGTCGCTAGTGGCTGCACAACTACTACTTCTGCGTCGCTAGTGGCTGCGCAACTACTTCTGCGTCACTAGTGGCTGCGCAACTACTTCTGCGTCGCTAGTGGCTGCACAACTACTACTTCTGCATCGCTAGTGGCTGCGCAACTACTTCTGCGTCACTAGTGGCTGCGCAACTACTTCTGCGTCACTAGTGGCTGCGCAACTACTTCTGCGTCACTAGTGGCTGCGCAACTACTTCTGCGTCACTAGTGGCTGCGCAACTACTTCTGCGTCACTAGTGGCTGCGCAACTACTTCTGCGTCACTAGTGGCTGCACAACTACTACTTCTGCGTCGCTAGTGGCTGCACAACTACTACTTCTGCGTCCCTAGTGGCTGCACAACTACTACTTCTGCGTCCCTAGTGGCTGCACAACTACTACTTCTGCATCCCTAGTGGCTGCACAACTACTACTTCTGCGTCGCTAGTGGCTGCACAACTACTACTTCTGCGTCGCTAGTGGCTGCACAACTACTACTTCTGCGTCGCTAGTGGCTGCACAACTACTACTTCTGCGTCGCTAGTGGCTGCACAACTACTACTTCTGCGTCGCTAGTGGCTGCACAACTACTACTTCTGCGTCCCTAGTGGCTGCACAACTACTACTTCTGCGTCGCTAGTGGCTGCACAACTACTACTTCTGCGTCGCTAGTGGCTGCACAACTACTACTTCTGCGTCGCTAGTGGCTGCACAACTACTACTTCTGCGTCGCTAGTGGCTGCACAACTACTACTTCTGCGTCGCTAGTGGCTGCACAACTACTACTTCTGCGTCACTAGTGGCTGCGCAACTACTTCTGCGTCACTAGTGGCTGCGCAACTACTTCTGCGTCGCTAGTGGCTGCACAACTACTACTTCTGCATCGCTAGTGGCTGCGCAACTACTTCTGCGTCACTAGTGGCTGCGCAACTACTTCTGCGTCACTAGTGGCTGCGCAACTACTTCTGCGTCACTAGTGGCTGCGCAACTACTTCTGCGTCACTAGTGGCTGCGCAACTACTTCTGCGTCACTAGTGGCTGCACAACTACTACTTCTGCGTCGCTAGTGGCTGCACAACTACTACTTCTGCGTCCCTAGTGGCTGCACAACTACTACTTCTGCGTCCCTAGTGGCTGCACAACTACTACTTCTGCATCCCTAGTGGCTGCACAACTACTACTTCTGCGTCGCTAGTGGCTGCACAACTACTACTTCTGCGTCGCTAGTGGCTGCACAACTACTACTTCTGCGTCGCTAGTGGCTGCACAACTACTACTTCTGCGTCACTAGTGGCTGCGCAACTACTTCTGCGTCACTAGTGGCTGCGCAACTACTTCTGCGTCGCTAGTGGCTGCACAACTACTACTTCTGCATCGCTAGTGGCTGCGCAACTACTTCTGCGTCACTAGTGGCTGCGCAACTACTTCTGCGTCACTAGTGGCTGCGCAACTACTTCTGCGTCACTAGTGGCTGCGCAACTACTTCTGCGTCACTAGTGGCTGTGCAACTACTTCTGCGTCACTAGTGGCTGCGCAACTACTTCTGCGTCGCTAGTGGCTGCACAACTACTACTTCTGCGTCGCTAGTGGCTGCACAACTACTACTTCTGCGTCCCTAGTGGCTGCACAACTACTACTTCTGCGTCCCTAGTGGCTGCACAACTACTACTTCTGCATCCCTAGTGGCTGCACAACTACTACTTCTGCGTCGCTAGTGGCTGCACAACTACTACTTCTGCGTCGCTAGTGGCTGCACAACTACTTCTGCGTCACTAGTGACTGGACAGGAGAATGGATGTCTGTCCTGCACTACTACTTCTGTATCACTAGTGGCTGGATCCGTGGAAGATTGTGTCCTGCACACTACTACTTCTGTGTCACTAGTGGCTGCACTACTACTACTTCTGTGTCACTAGTGGCTGCACTACTACTACTTCTGTGTCACTAGTGGCTGCACTACTACTACTTCTGTGTCACCAGTAGTTGGACAGATGGATGATGTCTGTCCTGCACTACTACTTCTTCTGTCCCTAGTGGTGGTGGCTGGACAATATCTCTATCCAGTGGGATTTGTCACCCCAGCAGGCAGCGTTCTCGGGTGTGGTCAGCACAGGCCAGGGCTGGTTCTCTAGGACAGATGGGTCACAGATGCTCCAGTTCTGATGGTTAGGTATGTGGAAAGACGCTGCAGTTGTCTAACAGCTGGGTCTGCACTCTGGATGTCTGTCCAGACCACGTACATAATACAGATATTCAGTGAAGACGCACAAGAAGAGGTGACAACCCTTTCACCTGTCAGCACCTGGGTCACCATCGCCAGGTGACAAAGTACCCGTCCCAAGTAGTACACAGAGCAGAGTGCTGCACTACAGGCTGGAGGATTACACACTGTACAGTAACCTCAATACGCAGCCAGCCGGCACAGCCAGAACCCGGCCTGGCACCCAGACAAGTAAACAAACCTTAACAAGGGCAGATTACACGGGGAGAGGCACAAATAGGGAGAGGCCTGTGTGACCGCCTGCAGGTAACCACTGTATAACCACCACTGGTGGAGCACCCCTGCTGGCTACCAGTGGCACTGCACATATAACTCCTCTCCTACCCACAGGGGGTATCAGAGGATGGGTACACCCCCTGATCAGGGTACATGACTTGGAGCACACCAGGCTGCTGTGGGGCCAGGTGGTAGCGTTACCCCTCCTGAGCTCTGTAGGTGACCAGACCCCTCACCTCCTGCCCGCACTGTAGTGTCACTGTTCACGTGGCCATACCATCTGTTACAGGGCCTATGTGAGGACCACCACTATGGCCGTGTATGGTGCACACCCAGGTATGGTCAGATCTCCACCTTCTGGTTCCACAAAATGCAGAACTACTTGGGCACTATCAGGGCCAGTACAAGGGCATGTGCTGCCCATGGCTGGTAACCTGGTGCTGTACAAGGCTCTACAGGGTGGGCATGGTACCATTATGCTGGGCCCATATAATGGCCGCTCATCTTCAGGCACCTAACCCAGGGAAGGGCGTAGGCTGCGGCGCAGGGGAAGGGTTATGTTTAGGCCACTAGAAGGGAGGGTTAGAGGGCCAGTGGGATAAGGTAAGTATCATTACCTCCCCCCCGTCAGGATGCAGTCACCGGTATTCTGATTACTTATACCCCTTTCACACCGCCGGAGGTGGTTCACACCCAGGATCCCGACACTGGTGCTTCCCGCGTGCGACCCGCCTCTGGGTTGGCGACATAACCAATGGCACGGCACTTAGAGATCACATGATCTCCAAGCGCCGCCCATCCACACAGCACAGCGAACCAGGGGTTGTAAACGTGTTCAACCCTGCTCGCTACCAGACTTGACCCGGATTACAAGATGGCCCTTTTACACCGCTCAGCAACACTGGTGATGCGCGCTCATGCGTAATAACCTGCGTTATACGCTGGCGGTGTAAGAGGGGTATTACAGACTCTCCGGGACACATCGATCGCCACGCGTGTAATATTACAGGCCAGTAAAATAGATTAATAATAATTTTATTTATATAGCGCTCTTTCTCCAATAGGACTCAAGGCGCTTATTATAGGGGCATGAACGCTGGACCAGGAGCAGACTGCGGGCGACAGATGAACGGTGACAGGAGGAGAAGAGGGCGAGGATAATTAGTAATGACGGGGAACACGTTTACATGAAGACGAGTAATAACATTATGCAGATTCATGGAAACCTTCAATATGATTAAACACCACGTAATTATAATAAGCGGCTGTTATACAGCGATGTAACTAATACTACAGTAATAAATACACAACTGCTGGAGCCTGTTATACCAGGTCTGTTACACGCATGCCGGACTACAGACACTCCCCGGTCTGTGCAACAGCGCAACGCTAGTGATAAACAAGTATATTACACGCATAAGGTCAGATCAGGTTCAGGAATTTATCAACAGGGTGACAATGGGAGCGGCGCCACCTGCTGGTGGTCATTTATGTAACAGTTACTACAATCTAATGGTGCCCATACACTTGTGCCCGATTTCCCTTAAAGCTCACCTTGAGATAAATCGCATCGAAAGTGCTTTTTTGGTGCATTTGATGCACATACAATCCTGCGATTTATCGCATGCCCCTTGCAACCAGAAATCGGGTGACCAGAAATGGGTGGAGGGGAGTGTCCAGGAAGTGCGCTAAATAACTCACAGATCTCACGTAGCAGTGCGATAAATCTAATGTGGTAAAAACGGCAAGCGATCGCACGCGTGATCCGATAATTATTAAGTGCAGTACATAGGATCTTGACACGAGACTCGACCGGCGTGGCTGCGCATAGCGTCGCATGGTACATAAGATGTGCATACAATCCTGCGATGTCTCTCACAGACGCGGTTGAAATTGAACGGTTGTACCAGATATCTCACAAGTGTATGGGCTACATTAGGATGGTGGAAAAAAAACAGCACGTTCGTGTGAGACATGTACTATGTACTAAGCCTTGGAGAGAGTCCCAGCTAATCAGCTCCTGACTGCCATGTTACAGGCTGTGTCTGAAAACATGACAGAAGCCGATTGGCTGGTACTTTATCTCTCCACAGCTTAGTACATAGGCCCCCAAACTCTTACATTTCTAACTATAGATTTACAAGTGTCACTGGGAGAGCTGGCATTTATTCAATGACGCATACAGAGGCTGTAGATTTACTTGTAGGCACGTGTGCCAGGCCTCAGGCGAATGGGCCACAATTACCAGGCCCGCACAACCCTGGAAGCGGCGATTCTTCCACCAAAGACTAAATGGATTCTGGAGAACGGAATATACAACCTTTTTTTACACAAAGTCATTCAGGGGAAGAGGATTCTGGGAAATGATTTGCACGACGCATACCTACCACTGGGTAGTTAGAAGGATATACAGTCAGGCCTGAGCACGCCATCTATGCAGGCTTTCCCGTGAATTAGGACTGCTCAGTGCAGGACGGGATAGCTGCCTGGTGTATGCAATGATCTGCTGGGGAGCGTTCCCAGCACCTTCCTAGAGGTCACACACAAACGCCATTCCCAGAAGCAGACTTGCCTACTCTCCCGGAATGGCCGGGAGGCTCCCGAAAATCGGGTGACCCTCCCGGCCCCCCGGAAGAACAGACAAGTCTCCCGATTTCAGGTGTTCCCCACTGCCCAGCCGCCCACTTAGCGAGTAAAGTGGGCAGTCGGGGCAGGCAATGGCGCGATTCTTGTTGAATCGCGTCATCATAGCCACGCCCCCTGCTGTATAATGCCGGTAATCGAGGCATTACACAGCGGGGGCGTGGCTTATGTGACGCGATCCCACAGCCACGTTCCACCTCCGTCACGCCTCTGGCCCGCTCCCCTCTGCACGCCCCATCACTGCCCGCCCCCCTGCTGAGCTGACCTGGCTGCTCTCTCCCGGAGAGAGCAGCCAGAAAGTCGGCAAGTATGCCAGAAGTTATTCACCCTCTTCCCACGCCGAACCCGAGGGGCCATATAGAACGCAGCGCCTCAGATTCAGGACAGAGCATGGAATGGCACGTTTAGGGGTCTATTCCATACTTACCTACTTTGCTGCCTCCTCCTCCGGGAGGAGGCAGCGTTGTAGGTGAATGGGGGCGTGGCCGGCAGCAGGACGGGTGGTTCGGGGGCGTGACCGGCAGCAGGATGGGCGGTCCGGGGGTGTTGCATCAGAGTCGCATCATCGTGACTCCACCCCCGCTGTGGTGTGCCGAGAAACGAGGCACTGCATAGCGGGGGGTGGAGCTACGATCAGCGCGAATCGCGTCATCGGACCCCCTCGGCCCGCCTACTTGTTCACTGCTGCGGGCGGCCGAGGGGGAAAGCGGGAGGCTTGCCCACCTTTCTGGGGGGCCGGGAGGGTCACCCGATTTTCGGGAGCCTCCCGGCCATTCCGGGAGGGTAGGCAAGTATGGTCTATTCATGAAGCGATGATACGTGTGGAGAAGTTACCCATGGCAACCAATCAGCTGCTACATATAATTTTATAGAACGCACTCTATAAATGATACCTCAACACTGACTGGTTACCACGGGCAACTTCTCCACTCTTTTCACTGCTTCATGAATAGACCCCCCTCAGTAAACGGAACATCCATGTAGGAGCCGGGGCCGCCCTGGGTTACTGGGAACAGGTATAAGGAGAGGGGGCCAGGGGCTGGCTGGCAACTTTCAGCCTGGGGGGCAGACTCTCATGTGGCCCAGCTTCTCACAGGGAATGCAACGCAACAATGGCCCTGGAATCCTTAAATTACACTGGCCCAGGGGGCACATGGCCCATCCAGACCTACTTGTGGCAGCGCTCCTTATGCTCTTTATACCTTCCCCACCCCCATATGCCCCTGTGGAGCCGCTGGAAGTTTTTAGCCAATCAAACCCACAGATGAGCCAGGCTGGCAGAGGTACGCGCAGCGCGAGAGACCCGGAACCACACATTACATGTCATGCACTATTAGGGTAATTCCAAGTTGATCGCAGCAGGAATTTAGTTAGCAATTTGGCAAAACCATGTGCACTGCAGGGGGGGGCAGACGTAACATGTGCAGAGAGAGTTAGATTTGGGTGGGGTGTGTTCAATCTGCAATCTAATTTGCAGTGTAAAAATTAAGCAGCCAGTATTTACCCTGCACAGAAATAAAATAACCCACCCAAATCTAACTCTCTCTGCACATGTTACATCTGCCTCCCCTGCAGTGCACATGGTTTTGCCCAATTGCTAACTAAATTCCTGCTGCGATCAACTTGGAATTACCCCCTATATCAGATGTGCGGGAAGGAAAAGGGACAATCACCGGCCCGCACCCACAAGACAGATCAGACCCATCGCTCTGTACTCACGTTACGCCCTCCAGAGTGCCACAGTGTACATCAGGCATGGCCACATGCCCCCTGACCCAAGGCTTACGTGTGGCCCCAGCGTCTTCCTGTTTTATGGTCCCTGTTACAGCCAGAGACATGCGCGGAACGCATCTTTTACCATAAAAAAAAAAGAAACCATGTGGTCTCTAGTATATAGGGATGACCTCGCTGGTGCACAGAGAAGTACTTGGTCGGGATGCAGTTAAAATGCCGTCCGTCGGGATTCCGGTGTTCAAGATGCAGATGACGAAATGCCGACAGCCAGAATCCCAGCGCACCAGGGATATTACCACTGTGTCCAAGACACCAGAGTGGGAATAGATCCTGTGGCGAGCGCAGCAGGCCACCAAGCCCACAAGGGGACTCTTGGCGTTCGTCCCCGCTGCCGGCATTCTACCGGACAGGATGCCACTGTTGGGATATTGGCAGCCGGTGTCCCGCCCGCCAGTATATCGTGTATATTCCACCCAGACTACACATAGTAACTAGCCTATTGTAGTAATGGAGGGAGAGCACCACCTGGTGAGTAGATGAGTAAGTGCGTGCAGTTCATACATAGTGCTTTGTAGTGGGGTAAGGGTCGTTGGGTTGACCGGTGAAAAGGTCGACGTGAGTTTTTGGACTGTTTTTGGGATTGTTTTCTCCGTAAAGTGACGGGGAACCCCAATTAGTGCACAGTGTCCCTTCGAATGGCTCGCGAGCTTCAGGCAAGGTGCCTTGCTTCGCTCGGCACAGGTTACCATTCCAATCATAGTCCACGTGGATCGTCAAGTGTGAAAAAATAAAAAAACAGGGGGGGGGGGGGGGGGGGGTCGGGGAGGTGGAAAAAAACTCACGTCGACCTTTTGACCTAGTACATGTCGACCTAACGCCCATGTCAACCTATTGCATGTCGACCTAATGCTAATGTCGACATTAAGTGGTTGACCTAATGACTGTCGACCTAAGTTGGGTCGACCTAGCGACCGTATCCCTTGTAGTGACAGCCTAAACACTGTACAGAAGTCTGTAGGACAATGTTCTTCAGATCTATTAACACATAAAAATCATTTCTTCTATATTTTCTTTCCAATTTTTTTTATGGTTAAACAACCCAAGTCCAAGCTGCTGAGGGCCCACGGGTGACCAGGAGAGGAGGCCACATCCAAGCTGCTGAGGGCCCACGGGTGACCAGGAGAGGAGGCCACATCCAAGCTGCTGAGGGCCCACGGGTGACCAGGAGAGGAGGCCACGTCCAAGCTGCCTGGGGCCCACAGGTGACCAGGAGAGGCCACATCCAGGCTGCCTGGGGCCCACGGGTGACCAGGAGAGGCCACCAACTTATAAATCTATTGCTGCCTTAGAATGTCTATGTAATGTCCTGCTGATCTAGGTCCCGAGTGCTTTCTAGTCATCCTATGAGGATTATTTGGGTCTGGGGGGACAAAAATAAATAAAACACAAGTTACAACCCGTCTGGTGACATTATGGAATACGTATCACTGGCTTACACAGATTGAAGCGCAGGTCTCACTGACAGCAGGTTCTGTGATTCGGCCTAAATACGCCGACATCTTTATAGTGTGACATGCAGGACAAGCGCCAGCAAGCACAGGGACCGGTTCAGAGACGTCCGAAAACCCAATGATTACAGATATCTCATGATTGTGGGACTGCACAGGACACCTTCCTATTGACAGACTGTCCTTTTGTGGGTGGGGAGCGGGTTGCGCTGGACAGCGTTCTACAAACGAGGGTGTGTTGCCCCAGTTTTGTAGGCATGGGGAAGCCAGGGCCCACGGACGCAGCAGCGGGCCCCAGAAGCCAGGGCCCACGGACGCAGCAGCGGGCCCCAGAAGCCAGGGCCCACGGACGCAGCAGCGGGCCCCAGAAGCCAGGGCCCACGGACGCAGCAGCGGGCCACAGAAGCCAGGGCCCACGGACGCAGCAGCGGGCCACAGAAGCCAGGGCCCTCGGACGCAGCAGCGGGCCACAGAAGCCAGGGCCCTCGGACGCAGCAGCGGGCCACAGAAGCCAGGGCCCTCGGACGCAGCAGCGGGCCACAGAAGCCAGGGCCCTCGGACGCAGCAGCGGGCCACAGAAGCCAGGGCCCTCGGACGCAGCAGCGGGCCACAGAAGCCAGGGCCCTCGGACGCAGCAGCGGGCCACAGAAGCCAGGGCCCACGGACGCAGCAGCGGGCCACAGAAGCCAGGGCCCTCGGACGCAGCAGCGGGCCACAGAAGCCAGGGCCCTCGGACGCAGCAGCGGGCCACAGAAGCCAGGGCCCTCGGACGCAGCAGCGGGCCACAGAAGCCAGGGCCCTCGGACGCAGCAGCGGGCCACAGAAGCCAGGGCCCTCGGACGCAGCAGCGGGCCACAGAAGCCGACAGGAGGGATCTATTAAAACAAGACATCAGCTCCTGCGACATTGTACCGGCTGCGACTACCTGCTGCAAACCTCTGAATCACTGCTCCTAGTTCAGCATACAATGGAGAATTGGATGGGTTACCCCTCATCAATGTGCCCCTATAATACACCCATTGCCGCTGTAATTCTTAATCCACTGCCCTCTTATTAACACTCATGAGCTTTTAACCTATGTACCCTATCATCCTCAATCTGTCACCATAAGAAACTATCACACACCTCCCCCAGCTATACATCTCTCTTCTGCTGCTTCTACTAGCTGGTGACATATCCCCAAATCCAGGTCCCATCCACATACCACGCTCCCATTCAGCCGATTCACAACGGAATATAAATCCAACAAACTATCAACATCACATGTCTCCCATCTCCCTCCAAGTCACTAAAATGTGCTTTATGGAAAGAACGCTCCATTTGCAACAAACATCTATTCATGTCCTTTTCATTGCAAAAAAACTAAATTTGCTAGCTATAACAGAAACATGGCTCACGCAATCAGACACGGCCTCCCCTGCAGCACTGTTACATGGTGGCCGCCACTTCACCCCCCCCCCCCCCCCCCAGGCGTGGTAACAGTAAAGGAGGTGGGGTTGGATTATTACCATCCAAATCTTACACACCGTTTTACCACCTGTTCCATCACTCGCATTTACATCATTTGAAGTACACTATTAGGATTTTCACCTTTGTTTTTTCTCTACGTGTTCAAGCTATTGCCCACCTGGCCAACCCAAAAAGTTTCTGGAAGATTTTTCTGCTTGGCACCCTCACTTTTTATCCTCTGACATCTTCATCATTATGGGCGATTTCAATGTCTATCGACAGGCCACAATCTCCCCATGCCTCTAAACTCTCTAACCTCCTCTCTTGGCCTCTCCCAATGGACTGACTTCCCTACTCATCAGGAGGGCCACTGCCTTGATCTTGTATTCAGACTATTCTGTTTCTAAACTCACTAACACTCCTTTCCCCTCTCTGATCATAACCTTATCACCTGCATGCTCTCCTCCATTACTTCAAACTCAATGTCCCTGAAGTCTACCAAGCCGCCTCTAACCCACAGAAATATTAACACTGTTTTCAACAACTATCTACCTCACTGCAACCACCCACTGATCTCACCAATTTCTACATTCACCTCTTCCGAGACTGCTGTGTCACACCTTAACCAAACTCTAGAAATGGCACTTGATTAAGTGGCTCCAGCCACCCATCACACTCCATGTAGACTTAGATGTCAACCATGGCACTCTAAATACACTAGACACTTACAAAAACTCACGTAAAGTAGAACGCCAGTGGCGTAAATCTCGTAGATCAAGTGACTTTCTCACAAATAAGACCATGTACCACTCTTGTCGTAATGCCCTGGACACTGCCAAACAAACATTTCCAATCTCTCATCTCTGCTCAAGCCTCTAACCCCAAACAACTTAATACATTTAAATCACTTCTTGTCCCTCCCTCACCCAACCCACCAGCCACTGTCTGTGTGCAAGATCTGGCTTCCTACTTCAGGGACAAGATTGATAAGATCCAAAATGAAATGGTATGCTCTTCTTCAGCCAGTAAACCTGCTCAATTCCCTACCTGAACCCTCTAACACCTTCTCTTCCTTTGATCCTACAAATGAAGATGAAGTATCTGCACTCTTCATCTGCCTACTCTAATACCTCTCCCCTTGACCCTATACCCTCACAAATTAGTAAATCTGTCTCCTGTGCTTATCTGAACCTTAACTAACATCTGTAATCTCTCTCTCTACTGGTATCTTTCCTTCTCTGTACAAGCATGCAGTGATTACTCCCATTCTGAAAATATAAAATTCTGACCCTAACACACTCTCAAACTACTGTTCCATCTCTCAGCTCCCATGCCCCTCCAAGCTACTTGAGAGACTTTCATACACTCACCTCACACAGCTTACTGGACCCACATCAGTCAGGCTTCCATTCCCAACACTCCACAGAGACAGCACTGAGTAAGGTAGTGAATGATCTAGCCACTGAGGTCTAAAGACCATTACTCACTACTTATTCTTCTAGATCTCTCTGCTGCATGTGACAATGTAGACCACTCTATTCTCATACAAACCCTACAATCCCTAGGTCTTCAGGACACAGCCCTCTTGGTTCTCATCCAACCTATCTACTCGCTCTTTCAGTGTCCATTTCTCGGAATCTACCTCCTCTTCTCTACCTCTCTCAGTTGGAGTACCGCAAGGCTCAGTCTTAGGTCCTCTGCTTTTCTCTATCTATATCTCATCTCTTGGTAAATTTATCAGCTCTTTCGGATTTCAGTACCACCTGTACGCGGGTGATACTCAAATCTACCTATCCCCAGACTTATCACCATCTGTACTGGGCCGTGTCACTGAATGCCTTTCTGCCATTTCATCTTGGATGATCTCGCCACCTCAAAATTTATTATTTCCAAAACAGAATTAATTATATTTCCACCGGCCAATAGTAGTTACCAACCTGATAACTCAGCAATCATCCCTACCCCACAAGCTCGCTGCCTAGGTGTCATCCCCGACTCTGATCTGTCCTTTGTACCCCACATTCAAAGTGTCTCTAAATCATGTTACATACATCTAAAACATATCCAAAATACGGCCTGATCTTACACAAGACACAGCAAAAACTCTAATCCACGCTCACATCATCTCCCGCATTGATTATTGTAATAGTCTCCTGACCAGTCTTCCCAAACATAGACTCTCACCACTACAATCCATTCTGAATGCAGCTGCGAGGCTAATCTTCATCGCTAGACGTTCGTCTGCAGATCCGCTCTGTCAGTCCCTCCATATAAAATACTTTTACTGACATACAAGGCTATTAACCATACTACACCAACATACATCTCTTCTCTTATCTCATAATATCTCCCAACCCAACCTCTCCGCTCTGCGCAAGATCTACGTCTCTCATCCACATGTATTACTTGTTCACACTCAGAATTACAAGACTTTGGGGGTAATTCCAAGTTGATCGCAGCAGGATTTTTGATAGCAATTGGGCAAAACCATGTGCACTGCAGGGGGGGCAGATATAACGTGCAGAAAGTTAGATTTGGGTGGGTTATTTTGTTTCTGTGCAGGGTAAATACTGGCTGCTTTATTTTTACACTGCAAATTAGATTGCAGATTGAACACACCCCACCCAAATCGAACTCTCTCTGCACATGTTATATCTGCCTCCCCTGCAGTGCACATGGTTTTGCCCAATTGCTAACAAAAATCCTGCTGCGATCAACTTGGAATTACCCCCTTTATCTGGGCTTCACCCACTCTGTGGAATGCCCTCCCACGCACAATAAGACTCGCCTCTAGTCTCCAAACCTTTAAACGTTCCCTGAAAACTCGCCTCTTCAGACAAGCCTATCAAATGCCAGACCCACCCACATAACCTTCAATGCTTCCCTATCCAATTACATTCTCTCTGTACAGTCTACATAACCTCACATAATGGGGGATATTCAATTGTTTTTAAAGTCAGTTGGGAGTCTGTTTTTTTCCTATCTAATAGACAGGGGGGGGGGGGGGGGGGGGACAGACTCCCAACCAACTTTTCAAACATTTGAATTCCCCCCATTTTGTCTTCCAACATTGCTGGGTGATCATATCATACAACCCATTAAGAAAAGAACCTAGCAATCTGGTGGACCATTATGCAATAGGTAGCATCTTGGGTATCAATGCCTATTTCCCTATAGAGTGTAAGCTTGCGAGCAGGGCCCTCCTACCTCTGACTGTTATTACCCAGTTTTGCTCTATTACTGTGTTGTAATTGTAAAGTGCAACGGAATATGCTGCGCTATAAGACACTGCTTATATACACTGCTCAAAAAAATAAAGGGAACACTAAAATAACACATCCTAGATCTGAATGAATGAAATATTCTTATTAAATACTTTGTTCTTTACATAGTTGAATGTGCTGACAACAAAATCACACAAAAATCATCAATGGAAATCAAATTTATTAACCCATGGAGGTCTGGATTTGGAGTCGCCCTCAAAATTAAAGTGGAAAAACACAACTTTGATGTAATGTTCTTAAAACAAGTCAAAATGAGGCTCAGTAGTGTGTGTGTCCTCCACGTGCCTGTATGACCTCCCTACAACCCACACAAGTGGCTCAGGTAGTGCAGCTCATCCAGGATGGCACATCAATGTGAGCTGTGGCAAGAAGGTTTGCTGTGTCTGTCAGCGTAGTGTCCAGAGCATGGAGGCGCTACCAGGAGACAGGCCAGTACATCAGGAGACGTGGAGGAGGCCGTAGGAGGGCAACAACCCAGCAGCAGGACCGCTACATCCACCTTTGTGCAAGGAGGAACAGGAGGAGCACTGCCAGAGCCCTGCAAAATGACCTCCAGCAAGCCACAAATGTGCATGTGTCTACTCAAACGATCAGAAACAGACTCCATGAGGGTGGTATGAGGGCCCGACGTCCACAGGTGGGGGTTGTGCTTACAGCCCAACACCGTGCAGGACGTTTGGCATTTGCCAGAGAACACCAAGATTGGCAAATTCGCCACTGGCGCCCTGTGCTCTTCACAGATGAAAGCAGGTTCTCACTGAGCACATGTGACAGACGTGACAGAGTCTGGAGATGCCAAGGAGAACGTTCTGCCTGCAACATCCTCCAGCATGACCGGTTTGGCAGTGGGTCAGTAATGGTGTGGGGTGGCATTTCTTTGGGGGGCCGCACAGCCCTCCATGTGCTCGCCAGAGGTAGCCTGACTGCCATTAGGTACCGAGATGAGATCCTCAGACCCCTTGTGAGACCATATGCTGGTGCGGTTGCCCCTGGGTTCCTCCTAATGCAAGACAATGCTAGACCTCATGTGGCTGGAGTGTGTCAGCAGTTCCTGCAAGACGAAGGCATTGATGCTATGGACTGGCCCGCCCGTTACACAGACCTGAATCCAATTGAGCACATCTGGGAGATCATGTCTCGCTCCATCCACCAACGCCACGTTGCACCACGGACTGTCCAGGAGTTGGCGGATGCTTTAGTCCAGGTCTGGGAGGAGATCCCTCAGGAGACCATCTGCCACCTCATCAGGAGCATGCCCAGGCGTTGTAGGGAGGTCATACAGGCACGAGGAGGCCACAGACACTACTGAGCCTCATTTTGACTTGTTTTAAGGACATTACATCAAAGTTGGATCAGCCTGTAGTGTGTTTTTCCACTTTAATTTTGAGGGTGACTCCAAATCCAGACCTCCATGGGTTAATAAATTTAATTTCCATCGATAATTTTTGTGTGATTTTGTTGTCAGCACATTCAACTATGTAAAGAACAAAGTATTTAATAAGAATATTTCATTCATTCAGATCTAGGATGTGTTATTGTAGTGTTACCTTTATTTTTTTGAGCAGTGTATAAATATATATATATATATATATATATATACATACATACATACATACATATACATACACACATATATACATATATACATATATACATATATACACACATACATACACACACATATATGTCTCTGTAAAGCGCTGCAGAATATATGTGTGCGCTAGATTACTGGGAAGAAATACAAAAAAATAGGCTAGATTCCGAAAGTGAAGCGGGTCCTGTTTGGCTGGAATGAGTCTGCGTAAGGACTCCTATCCGGGCAGCCACCGGATCCAACCGCAGCGTGCAGATGTTGAGCCGGATAACGGGATTTCAAGTTGAACACATACATTTGAATGGCCGTGCTGTGTTCTATTGAAACCCCGTCGTGGCACTGGCCGGATACTCTTCTGCGGCATCCGGCAGAACATGATCCGTGTGAATACATAACGGCTCCCGCTAAAACGCTTAGTATGGCCCCACACTTACTGAGAGGGGGATCCGTCGGATCGCTCCCCGACACTCACGCATGCGCAGTCAGCTGACCACAGAACGGCGTCCAGCTCCTGAAGGAGCGATCACTGCAGGGTGTTTAATACATACTACGATCTGATAATTAATATGCCCCCATGTCAGATACCTACCATCGTATTAAAGGCGTCACCTACCAAGCTCCTGACCATCCTTTTCCTATTAATCCAGCACCTCATTTACCATACATCACATTCAATGCAATCAAATTCATTTTTTGTCTTCAGTCCACCCAACCTGCCCACAGTCATAGCTTTAGCTTCCCAGCAGGTGGCGCCATCAGACTGGCTCCTGGTATATAACCTCCTATCACTGCAGATCTGTGCTGGCAGGCTGTAATCCAACCAGGTCACACAACCTGGGATTTAAAGGTTTCCCATCAACCTGCTCGGTTCCGGAGGTCAGCGTGGGGGTGGGGGGGGGGGGTGGCGCCCTGGCTGATATCAGATTGTGCCTGGTTCCTGTTCCCATTTACACAGTGTAATTATATTTACCAGGACACATCCCAAGGTACTGGAAATTCGCACATTGTAAATATATTGCACTAGTTACCAGCCGGTCAAAATGACAGATCATACCACTGTCAGCGCCGGCCGCAGTGCGCACCCAAACAGAGCAATTTAATTGCTCTGATGGGCGCCATCTAGTGGTCGCTGGTGCGCAAATCACTTGAATTCCCCCATAGAGGTGAGGAGCAGTGTTAGTCTTTTATTATATAGAATCCTATTTAGGGGTTAAATCAGAGACTGACTGTTCCTCATGTGAGTATATCACTACTCCAAACATAATACAGCCAGGAGCAAGGGGAAGGAAACGCCACAATATGGAAACAAGATTCCAACCACAAATTGTTCCGCCACATCCCCAAATATCATTCCGTACAGTCCAGAAGCTCCGATATTTCCACTAGTCAGCTAATTCCCTAAACACAGCAAAGCTCTGATTATATTATACAAAGAGTGTAACCGAGAGAACACACACAGTATTCTGTAACCCAGACCCCAGAGACCTCTGCATACAATGTCCATTACACAGTCACTCACTACAGGACTCCTACCCAGGTATTATACACGCCTCCTGCGCCATCACACAGCCACTCACTCTCCAGGTATTACCATACACCCACCTCCTGCGCCATCACACAGCCACTCACTCTCCAGGTATTACCATACACATCACCTCCTGCGCCATCACACAGGTACTCACTCCCCAGGTATTACCATACACCCACCTCCTGCGCCATCACACAGCCACTCACACCCCAGGTATTACCATACACCCACCTCCTGCGCCATCACACAGCCACTCACCCCCCCAGGTATTACCATACACCCACCTCCTGCGCCATCACACAGCCACTCACCCCCCCAGGTATTACCATACACCCACCTCCTGCGCCATCACATAGCCACTCACACCCCAGGTATTACCATACACCCACCTCCTGCGCAATCACACAGCCACTCACACCCCAGGTATTACCATACACCCACCTCCTGCGCCATCACACAGCCACTCACCCCCCCAGGTATTACCATACACCCGCCACCTGCACCACCACATAGCCAGTTAGCCACTCACACCCCAGGTATTACCATACACCCGCCACCTGCACCACCACATAGCCAGTTAGCCACTCACACCCCAGGTATTACCATACACCCGCCACCTGCACCACCACATAGTCACTCACACCCCAGGTATTACCATACACCCACCACCTGCACCACCACATAGCCAGTTAGCCACTCACACCCCAGGTATTACCATACACCCGCCACCTGCACCACCACATAGCCAGTTAGCCACTCACACCCCAGGTATTACCATACACCCGCCACCTGCACCACCACATAGTCACTCACACCCCAGGTATTTCCAAACACCCACCTCCAGGTATTACCATACACCCACCTCCTGCGCCATCACACAGCCACTCACACCCCAGGTATTACCATACACCCACCTCCTGCGCCATCACACAGCCACTCACCCCCCCAGGTATTACCATACACCCACCTCCTGCGCCATCACACAGCCACTCACACCCCAGGTATTACCATACACCCACCTCCTGCGCCATCACACAGCCACTCACACCCCAGGTATTACCATACACCCACCTCCTGCACCACCACACAGGTACTAACTCCCCAGGTATTACCATACACTCACCTCCTGCGCCATCACACAGCCTCTCACACCCCAGGTATTACCATACACCCACCTCCAGGTATTACCATACACCCACCTCCTGCGCCATCACACAGCCACTCACACCCCCAAGTATTACCATAAACACCTCCTGCGCCATCACACAGCCACTCACACCCCAGGTATTACCATACACCCACCTCCTGCACCATCACACAGCCACTCACTCCCCAGGTATTACCATACACCCACCTCCTGCGCCATCACACAGGTACTCACTCCCCAGGTATTACCATACACACACCTCCTGCACCATCACACAGCCACTCACTCTCCAGGTATTACCATACACATCACCACCTGCGCCATCACACAGCCACTCACTCCCCAGGTATTACCATACACCCACCTCCTGCGCCATCACACAGGTACTCACTCCCCAGGTATTACCATACACCCACCTCCTGCGCCATCACACAGCCACTCACACCCCAGGTATTACCATACACCCACCTCCTGCGCCATCACACAGCCACTCACACCCCAGGTATTACCATACACCCACCTCCTGCACCATCACACAGCCACTCACCCCCCCAGGTATTACCATACACCCACCTCCTGCGCCATCACACAGCCACTCACACCCCAGGTATTACCATACACCCACCTCCTGCGCCATCACACAGCCACTCACCCCCCCAGGTATTACCATACACCCACCTCCTGCGCCATCACACAGCCACTCACACCCCAGGTATTACCATACACCCACCTCCTGCGCCATCACACAGCCACTCACACCCCAGGTATTACCATACACCCACCTCCTGCGCCATCACACAGCCACTCACACCCCAGGTATTACCATACACCCACCTCCTGCGCCATCACACAGCCACTCACACCCCAGGTATTACCATACACCCACCTCCTGCACCATCACACAGCCACTCACTCCCCAGGTATTACCATACACCCACCTCCTGCGCCATCACACAGGTACTCACTCCCCAGGTATTACCATACACCCACCTCCTGCGCCATCACACAGCCACTCACTCTCCAGGTATTACCATACACATCACCTCCTGCGCCATCACACAGCCACTCACTCCAGGTATTACCATATACACACCCTCCTGCGCCATCACACAGCCACTCACTCCAGGTATTACCATACACCCACCTCCTGCGCCATCATACAGCCACTCACACCCCAGGTATTACCATACACCCACCTCCTGCGCCATCATACAGCCACTCACACCCCAGGTATTACCATACACCCACCTCCTGCGCCATCACACAGCCACTCACACCCCAGGTATTACCATACACACCTCCTGCGCCATCACACAGGTACTCACTCTCCAGGTATTACCATACACACACCTCCTGCACCATCACACAGCCACTCACTCTCCAGGTATTACCATACACCCACCTCCTGCGCCACCACACAGCCACTCACACCCCAGGTATTACCATACACCCACCTCCTGCGCCATCACACAGCCACTCACACCCCAGGTATTACCATACACCCACCTCCTGCGCCATCACACAGCCACTCACTCCCCGGATATTACCATACACCCACCTCCTGCGCCATCACACAGGTACTCACTCCCCGGATATTACCATACACCCACCTCCTGCGCCATCACACAGCCACTCACCCCCCAGTATTACCATACACCCACCTCCTGCGCCATCACACAGGTACTCACTCCCCAGGTATTACCATACACCCACCTCCTGCGCCATCACACAGCCACTCACTCCCCAGGTATTACCATACACCCACCTCCTGCGCCATCACACAGCCACTCACCCCCCGGTATTACCATACACCCACCTCCTGCGCCATCACACAGCCACTCACCCCCCAGTATTACCATACACCCACCTCCTGCACCATCACACAGCCACTCACTCCCCAGGTATTACCATACACCCACCTCCTGCACCATCACACAGCCACTCACCCCCCAGGTATTACCATACACCCACCTCCTGCGCCATCACACAGCCACTCACCCCCCGGTATTACCATACACCCACCTCCTGCGCCATCACACAGCCACTCACTCCCCAGGTATTACCATACACCCACCTCCTGCGCCATCACACAGCCACTCACACCCCAGGTATTACCATACACCCACCTCCTGCGCCATCACACAGCCACTCACTCCCCGGATATTACCATACACCCACCTCCTGCGCCACCACACAGCCACTCACACCCCAGGTATTACCATACACCCACCTCCTGCGCCATCACACAGCCACTCACACCCCAGGTATTACCATACACCCACCTCCTGCGCCATCACACAGCCACTCACACCCCAGGTATTACCATACACCCACCTCCTGCGCCATCACACAGCCACTCACTCCCCGGATATTACCATACACCCACCTCCTGCGCCATCACACAGCCACTCACTCCCCGGATATTATCATACACCCACCTCCTGCGCCATCACACAGCCACTCACTCCCCAGGTATTACCATACACTCACCTCCTGCGCCATCACACAGCCACTCACACCCCAGGTATTACCATACACCCACCTCCTGCACCATCACACAGCCACTCACCCCCCAGGTATTACCATACACCCACCTCCTGCGCCATCACACAGCCTCTCACCCCCCAGTATTACCATACACCCACCTCCTGCGCCATCACACAGGTACTCACTCCCCAGGTATTACCATACACCCACCTCCTGCGCCATCACACAGCCACTCACCCCCCAGTATTACCATACACCCACCTCCTGCGCCATCACACAGGTACTCACTCCCCAGGTATTACCATACACCCACCTCCTGCGCCATCACACAGCCACTCACTCCCCAGGTATTACCATACACCCACCTCCTGCGCCATCACACAGCCACTCACCCCCCGGTATTACCATACACCCACCTCCTGCGCCATCACACAGCCACTCACCCCCCAGTATTACCATACACCCACCTCCTGCACCATCACACAGCCACTCACTCCCCAGGTATTACCATACACCCACCTCCTGCACCATCACACAGCCACTCACCCCCCAGGTATTACCATACACCCACCTCCTGCGCCATCACACAGCCACTCACCCCCCGGTATTACCATACACCCACCTCCTGCGCCATCACACAGCCACTCACTCCCCAGGTATTACCATACACCCACCTCCTGCGCCATCACACAGCCACTCACTCCCCAGGTATTACCATACACCCACCTCCTGCGCCATCACACAGCCACTCACCCCCCAGTATTACCATACACCCACCTCCTGCGCCATCACACAGGTACTCACTCCCCAGGTATTACCATACACCCACCTCCTGCACCATCACACAGCCACTCACCCCCCAGGTATTACCATACACCCACCTCCTGCGCCATCACACAGCCACTCACCCCCCGGTATTACCATACACCCACCTCCTGCGCCATCACACAGCCACTCACCCCCCAGTATTACCATACACCCACCTCCTGCGCCATCACACAGGTACTCACTCCCCAGGTATTACCATACACCCACCTCCTGCGCCATCACACAGCCACTCACTCCCCAGGTATTACCATACACCCACCTCCTGCGCCATCACACAGCCACTCACACCCCAGGTATTACCATACACCCACCTCCTGCACCATCACACAGCCACTCACTCCCCGGATATTATCATACACCCACCTCCTGCGCCATCACACAGCCACTCACTCCCCAGGTATTACCATACACTCACCTCCTGCGCCATCACACAGCCACTCACACCCCAGGTATTACCATGCACCTACCTCCTGCGCCATCACACAGCCACTCACTCCCCAGGTATTACCATGCACCTACCTCCTGCGCCATCACATAGCCACTCACTCCCCGGATATTACCATACACACCTCCTGCGCCATCACACAGGTACTCACTCCCCAGGTATTACCATACACCCACCTCCTGCGCCATCACACAGGTACTCACTCCTGGACTCCACATAAACAGACTGACAGCAGAAAAGAATCACTGGGCCCCATCTATTCTGCCCATGTACACGCACACACTAGGGTTATGTTTTTTTGGGAGCCAATTAATCCGCCAGTATATTTTTGGATTGTGGTAGGAAACCGAAGTATCCAGAAGAAACCCACAGGGAGAACATACAAACTCCACAGTTAGAGCCATGGCAGGAATGGAACCCGTGACCGCAGTGCAGTGAGGCCGTAACGCTATTACACCATCCATACTGTGCCGTCACATGCAGCGCCCTCTAAACTGCCGCGGCCAACTGGGGGCAGGGAGTGGGCGGAGCTGGACTCTTATCCCAGGTATTATATACACTTCCTGCACCATTACATAGCTACTCACTACGGGACACCTACTGCAGGTATTCAATACATGACAGCTTCTTCTGGAGTGAAACACTGGGGAGGTAACGGCATATTTTAGATTATATCACTGTAGTTTTAAGCTTCCTTTCTTACCACTGCGGTCCTGTCCTGGTTGGTGCTTAGGTCCACCCTCACAGCACATCATGTCCAGCTGGCAGTGAGGTCCTGTCACGCTGTTCCTGCACGGTGCTCAGAATTCTGTGGCTAATCCTAGGTGTGACTCTCCGCAGCGCTCTGCTTCCATTCAGTATGCTGAAGGAAAGGCTGTACACCAGAGTTTCCGCCAGAACACCAGTACAGATGTAGCCGTGTTGGAAATCTACCACCTGACTCTTCTCAACCACTCAGAGCACTGATCCCAGACCAGCTGATTGCAGCTTCCAATGAGTGAATGCTCAGTCCTATAAAGGGAACTTCCTGACTGGCACAAGTTGCCAGTACAACATTACTTTCTGTTGAAGTAACAGCTCTGTGCTCCCCGACGCCGTCTCTGCACAATTCTAATCCATCTTTATCCAGCTCCAGTCTGGTTAACCTCAAGTCTTTGATTCCAGTTTCAATCCGGCTTTCAGGAACTTGGTCCTAGCGATAACCATCCCATTCCAGTCCAGACACACTCTGGTTCCAGTTCAGCTACCAATCCGGTTCCAGTTCCTGTACAAGTTTATTGCTAATCCCTGTTTACATCTTCGGGCCAGACACTACTAGAAAATGTATGCAACGCCTAAAAGTGCACACATTTTGGCTATGTGCGATTTTGGCTATACTTTGTACTAGATAGTCCAAATTGACTTACCAACCCAGTGGGAGCGAGCATTGGTATCGCAAGCTGTGAACACACTGTGCGATTTGCACTAACTTTCCTTGCGATTTTGACTATATAGTGAAAATCGCAAGGTTATATTGCACTGTGTGTGTACAGCTCTAGTCTACTAGCTAGCAGGTTCCACAGTCTTCCCTTAAGATCCATGAGTAGGAGCTGGATTTAGCCTCCCAGCTTCCTCCACGGTCCTCCGCTCCAGCTCCCCACGCCAGACCCAAGCCTCAGGTGTGACAGGTTACTCTTATGCAGTTTTCAGTATCATTAGAAGTTGGAGTGAAGTGACAGGTGTATCATGTGCGCCCTTGTGTAATGGTTACTGGTGGAATTTCCGCTCCCTATTTTATACATTGGCGGCACAATGAAGGTGTGGTTGGCAGGATAGGAGGAAGCTGTGTGTTTAATCCCGCAGAGTGAAGCCCTGACCTCCCACAGTAGTTGGACATAGGGGTCAGTCCGTGGCGCAGCTGAAATCTACTCGCTATTTTCATAGTAATTACATTCCAAGCTCCCAATCTAATTCCACAGCATAATGTCTGTGCACCCCTGAGGAGGTGACACAGCAGGGAAATGATTTACAGGACAAGATACAGGGACGCTGCAGAACTTCTGGTACACAGCAGAGCAGCATCACTTGGTCAATAAAGGACACGTCATTTATCAGGTGATTCTAAAAATAATGGGGCAGCGGGGCGGCACAGGGACGCAGCGGGGCGGCACAGGGACGCAGCGGTGTTGTGTTGGAGACTGGGTTCTTGTACTTCCAGATGGGAGTTTTAAGTGTTTTTCCAACATTTTACAGACTTCTATATGAACCCTGGAAAAATAGTGCGGGACATTTCTGTACCCTGATATACTACAAAGATTCTCATTTGCTGAAAACCACTAGGTGACCATCACTTTCCCGCCATTACCAAGAAATGCAGAGATCCGCCCTTCTGAGAACCCCCAGTACGTTCCTACGGCCGTTATCACAGACTATGTCCTGCTATCTCAGGTGACACTTTAGGGCTCAGGATGTTTATGTGACGTTGCATTATGTATAAAAGGGACCAGCAACATAACCATTTCCATAGTCTTACATCTCTCTGGAACGAGCACTGTGCCCCCCCCCCCCGCCCCCCATACCCTCATTCAGCACTGTCCCCCCATGGAGGAGTTTTAGGAGTTGACTTTGGTGATCTTCATTTTGTGCCCACTTCCAGTTCTACCATTGTATTGTACACTTTGTGAAATACTTTTGTCTGTCTAATGTCACAAAAGTACAAAACACTGAAACCCCCCTCCGGATCCAGGGCACAATGGCAACGCCGGGTCTGGTTTCCTGGAAACGTAAAGCCACAAGTATGGAAGGTGTGAGCGGGCAGCAGACACAGCCAGTCCTTATGCCAATGAATCACACAAGGTGACAGATAATGACTCAGCAGGTGAGGAGACACGAGACAGCGCAGGGTGACCAGTTACCAGAACAGACTAGTGCCCTACAGCTCACACAGCACTATGGGGGCAACCCCGCATCCATATGATGGGAGTAACAGGAGTACAGTCACACAGCACTATGGGGGGGAACCCCGCACCCCAAATAATGGGAGTAACAGGAATACAGTCACACAGCACTATGGGGGGGAACCCTGCATCCATATGATGGGAGTAACAGGAATACAGTCACACAGCACTATGGGGGGAACCCTGCATCCATATGATGGGAGTAACAGGAATACAGTCACAGCACTATGGGGGGAACCCTGCATCCATATGATGGGAGTAACAGGAATACAGTCACACAGCACTATGGGGGGGAACCCTGCATCCATATGATGGGAGTAACAGGAATACAGCTCACACAGCACTATGGGGGGGAACCCTGCATCCATATGATGGGAGTAACAGGAATACAGTCACAGCACTATGGGGGGAACCCTGCATCCATATGATGGGAGTAACAGGAATACAGTCACACAGCACTATGGGGGGGAACCCTGCATCCATATGATGGGAGTAACAGGAATACAGTCACAGCACTATGGGGGGGAACCCTGCATCCATATGATGGGAGTAACAGGAATACAGTCACAGCACTATGGGGGGAACCCTGCATCCATATGATGGGAGTAACAGGAATACAGTCACACAGCACTATGGGGGGGAACCCTGCATCCATATGATGGGAGTAACAGGAATACAGTCACACAGCACTATGGGGGGGAACCCTGCATCCATATGATGGGAGTAACAGGAATACAGTCACACAGCACTATGGGGGGGAACCCTGCATCCATATGATGGGAGTAACAGGAATACAGTCACACAGCACTATGGGGGGGAACCCTGCATCCATATGATGGGAGTAACAGGAATACAGTCACAGCACTATGGGGGGAACCCTGCATCCATATGATGGGAGTAACAGGAATACAGTCACACAGCACTATGGGGGGGAACCCTGCATCCATATGATGGGAGTAACAGGAATACAGTCACAGCACTATGGGGGGGGAACCCTGCATCCATATGATGGGAGTAACAGGAATACAGTCACACAGCACTATGGGGGGAACCCTGCATCCATATGATGGGAGTAACAGGAATACAGTCACACAGCACTATGGGGGGGAACCCTGCATCCATATGATGGGAGTAACAGGAATACAGTCACACAGCACTATGGGGGGAACCCTGCATCCATATGATGGGAGTAACAGGAATACAGTCACAGCACTATGGGGGGGGGGAACCCTGCATCCATATGATGGGAGTAACAGGAATACAGCTCACACAGCACTATGGGGGGAACTCTGCATCCATATGATGGGAGTAACAGGAGTACAGTCACACGGCACTATGGGGTGGGTGGGGGGGTGGGGGTTAAAGGAACCCCGCACCCATATGAAAGGAGTAACAGGAGTACAGTCACACGGCACTATGGGTTGGATTGGGAAGGGGGGGGGGGTTAAGGGAACCCTGCATGATCTATATAATGGGAGTACACTCACACGGCACTAAGGGGTGGGTGGCGGGGCACCGCCATATGATGGCAGTAGCACCAGCTGGGCATTCCCTGATCTGGGCACCACGTCTTACTTTCCACAATGATTGGTGGTGAATAAGGTCACAGTTTATTTTACTTTATTACCAGTTACTCATATGGCACAGTCACATCAGCCCCTGTACCAGCAGAGCTTACAATCTATTTTCCCTACCACATGGATTATATTGTCAGCAGCCAATCACCTTACCAGTAAGTTTTTGGATTGTGGGAGGACATACAAACTCCATACAGACAGGACCTTGGTGGGAATTGTACCTTGAGCCCAAAAGCTGTAAATCCGCAATACTAACCATTGTGCCACATTGCCATGTCCCCCACTGTATACTATATACTGTATGGGGAAATATTCGCTTTCGCTGCAGGCACAATGTCAGGCAGAGCAGGGGGTGCACTGGTAACGGACTGCAATGGCGCACCAGCGCACCCCCGCTCCTTACACTGCAAGCCGCGGCCTGATCAGACCGGAATACCTCATACCTCCTCAGCAGTATACGCCAAGCTCCTGACTCCTCACACTCCCCTCTCCTCAGCAGTATACGCCAAGCCCGACTCCTCATACCCCCCTCTCCTCAGCAGTATACACCAAGCCAGACTCCTCATACCCCCATCTCCTCTGCAGTATACGCCAAGCTCCAGACTCCTCATACCCCCATCTCCTCCGCCGTATACGCCAAGCCCTTGACTCCTCTCACACCCATCTCCTCCGCCGTATACGCCAAGCTCCAGACTCCTCTCACACCCATCTCCTCCGCCGTATACGCCAAGCTCCAGACTCCTCTCACACCCATCTCCTCCGCCGTATACGCCAAGCTCCAGACTCCTCACACCCATCTACTCCGCCGTATACGCCAAGCCCCTGACTCCTCATACCCGCCTCTCCTCAGCAGTATACACCAAGCCAGACTCCTCATACCCCCATCTCCTCTGCAGTATACGCCAAGCTCCAGACTCCTCATACCCCCATCTCCTCCGCCGTATACGCCAAGCCCCTGACTCCTCTCACACCCATCTCCTCCGCCATATACGCCAAGCTCCAGACTCCTCTCACACCCATCTCCTCCGCCGTATACGCCAAGCTCCAGACAACTCGCACACCCATCTCCTCCGCCGTATACGCCAAGCCCCTGACTCCTCATACCCCCCTCTCCTCAGCAGTATACACCAAGCCAGACTCCTCTCACACCCATCTCCTCCGCCGTATACGCCAAGCTCCAGACTCCTCATACCACCATCTCCTCCGCCGTATACGCCAAGCCCCTGACTCCTCTCACACACATCTCCTCCGCCGTATACGCCAAGCTCCAGACTCCTCTCACCCATCTCCTCCGCCGTATACGCCAAGCTCCAGACTCCTCTCACACCCATTTCCTCCGCCGTATACGCCAAGCTCCAGACTCCTCACACCCATCTCCTCCGCCGTATACGCCAAGCTCCAGACTCCTCACACCCATCTCCTCCGCCTTATACGCCAAGCTCCAGACTCCTCTCACACCCATCTCCTCCGCCGTATACGCCAAGCTCCAGACTCCTCACACACCCATCTCCTCCGCCGTCTACGCCAAGCTCCAGACTCCTCTCACACCCATCTCCTCTGCCGTATACGCCAAGCCTGACTCATCATAGCCCCGTCTCCTCAGCAGTACAAGCTAAGCTCCAGACTCCTCTCACACCCATCTCCTCCACCGTATACGCCAAGCCCCCGACTCCTCATAACCCCTCGACTCCTCATACACCCCCCCCGACTCCTCATACCCCCATCTCCTCTGCCGTATACACCAAGCCCCTGACTCCTCATACCCCCATCTCCTCTGCCGTATACACCAGGACCCTGACTCCTCATACCCCCATCTCCTCTGCCGTATACACCAAGCCCCAGACTCCTCATACCCCCATCTACTCTGCCGTATACACCAAGCCCCAGACTCCTCATACCCCCATCTCCTCTGCCGTATACACCAAGCCCCCGACTCCTCATACCCCCATCTCCTCTGCCGTATACACCAAGCCCCTGACTCCTCATACCCCCATCTCCTCTGCCGTATACACTAAGCCCCTGACTCCTCATACCCCCATCTCCTCTGCCGTATACACCAAGCCCCAGACTCCTCATACCCCCATCTCCTCTGCCGAATACACCAAGCCCCTGACTCCTCATACCCCCATCTCCAGACTCCTCATACCCACATCTCCTCTGCCGAATACACCAAGCCCCTGACTCCTCATACCCCCATCTCCTTTGCAGTATACACCAAGCTCCAGACTCCTCATACCCCCATCTCCTCTGCAGTATACGCCAAGCCCGACTCCTCATACCCCGTCTCCTCAGCAATATAAGCTTAGCTCCAGACTCCTCTCACACCCATCTCCTCCACCGTATACGCCAAGCCCCCGACTCCTCATAACCCCCCCCCACTCCTCATACCCCCCCCCCCCCCCCCCGACTCCTCATACCCCCATCTCCTCTGATGTATACGCCAAGCCCCAGACTCCTCATACCCCCCATCTACTCTGCCGTATACACCAAGCGCCAGACTCCTCATACCCCCATCTACTCTGCCGTATACACCAAGCCCCAGACTCCTCATACCCCCATCTCCTCTGTCGTATACACCAAGCCCCTGACTCCTCATACCCCCATCTCCTCTGATGTATACGCCAAGCCCCAGACTCCTCATACCCCCCATCTCCTCTGCCGTATACACCAAGCCCCAGACTCCTCAAACCCCCATCTCCTCTGCCGTATACACCAAGCCCCAGACTCATCATACCCCCATCTCCTCTGCCGTATACACCAAGCCCCAGACTCCTCATACCCCCATCTCCTCTGACGTATACACCAAGCTCCTGACTCCTCATACCCCCATCTCCTCTACCGTATACACCAAGCCCCTGACTCCTCATACCCCCATCTCCTCTGCCGTAAACACCAAGCTCCAGACTCCTCATACCCACATCTCCTCTGCAGTATACACCAAGCCCCAGACTCCTCATACCCCCATCTTCTCTGCTGTATATGCCAAGCCCCTGACTCCTCATACCCCCATCTCCTCTGCCGTATACACCAAGCCCCTGACTCCTCATACCCTCATCTCCTCTGCTGTATACACCAAGCCCCTGACTCCTCATACCCCCATCTCCTCAGCAGTACAAGCTAAGCTCCAGACTCCTCTCACACCCATCTCCTCCACCGTATACGCCAAGCCCCAGACTCCTCATACCCCCATCTCCTCTGCCGTATACGCCAAGCCCCTGACTCCTCATACCCCCATCTCCTCTGCCGTATACGATAAGCCCCTGACTACTCATACCCCTATCTCCTCCAAGGTATACACCAAGCCCCTGACTCCACATAGCCCCATCGCCTCTGCTGTATAAGCTAAGCTCCTGACTCCTCTCACACCCATCTCCTCCGCCATATACGCCAAGCCCCCGACTCCTCATAACCCCCCCCCCCCCCCCCGACTCCTCATACCCCCATCTCCTCTGCCGTATACACCAAGCCCCTGACTCCTTATACCCCCCATCTCCTCTGCCGTATACGCCAAGCCCATGACTCCTCATACCCCCATCTCCTCTGCCGTATACACCAAGCCCCTGACTCATACCCCCATCTCCTCTGCCGTATACACCAAGCCCCTGACTCCTCATACCCCCATCTCCTCTGCCGTATACACCAAGCCCCTGACTCCTCATACCCCCATCTCCTCCGCCGTATACACCAAGCCCCTGACTCCTCATACTCCCATCTCCTCTGCTGTATACACCAAGCCCCCGACTCCTCATACCCCCGTCTCCTCAGCAGTACAAGCTAAGCTCCAGACTCCTCTCACACCCATCTCCTCCACCGTATACGCCATGCCCCCGACTACTCATACACCCCCCCCCCCCCGACTCCTCATACCCCCATCTCCTCTGCCGTATACACCAAGCCCCCGACTCCTCATACACCCCCCCCCCCGACTCCTCATACCCCCATCTCCTCTGATGTATACGCCAAGCCCCAGACTCCTCATACCCCCCATCTCCTCTGCCGTATACACCAAGCCCCAGACTCCTCATACCCCCATCTCCTCTGCCGTATACACCAAGCCCCTGACTCCTCATACCCCCATCTCCTCTGATGTATACGCCAAGCCACAGACTCCTCATACCCCCCATCTCCTCTGCCATATACACCAAGCCCCAGACTCCTCATACCCCCATCTCCTCTGCCGTATACACCAAGCCCCTGACTCCTCATACCCCCATCTCCTCTGCCGTATACACCAAGCCCCTGACTCCTCATACCCCTATCTCCTCCGAGGTATACACCAAGCCCCTGACTCCACATAGCCCCATCGCCTCTGCCGTATAAGCTAAGCTCCAGACTCCTCTCACACCCATCTCCTCCGCCATATACGCTAAGCCCCCAACTCCTCATAAACCCCCCCCCCCCCCCGACTCCTCATACACCCATCTCCTCTGCCGTATACGCCAAGCCCCAGACTCCTCATACCCCCATCTCCTCTGCCGTATACACCAAGCCCCCGACTCCTCATACCCCCATCTCCTCTGATGTATACACCAAGCCCCAGACTCCTCATACCCCCATCTCCTCTGCTGTATACGCCAAGCCCCAGACTCCTCATACCCCCATCTCCTCTGCTGTATACGCCAAGCCCCAGACTCCTCATACCCCCCCCCCCCATCTTCTCTGCTGTATACGCCAAGCTCCAGACTCCTCATACCCCCATCTCCTCAGCAGTACAAGCTAAGCTCCAGACTCCTCTCACACCCATCTCCTCCACCGTATACGCCAAGCCCCCGACTCCTCATACACCCCCCCCCCCCCCCGACTCCTCATACCCCCATCTCCTCTGCCGTATACGCCAAGCCCCAGACTCCTCATACCCCCATCTCCTCTGCCGTATACGTTAAGCCCCTGACTCCTCATACCCCCATCTCCTCTGCCGTATACACCAAGCCCCTGACTCATACCCCCATCTCCTCTGCCGTATACACCAAGCCACGGACTCCTCATACCCCCATCTCCTCTGCCGTATACACCAAGCCCCTGACTCCTCATACCCCCATCTCCTCTTATGTATACACCAAGCCCCTGACTCCTCATACCCCCATCTCCTCTGCAGTATACGCCAAGCCCGACTCCTCATACCCCGTCTCCTCAGCAGTATAAGCTTAGCTCCAGACTCCTCTCACACCCATCTCCTCACCGTATACGCCAAGCCCCTGACTCCTCATAACCCCCCCCACTCCTCATACACCCATCTCCTCTGCCGTATACACCAAGCCCCAGACTCCTCATACCCCCATCTCCTCCGAGGTATACACCAAGCCCCTGACTCCACATAGCCCCATCTCCTCTGCCGTATACACCAAGCCCCAGACTCCTCATACCCCCCATCTCCTCTGCCGTATACACCAAGCCCCAGACTCCTCATACCCCCATCTCCTCTGCCGTATACACCAAGCCCCTGACTCCTCATACCTCCATCTCCTCTGATGTATACGCCAAGCCCCAGACTCCTCATATCCCCCATCTCCTCTGCCGTATACACCAAGCCCCAGACTCCTCATACCCCCATCTCCTCTGCCGTATACACCAAGCCCCAGACTCCTCATACCCCCATCTCCTCTGCCGTATACACCAAGCCCCTGACTCCTCATACCCCCATCTCCTCTGCCGTATACACCAAGCCCCTGACTCCTCATACCCCCATCTCCTCTGCCGTATACACCAAGCCCCTGACTCCTCATACCCCCATCTCCTCTGCCGTATACGCCAAGCCCCTGACTCCTCATACCCCCATCTCCTCTGCCGTATACACCAAGCCCCTGACTCCTCATACCCCCATCTCCTCTTCCGTATACACCAAGCCCCTGACTCCTCATACCCCTATCTCCTCCGAGGTATACACCAAGCCCCTGACTCCACATAGCCCCATCGCCTCAGCCGTATAAGCTAAGCTCCAGACTCCTCACACCCATCTCCTCCGCCATATACGCCAAGCCCCCAACTCCTCATAAACCCCCCCCCCCCCGACTCCTCATACCCCCATCTCCTCTGCCGTATACGCCAAGCCCCAGACTCCTCATACCCCCATCTCCTCTGCCGTATACACCAAGCCCCTGACTCCTCATACCCCCATCTCCTCTGCCGTATACACCAAGCCCCTGACTCCTCATACCTCCATCTCCTCTGATGTATACGCCAAGCCCCAGACTCCTCATATCCCCCATCTCCTCTGCCGTATACACCAAGCCCCAGACTCCTCATACCCCCATCTCCTCTGCCGTATACACCAAGCCCCAGACTCCTCATACCCCCATCTCCTCTGCCGTATACACCAAGCCCCTGACTCCTCATACCCCCATCTCCTCTGCCGTATACGCCAAGCCCCTGACTCTTCATACCCCCATCTCCTCTGCCGTATACGCCAAGCCCCTGACTCCTCATATCCCCATCTCCTCTGCCGTATACACCAAGCCCCAGACTCCTCATACCCCCATCTCCTCTGCTGTATACGCCAAGCCCCAGACTCCTCATACCCCCATCTCCTCTGCTGTATACGCCAAGCCCCAGACTCCTCATACCCCCCCCATCTTCTCTGCTGTATACGCCAAGCTCCTGACTCCTCATACCCCCATCTCCTCAGCAGTATAAGCTAAGCTCCAGACTCCTCTCACACCCATCTCCTCCGCCATATACGCCAAGCCCCCGACTCCTCATACCCCCATCTCCTCTGCCGTATACACCAAGCCCCTGACTCCTCATACCCCCATCTCCTCTGCAGTATACACCAAGCCCCTGACTCCTCATACCCCCATCTCCTCTGCAGTATACACCAAGCCCCTGACTCCTCATACCCCCATCTCCTCTGCCGTATACACCAAGCCCCCGACTCCTCATACCCCCATCTCCTCTGCCGTATACACCAAGCCCCTGACTCCACATACCCCTATCTCCTCTGATGTATTCACCAAGCCCCTGACTCCTCATACCCCCATCTCCTCCGCCGTATACACCAAGCTCCTGACTCCTCATACCCCCATCTCCTCTGCTGTATACACCAAGCCCCTGACTCCTCATACCCCCGTCTCCTCTGCAGTATACACCAAGCTCCAGACTCCTCATACCCCCCATCTCCTCTGCTGTATACGCCAAGCTTCTGACTTCTCATACCCCCATCTCCTCTGCTGTATACGGGTGTGGTTCATCAAATCGACAGTGTCTAGGTCGACAATGTTTAGGTCGACCACTATAGGTCGACAGTCACTAGGTCGACATGGATGGAAGGTCGACAGGGTTTCTAGGTCAACATGTGCTAGGTCGACAGGTCTAAAGGTCAACATGAGGATTTTTATTTTTTTTGGTGTCGTTTTCTTCGTAGAGTGACCGGGATCCCAAATTAGTGCACCGCTTTGCTCGCCATGCTTCGGGCATGGTGCCTTCGCTCCGCTATCGCTTCGCTCGGCACACTTTACCGTTCCAATTGTAGTCCACGTGGATCGTTAAGTATGAAAAAATTTAAAAAAAAAGAAAAATGTGAAAAACTCAGGTCGACCTTTAGACCTGTCGACCTAGAAACCCTGTCGAACTTCCATCCATGTCGACCTAGTGACTGTCGACGTATAGTGGTCGACCTAAACATTGTCGACAGACACTGTCGATCTTCAGACCGGATCCCGCTGTATACGCCCCCCTCCCCCCCCGACTCCTCATACCCCCATCTCCTCTGATGTATACACGAAGCCCCTGACTCCTCATACCCCCCTCTACTCTGCCGTATACACCAAGCCCCTGACTCCTCATACCCCCATCTCCTCTGCCGTATACACCAAGCCCCTGACTCCTCATACCCCCATCTCCTCTGCAGTATACACCAAGCTCCAGACTCCTCATACCCCCATCTCCTCTGCCGTATACACCAAGCCCCTGACTCCTCATACCCCCATCTCCTCTGCAGTATACACCAAGCCCCAGACTCCTCATACCCCCATCTCCTCTGCCGTATACACCAAGCCCCTGACTCCTCATACCCCCATCTCCTCTGCCGTATACACCAAGCCCCTGACTCCTCATACCCCCATCTCCTCTGATGTATACGCCAAGCCCCAGACTCCTCATACCTCCATCTCCTCTGCCGTATACACCAAGCCCCTGACTCCTCATACCCCCATCTCCTCTGCCGTATACACCAAGCCCCTGACTCCTCATACCCCCATCTCCTCTGCTGTATACACCAAGCTCCAGACTCCTCATACCCCCCATCTCCTCTGCTGTATACGCCAAGCCCCAGACTCCTCATACCCCCATCTCCTCTGCTGTATACGCCAAGCCCCAGACTCCTCATACCCCCATCTCCTCTGATGTATACCCCCAAGCCCCTGACTCATCATACCCCCATCGCCTCAGCAGTATAAGCTAAGCTCCAGACTCCTCTCTCACCCATCTCCTCCGCCTTATACGCCAAGCCCCCGACTCCTCATAACCCCCCCAGGCTCCTCATACCCCCAACTCCTCCGCCGTATACACCAAGCCCCAGGCTCCTCATACCCCCATCTCCTCTGATGTATACGCCAAGCCCCAGACTCCTCATACCCCCATCTCCTCTGCCGTATACACCAAGCCCCTATCTCCTCTGCCGTATACACCAAGCCCCTGACTCCTCATACCCCCCATCTCCTCTGCCGTATACGCCAAGCCCCTGTTTCCTCATACCCCCCATCTCCTCTGATGTATACGCCAAGCCCCTGACTCCTCATACCCCCATCTCCTCTGCCGTATACACCAAGCCCCTGACTCCTCATACCCCCCATCTCCTCTGCCGTATACGCCAAGCCCCTGACTCCTCATGCCCCCATCTCCTCTGCTGTATACGCCAAGCCCCAGACTCCTCATACCCCCATCTCCTCTGCTGTATACGCCAAGCCCCAGACTCCTCATACCCCCATCTCCTCTGCTGTATACGCCAAGCCCCTGACTCTTCATATCCCCATCTCCTCTGCTGTATACGCCAAGCCCCAGACTCCTCATACCCCCCCCATCTCCTCTACTGTATACGCCAAGCTCCAGACTCCTCATACCCCCGTCTCCTCTGCCGTATACACCAAGCCCCTGACTCTTCATACCCCCGTCTCCTCTGTCGTATACGCCAAGCCCCTGACTCCTCATACCCCCATCTCCTCTGCCGTATACACCAAGCCCCTGACTCCTCATACCCCCATCTCCTCTGCTGTATACACCAAGCCCCAGACTCCTCATACCCCCATCTCCTCAGCAGTATATGCCAAGCCCCTGACTCCTCATACCCCCATCTCCTCTGCCGTATACATCAAGCCCCTGACTCCTCATACCCCCATCTCCTCTGCCGTATACACCAAGCCCCTGACTCATACCCCCATCTCCTCTGCCGTATACACCAAGCCCCTGACTCCTCATACCCCCATCTCCTCTGCCGTATACACCAAGCCCCTGACTCCTCATACCCCCATCTCCTCTGCTGTATACACCAAGCCCCCGACTCCTCATACCCCCGTCTCCTCAGCAGTACACGCTAAGCTCCAGACTCCTCTCACACCCGTCTCCTCCACCGTATACGCCAAGCCCCCGACTCCTCATACCCCCATCTCCTCTGCCGTATACACCAAGCCCCTGACTCCTCATACCCCCATCTCCTCTTATGTATACACCAAGCCCCTGACTCCTCATACCCCCATCTCCTCCGCCGTATACACCAAGCCCCTGACTCCTCATACCCCCATCTCCTCTGCTGTATACACCAAGCCCCCGACTCCTCATACCCCCGTCTCCTCAGCAGTACAAGCTAAGCTCCAGACTCCTCTCACACCCATCTCCTCCACCGTATACGCCAAGCCTACGACTCCTCATACACCCCCCCCCTCCCCGACTCCTCATACCCCCATCTCCTCTGCCGTATACGCCAAGCCCCAGACTCCTCATACCCCCATCTCCTCTGCCGTATACGCCAAGCCCCAGACTCCTCATACCCCCATCTCCTCTGATGTATACGCCAAGCCCCTGACTCCTCATACCCCCATCTCCTCTGATGTATACACCAAGCCCCTGACTCCTCATACCCCCATCTCCTCTGCCGTATACGCCAAGCCCCAGACTCCTCATACCCCCATCTCCTCTGCCGTATACGCCAAGCCCCTGACTCCTCATACCCCTCATCTCCTCTGCCGTATTCGCCAAGCCCCAGACTCCTCATACCCCCCCATCTCCTCTGCCGTATACGCCAAGCCCCTGACTCCTCATACCCCCATCTCCTCTGCCGTATACACCAAGCCCCTGACTCCTCATACCCCCCCATCTCCTCTGCCGTATACGCCAAGCCCCTGACTCCTCATACCCCCATCTCCTCTGCCGTATACGCCAAGCCCCAGACTCCTCATACCCCCATCTCCTCTGCCGTATACGCCCAGCCCCCGACTCCTCATACCCCCATCTCCTCTGCCGTATACGCCAAGCCCCTGACTCCTCATACCCCCATCTCCTCTGCTGTATACACCAAGCCCCTGACTCCTCATACCCCCATCTCCTCTGCCGTATACACCAAGCCCCTGACTCCTCATACCCCCATCTCCTCTTATGTATACACCAAGCCCCTGACTCCTCATACCCCATCTCCTCCGCCGTATACACCAAGCCCCTGACTCCTCATACCCCCATCTCCTCTGCTGTATACACCAAGCCCCCGACTCCTCATACCCCCGTCTCCTCAGCAGTACAAGCTAAGCTCCAGACTCCTCTCACACCCATCTCCTCCACCGTATACGCCAAGCCCCCGACTCCTCATACACCCCCCCCCCCCCCCGACTCCTCATACCCCCATCTCCTCTGCCGTATACACCAAGCCCCTGACTCCTCATACCCCCATCTCCTCTGCCGTATACACCAAGCCCCTGACTCCTCATACCCCCATCTCCTCTTATGTATACACCAAGCCCCTGACTCCTCATACCCCCATCTCCTCCGCCGTATACGCCAAGCCCCCGACTCCTCATACACCCCCCCCCCCCCCCCGACTCCTCATACCCCTCATCTCCTCTGCCGTATACACCAAGCCCCTGACTCCTCATACCCCCCCATCTCCTCTGCCGTATACGCCAAGCCCCAGACTCCTCATACCCCCATCTCCTCTGCTGTATACGCCAAGCCCCAGACTCCTCATACCCCCATCTCCTCTGCTGTATACGCCAAGCCCCAGACTCCTCATACCCCCCCATCTCCTCTGCTGTATACACCAAGCTCCAGACTCCTCATACCCCCATCTCCTCTGCTGTATACGCCAAGCCCCAGACTCCTCATACCCCCATCTCCTCTGCAGTATACGCCAAGCCCCAGACTCCTCATACCCCCATCTCCTCTGCCGTATACACCAAGCCCCTGACTCCTCATACCTCTTACATTTATTAACCACTGCAGGATTCACAGTCTGGGGGAATGGTGACAGCCCAGTGTTATCAGCAGGGACAGATTAGGGTTTTCTGGGTCCCCATGATGACTGACTTATGGGGGCCCCTACCAAAAACAAAAATTTGTCAGTAGGATATGATGGTGATATTACCAAAAAGCTATAATGTGTAAACACTCCCAGCACCACAGATGTTCTCCACTTCGCAAAGTGTTGGGAGTTGTGCCCACTGCCCCATGCCAAACTTGTCAGGTGGATCTGGCAAGAGTGACCAGCTAAGAGGTGCTGCAGCAGCTACAGTCACCCTGAAGTAGGAGTCAGGGTGCTAATGAAGCCTGACTGCATCTACGTTTCTACAATGGAGGGGCGCAGGTGTTGGCACATTGACTCAGTCAGCGACTAAGTGGTCAGCAGCCTGTAAGACGCGCCGGATGCTCGCCCGGGCCCGACCAGCATTACACTGTGTAAGCACACATTCCTCTCTCCAGAACTAGTTACATATTTGCAATCCTCAGAAGTATTTCTATTTCCAAACATCTGAACAAGGGTCACCGTGCCCTGGCCGGCATCCAAAACATGGCTCCTCACCAAGAGGCGTCCCGTTACCCCATGTACTGGGCCCACATGTTCCTGCCGAGCAGGGTTACCCCTCGCTGCCCGTTTGCTGGGTCTTACACAGCCTGCCACATCAATGTCGCAGCTCTCCATTCCCCGCCTGACTGCAGGCTCCGCACTACCGCTGGGACTTCACACACTTATAGCTTATCAATAATTCATGTCTGGAGCTTTGAAGAGGCCTACCAGAAGTGTGACACGCGTGTGATGTGTGACTGAACACGGAGGGGGATGGAGAAACACTGGTGTGAAAAGCCAGGAGGTGCTATGTCCCCTCGGTTACCCTCTGCAGAAGCGCCACCCTGCTCATTGCCCCATACATCCGGCATCAGTCCCAGTAAACTTCAGGATTTGCAGCTTGGATTTATGCAGAGACTGGTGTCCTACAATGAGGCTGATCAGACTGTAAGCTCTGTGGCACGGTGTTGCCAGCTTCTGTGCTATTATAGGCCCCAGTGTCATGGTATATGGTCTCCCAGATTGTACAGTACTATGGGGTACACTGGCCCAGACAGAGGGATATTCACCGTCAGCAGGGCCTACCAATAATGGAGTCTATATACTATGGTGCCAGCAGCACACACGTGTCACGCTAAGAACAGATAACCGTATGGTGTCAGATCACACCGCACCCATCACCTGTAATCACACCTCCGTTCCTGTGCAGAGGAGCTTACAGTCTACATTCACCACCAGACTAGGGACACGTCTGTCACAGAACTGACCAATGGGAACAATGACAGCAATGCGAATAGGAAGAGATTTAATCCAGCGCCCCGTGGTACATAGCCATAGAGAAGGGGGGACAGTCCGCAGACAGACCGGGGGCAGCCGTGCCTCACACCGGCGTGGTCTCTGCAAGGGACATTTACATTATACCGGCTCTGGGCATACTCTATATACTGCTCTTCATGTATACAGACCCCTCAAATATTAACTGGTAGTGCGGTACGAGGCACATTGTGCTGGTGTGGAGGGGGATGACACCTCACTCAGGATAACAAGACACTGATGGTATCTATCATGGGAGGTGAGGCACATTGTGCTGCTGTGGAGGGGGATGACACCTCACTCAGGATAATGACACATACTGGTGGTATCAGTGGGAGGCGTGAGGCACATTGTCCTGGTGTGTAGTGGCCTGCCTGACACCTCACTCAGGATAACGAGACACTGGTGGTATCATGGGAGGTGTGAGGCACATTGTCCTGGTGTGTAGTGGCCTGCCTGACACCTCACTCAGGATAACGAGACACTGGTGGTATCATGGGAGGTGTGAGGCACATTGTGCTGGTGTGGAGGGGGCTGACGCCTCACTCAGGATAACGAGACACTGGTGGTATCCATCATGGGAGGTGCGAGGCACATTGTGCTGGTGTGGAGAGGGCTGGAACGTCACACTCTGTATAACGAGACTTACACAATGAGTATTGGTACACAATCACCGCACAGCTGCCGGTAACAATATCACTACTCGCTGCCAAGATACACACAATCCTCCCACACCCAGACGTGTGAATACAATGTTTATCTGAAGAGTAAATACTGAAGTTGGAATCTGCTGGGAAAAGGACTAAACTCATCATCTATTATGTACAAATGAGGTGTCCGGGCCCCGCCCAATAGCGAGACTTAGCGGAACTGAAGTAGAATCCGATTTTCCCCCGACCTTCCCGCGAGTCTTGCGATTATGATTTGCAACCAAGTGTTTTATTGTTTTGTTATTTACATATGATGAATCACATCCGATTGTGTACAAATGCATTACGGTGCGCACCTTCTCCGATTGCGATAACTATTCATGGCAGCCACGCCGATCTGCAACTCCGATCCGAGGAGCACGGGAACGCGCCTCAGATCAAAGTCAGCGGAAAATTACATGAGATGTGACACTTCATCCGATTCTGAGCTTTCTGTTTGATGAATCGGATGAAGATTGGTCATATCGCACTAGTAGATGGGGGCCTCTAGAGTTCCCACACAGACCACTGAGCATTGCATTCAGCATACATAGCAAGGGCTGTGGTACTGGGCGCTCTCCCAAATACAGACAGAGCATTGCATTCAGCATACATAGCAAGGGCTGTGGTACTGGGCGCTCTCCCATATACACGGACCAGGCACTGAGCATTGCATCCAGTATACACAGCAAGGGCAGTGGTACTGTGCGCTCTCCCAACTACAGACACTGAACATTGCATCTAGTATACACAGCAAGGGCAGTGGTGCCGGACACTCTCCCATATACACAGATCAGCCACTAAACATTGCATCCAATACACCCAGTAAGTGCAGTAGTACTGGGCACACCCCCATATACACGGACCAGGCACTGAGCATTGCACCCAATACACCCAGCAAGGGCAGTGGCACACAGAGTCCACTTTTCCATATATCAGACACTGAGCATTGCATCCAGCATACCCAGCAAGGGCAGTGGTACTGGACACACTCATACACAGACCAGGTACTGAGCATCGCATCCAGTGTACACAGAAAGAAGTGGTACTGTGCAGTCTTCCATACACAATGAGACGTGTCCAGTATGGCCGTGTAGATCCGGGCGAGGGAGCAGCGCAGCAGCTGGGGGGATTATGGCAGTGATGGGAGAGGCTGTTGGGCTTCGCTGGCTGAGAAGGAATGTGCGGGGATCCTGCGGCTGTAGAGTCCGGATAAGAGTCACAGCTGTTCCAGTGTCACAGACAAGAACCCTCTACAGAGAGAGTGCCCAGCTCGCGGAATGCCTCATCTGTAGAATGCCCATGTGTGTGCCAGGGCTCCCCAGAAGCAGAACCGGCGAGGTTTGCTCTTTAATAGTTCCAAACACCCCCCCCCCAATCCCCAAAACACTCTACAGGGGGGACAGGCAGTGATCCAGGAGGATAAAACCTTCAGTGGCCTGCAGTCTCTGGGAACAATTTATTAGTGTCTAGTTTGAAGTGGCAAGCCACGCGGCAGACCCTCGGCAAGCCACGCGGCAGACCCTCGGCAAGCCACGCGGCAGACCCTCGGCAAGCCACGCGGCAGACCCTCGGCAAGCCACGCGGCAGACCCTCGGCAAGCCACGCGGCAGACCCTCGGCAAGCCACGCGGCGCGGCAGACCCTTTGGGATCTGTAAATGTGCGGTGACAGAATCAGCCCCATCGCAGCAGTGGAGACTCTCCAACCCCCCAATCACAATCTCGCTGAGTGAGCGTTAGCGCAGATCGTTTACAGCTCAGTAAGGCCAGAGGATCAGCACATGCGGAACTTAGTGGGTTCAGGCATGCGCAGTGGAACCGAAAGCTCGGACATGAAACAGGGCTCTTCAATTGTTAGATCAGCCCCAGAGTTACAAGTAGGGCACCACGTGTTGCAATTCCCAGTATCTCTAGTGCAGCTGTATGACTGCCGCACAGTACTACTTCCCTCATTCAGTAAACTGGAAGCAGCAAGTTTTTCACTTTACAAAAGGAAAATCTCACACTGCAGTCATCACCCAACCCGTTCATGTCTGATCCACGGGCTGTATGAGGTCTGCTCACAAGAGCTTGCAATCTAGACTAGGGACAAGTCTGCAGGGTGCCAGTCACTTCAAGCCGAGACTCCACAAGTGTTACCCAGACCAGAGGGCCAGTTCACCAGGTGGAGAGAGTATGGCGCACACAGATGCAGAGTCTGGTGTAAGAGCAGGCAGGAGGGGGGACCCCAGTTTCTCAGGAACCACTCCCGGAGGCAGGGGGTCCGCTCTCACCCATTCAGGGAGAAATTCCTGCTTATTCCACAGACTGAAAGAAGGATGCGGGGGGAGGAGAGCAGGGGGGGGGGGGGGGGGGAGCTGCTACTACAAGAAGGGGCTGAGACATGAGCCCATTTGCTGGTGTGCATCCTAATGGCTGTCCTGAAACACCTCAGCCTCCTCCACACAGACCGAGTGCCAGTCCCCCTCTCCATCCTCACCAGGCGGCTCCCAGGACACAGGGTAAGAACTTGGCTCTGATCTGAGAACTTTGGCTGAGATTCCCAATGCAGGGAAGTTACAATGAGCGGCTGAGACTGTGGCAGAGCAGTATGGGGGTCATTCATCCTACCCTGGTTATAGGGTCAGTAGTACAGCAATGCTCTGGGGGTCTCTCCCTATACACAGTACAGCAATGCTCTGCGGGTCTCTCCCTATACACAGTACAGCAATGCTCTGCGGGTCTCTCCCTATACACAGTACAGCAATGCTCTGGGGGTCTCTCCCTATACACAGTACAGCAATGCTCTGGGGGTCTCTCCCTATACACAGTACAGCAATGCTCTGGGGGTCCTCTCCCTATACACAGTACAGAAATGCTCTGGGGGTTTCCCCTATACACAGTACAGCAATGCTCCGGGGTTCTCTCCCTATACACAGTACAGCAATGCTCCGGGGGTCTCTCCCTATACACAGTACAGCAATGCTCTGGGGTCTCCCCTATACACAGTACAGCAATGCTCTGGGGTCCTCCCCTATACACAGTACAGCAATGCTCTGGGGGTCTCCCTATACACAGTACAGCAATGCTCTGGGGGTCTCCCCTATACACAGTACAGCAATGCTCTGGGGGTCTCCTATACACAGTACAGCAATGCTCTGGGGTCTCTCCCTATACACAGTACAGCAATGCTCCGGGGGTCTCCCCCTATACACAGTACAGCAATGCTCCGGGGGTCTCCCCCTATACACAGTACAGCAATGCTCCGGGGGTCTCCCCCTATACACAGTACAGCAATGCTCCGGGGGTCTCCCCCTATACACCAGTACAGCAATGCTCCGGGGATCTCTCCCTATACACAGTACAGCAATGCTCCGGGGGTCTCCCCCCTATACACAGTACAGCAATGCTCCGGGGGTCTCTCCCTATACACAGTACAGCAATGCTCCGGGGGTCTCCCCCTATACACAGTACAGCAATGCTCCGGGGGTCTCCCCCTATTACACAGTACAGCAATGCTCCGGGGGTCTCCCCCTATACACAGTACAGCAATGCTCCGGGGGTCTCCCCCTATACACAGTACAGCAATGCTCCGGGGGTCTCCCCCTATACACAGTACAGCAATGCTCCGGGGGTCTCCCCTATACACAGTACAGCAATGCTCCGGGGGTCTCCCCCTATACACAGTACAGCAATGCTCTGGGGGTCTCTCCCTATACACAGTACAGCAATGCTCTGGGGGTCTCCCCCTATACACAGTACAGCAATGCTCTGGGGTCTCTCCCTATACACAGAGACAGCGATGCTCTGGGGGTCTCTCCCTATACACAGTACAGCAATGCTCTGGGGGTCTCTCCCTATACACAGTACAGCAATGCTCTGGGGGTCTCCCTATACACAGTACAGCAATGCTCTGGGGGTCTCTCCTATACACAGTACAGCAATGCTCTGGGGGTCTCCCTATACACAGTACAGCAATGCTTTAGCCAGTTTCTCTTGGTGTGTGTGTGTGTGTGTGTGTGTGTGCACATTTACACACTCACAGTTTATACAGTACAGGAATGCTTATGGGGATGTTTTTGTTTGGCACATCCATTGTACTAGCGCTGTGTGTGTGTGTAGTGTGTGTGTGTGTGTGTGGTGTGTGTGTGTGTGTGTGTGTATTGCATGTGGACATTGTACACAGTCACACACTTACACAGTAGAGGAATGTGGCTGATCAGGAACAGGAAATCATGGAACTGTACTGTGGCTATTGTAGTCTGGGTTCGGGGAGTATTTCGTGCAGACAATGTAGTTACTGTTCTTTTATATCTATTACTAACAGATCCTTACATAGCGCCGGCATATTGCGTTGTGCTGTACAGTTGTATCTAGTTTATTGTGAAGCTGTATACCACAGGGTGTGCGGGAGCACTGTCTATAGCTCTTAGAGACACACGTCCGGCACTCCATAATACAGAGGTTACGGAGCTGTTTACCCCACTTAGTAGACATGGCGCACAGGTCCGGCACTCCATAATACAGAGGTTACTGAGCTGGTTGCCCCTACTTAGTAGACATGGCGCACAGGTCCGGCACTCTATAATACAGAGGTTACTGAGCTGGTTGCCCCTACTTAGTAGACAGGGCGCACAGGTCCGGCACTCTATAATACAGAGGTTACTGAGCTGGTTGCCCCTACTTAGTAGACATGGCGCGCAGGTCCGGCACTCTATAATACAGAGGTTACTGAGCTGGTTGCCCCTACTTAGTAGACATGGCGCACAGGTCCGGCACTCCATAATACAGAGGTTACTGAGCTGGTTGCCCCTACTTAGTAGACATGGCGCACAGGTCCGGCACTCTATAATACAGAGGTTACTGAGCTGGTTGCCCCTACTTAGTAGACATGGCACATGTAGCATTTAGCAGAGATCAGACTGGCAGACAATGTGTAATCTGTCTTATATGTGCTGCAGTCTGTCTGATCTTTGTGAAGTGCCGCACCTGTGTTCTGTAAAAATATATCTGCACATTTTCTCACACAGTATACATATATATGGGGCATACACAGGTGGTACACAATATACATGAGGGGCACACACACCCCTATATCTATCTCCAGGAGACCTAGAAATTGTGACATTCAACAAACTCCAGAAAAGCATTATTATTTTTTACGGCGTTTGATGGTGAAACTGGTCGCCATCCTGAGAGGAACAGCTTCCGAATCTCAGCACAAGACGCGTTTTACACGGCAGCTTGTGAAGAGGGGAGGGAGCACAGTGGATACTGTGAATTGGGGGGGTGCCGCTGCTGCACCTGCAATATAATTCCTTTGTGTCCGCAGCTGTGGGGACACTTCCAGCCCGGCACTTGTGCAGCAGCTGCAGGGATCCCTTCTGCAGCCGCCGCTGCTGGGAAGGGGGGGGCGCTGTTGCAGCCGGACAAACGCCGTGTGCAGCCGGGAGATGGACACACCCTGCTGATCCGGCCGGGACACAAACGGCGGGGGTGCTGCAGCCGCAGAGGGGGAACGTCATCACCTTCCGAAGAACCGTCCTCTCAAAAAACCCGGTTTTCCGTAAGTGATCATTTTCTCACGGGGCCGTGATGAATCATGACGATTGAGAGAACACAATGAGAACTGAAAACTAAGAATTCTCATTGCACAACTTTCACATCCTGAATATGCCCCAGAGCACTTACTGCAGCAAATACGGGGATAATCTCTTCATCGTACAGCGTTCACTGTATAGTACTATATAGTGTGCACTGTCCCTTCCCTCCGGAGAGGGTGGTCACAGGACACTATGGGTATACCTACAGAACACACATTAATCTGGCAGAGTATACAGATGTGTCCTCATACAGCGCCTCTATGCGCCAGGTCCTGTGACTCCACTAGCGCCAGGCGTCATTTTGCTGCAAACGCATCTAAGTGGCAGTGCTGGGACGCACCAGGAGACACTGCTGACACAGGACACTTGTGTGTGTGGTGACCGTACAAAGTGCTACAAAGTAACAGTCACAGTCTTCACACAATACAAGTTGTGTTCCGTATACAGACTGGGGGCGTTTATCACAGATCACAAATTGCACGCAATCTGGGTGAGATCTTACCGCCCCTATCTGCAGGATGTAACACCCTGCACACGCAGGGACATCACTCTGAAAGGAGCCCGTCCCTGCGATGTGCCGGGGGGAGAGGTTTCTATGTATGCGCAGTAAGACTCACCGCCATGTACAGGGGAAATTTCCAGGTTGGGGGGGGGGGGGGGGGGGGACCTGCAGCAATCCCTCCTTCATACCCTGCAGGGATGCATATTATTTGCGGCTAGCCCCCGGGTATTTTCGGGGGACACCGCTGTAAAATGTTTAATGGGTCAATCACACACAATAGACAAGTGTCATATCACATTGATCAGCGCAGTCACCTCATGCGTCCTAGTCATGTTGCCAAGGCGCATTATTTGCAAACAGACGCATTAGGACAGCTGCACGGGCACTCACAGCAGGCATCTCACGCTGCATGGCGTATTGCGGCTAGATGTACGAGGACACCTCTGTAGGGACAGGTCTGTAGTCCCGGCATTGTGCATCAGGAAACGTGTCTATATGCAGGCCATCATACAGTCTGACCCATGGGCCTCCCTATAAGTGCCCGTACAGGCCATTTCCTCCATTAATGATCCACTACTACATGAACCCAACTGTACCCGGATTACCCATTACCTCTTCTACAATGGTATCACACTGCTGAAATCTGCAGCCAGCTTTGAGGTTATTGCACCAATGTATTTACTAATTGTAAGCTGAGGCTCCTTCCCATTTGCCCCAGGTCAGAGACAGCCCTCTCCCCCAGGCGCCCAGCGACGCCCCCGGCCCTCTCCCCCCAGGCGCCCCCGGCCCTCTCCCCCCAGGCGCCCCCGGCCCTCTCCCCCCAGGCGCCCCCGGCCCCCTCCCCCCAGGCGCCCCCGGCCCCCTCACCCCAGGCGCCCCCGGCCCCCTCACCCCAGGCGCCCCCGGCCCCCTCACCCCAGGCGCCCCCGGCCCCCTCACCCCAGGCGCCCCCGGCCCTCTCACCCCAGGCGCCCCCGGCCCTCTCACCCCAGGCGCCCCCGGCCCTCTCACCCCAGGCGCCCAGCGGCACCCCCGGCCCTCTCCCCCAGGCGCCCAGCGGCACCCCCGGCCCTCTCCCCCAGGCGCCCAGCGGCACCCCCGGCCAGCTAGAATATCCGATCGATGATCTGGTCAGCCGCCAGCTACAGATAAAGAACAAACTGAGGAGACTTCTGGCCATTGTGTTCCCACTTCCCAAAGTCATTAGATGTCTGTGGAGGAGCAGAGTCCACGCTGTGCGCCAGGAAGCGCCAGACCCGGCGTACAGACACCAGCCCTCACTTCTGCTGAGCGGGGGATAGAATAGAAACACGAATCCCATTACTTTCTGGCTGTAAGACACAGCAGGGGTTCATTACACGGGGGCTGGAGAGGAGGGGCAGGAAGGGGTCCACATGCCCAGGGTATTACCATCAAGGCTGGTTACCCAAGGTCAGTCTGAGACCATAGGTGCACTACAAACCCCAGCATGCCCCACAAAATACTCATAGGTATGAAAAACACACAAGCAGCAGGTGGTCAGCATTGACAAGCGACAATTCTAGGGACAAATCCTTATCGGCAGCAGCCAGTTACGGAATCCATATCTGGACGCGTTTATACAACACTGGACCCAGATACTGAGCCCCCATTACTGGCCGGAATTACAGACAGCGTACAGGAGGGGGGGGGGGGGGGACAGCTACCAGCCCCAGTAGCTTCTCTGCATGTAGTATCAGTATTTGGGGGACTATTTAGCCAGCTCTTCCAATGACGTAGTCCCCACAGAAATAGGGACAGCTTTGCGGAGCTGCTGCAGAAGATCTCCCATTACTGCTGCGGACCCTTAGTACATCCCGGGGGAAATGCAGAAGCCGCAGCTTTCAGAGGGTTTTCTGCAAAAACTCATATGCCCCAAAATCTGCCGTCATGGGCCTCTATGGATAGAGATCACAGCGACAGCCGATCAGGTCTAGACACGCCCGTCGCCTCCCTTTAGAACAGGGATCTATGGATCCCAAGCGGTTGTGGAACTACACACCAGCATGCCCTGCAACAGTTTTAGCATGGCCAAGTAGCAAAACTGTAGCAGGGCATGCTGTTCTGTGTAGTTCCACAACAGCTGGAGGGTCAAAGGTTCCCCATTCCTGCTTTAGGATTGTTGCACAAGCCGATCCAACAACCGCTGTGACCGTAACACGACCTTTAATAACCTAAATCCACCCACACAAACCAGACTCTGGTCATTCGTCCTCCAGGTCACCACTTAGGGCAGGGACTCCAGCTGATGTGGAACTACACATCCCAGCATGCCCTGACAATTTTAGAATGCCCAAAACAGTGGCAGGGTATGCTGGGATGTGTAGTGCCACAGGCTGCCTACCCCTGACCTATAGTTGCTCACAGGTCACTACGGCGTCTTATGGGCAGATCTCAGACAGGCAATCATTCATCGCTTACATTACCAGGCGCTGCCCAGGCGGTATCCCTTACCAGACGTACTGAGAGACATGGCGGATCTGGGGTTATCCCACATCACAGGCGAACGCCACCGGAAAGTCAGCTCAGAGCTTGATAAATAGCATGATTATAGCGCCCCATACATTGTACATGACGGGTGGTGGGCTACAATCCTGGCACCAATGCAGGCGATATATTGATGACACCACCTGCGTCAGCCCTAACACCATTAGCTGCGAGACATAAGACTCTGGGAAAGTCATGTGGAAAAGATTTCTGCATGTCGGAGCAAATTAATTAATATTCATTGGCCCTACATCTGCAAGCACTGGCGCCAAATAGGAGCAAACCACAGTGTGTATAGAATCGGGCGTAACAGCGGTGGGTGACCCAACAGCCAGGCATCACCCAGAGTACATACAGCCTGAAGTCTGCCTCAGACCAGCAGAATAGTGCGCCTGGGCCAGAAGCCCAGGGTTCCCCCATACAAAGCTACCCCCCAGCATTGGGGTCAGTGTGGCACATGTGGCCAGGGGTTTCTGTGTGGCATAACGCGAGCTGGGGCACTACAGGGTGTGTGTAACACTTGTCGCTGGGCGTACTTGCCCCAGTACTGCACCCACAAGCCCTAATCCGGCCCTGCAGAACATCACCTTTCTGTGCAGGCCGTCGCACCACATCCCTCCGCTATAATACATGGCTTGTTTGTATTTATCACCAAGTGCAAGGCAGAAGTCTTAGGGGGACATTTACTAAGCAGTGATAAGAGTGGAGAAATGAGCCAGTGGAGAAATTTCCCCATCAACCAATCAGCAGCTCTGTATTATTTTAAAGTATGCAAATTATAGATATTACTTCAGTGCTGATTGGTTGCCATGGGTAGCTTCTCCACTGGTTCACCTCTCCACTCTTATCACTGCTTAGTAAATGTCCCCCTTAGTCACACAGCAGCACTATAGGATATACCAGGCATCCAGAGTAGATTTGGTCATATAACCCCCTAACCATGCAGGTCAGTCTCTCTTACTACCCAGAGTTCCTCCATGTCCCCACACTGCCCCTAATTGTAGGAGGTGATCGCTGCCACCACCTGCTTCCTGTAATGATGTATAGCTGCTGCAGCGCCTCTTTGCTGGTTATGCAGTCCTCTCTGGATCAGACACTGAAGTGTTACCCGTACCCCGCCTCACAGGAACAGACCAGAACTTTGTAATGGCTGACGGCGCCCATAAGAGACATTCCTATAAGGGCACGTGCCCAACACTAGAAGGGGGGGGGGGGGGGGGGAGGGGGGGGGGGGGGACACGTTACACGGCCTACTAGGACTATGCTGCCTGACACCTTGGACCAGGGGCACACCGGCAATCCCAGTGTGCACCCTCATCTGCTAGCCTGGTCTCTATATAAAGGGGGTTCCGGCACTACTACCGACACCGTCAGCACCAGTTGTCGTATGTTGGGTCGCTTACACTTACATGGACAGTGTCTAGGTCAACCACCATTTGTCAACAGAAAGTAGGCTGACATTGTTTCTATGTCAACAGGGACTCTAGGTCGACATGACAAAAGGTCGAGGAGTTCTCACTTTTGGTGTAGTCTTCCGTACAGTGACCACGTGGATCATAAAGTATTTAAAAAAAAAAATCAAAAAATGGGGGGGGGGGGGGGGGGGGGGGGGGAAGGTGAAAAACTCATGTTAACCTTTTGTCATGTTGACCTAGAACAATGATGGCTAACCTTGACACTCCAGCTGTTGAACTACACATCCCAGCATGCCCTGCATCAGTTTTAGCATGGCCAAATAGCAAAAATGGTGCAGGGCATGCTGGGATGTGTAGTTCAACAGCTGGAGTGTCAAGGTTAGCCATCACCGACTTAGAACATCCCAATCTAGAACCCATGCCGACCCAATTACTGTCGACCAATAGTCAACCTAGACAGTGTCAACCTATGTGTGATTGACCTAAATACTGGATCCCGTCAGCACCGAGGGCCCTGCCCTCTGGTTCTCACACCCACACCCATCTTCAGGGTCCAGCACCCCCCTGGACCAGATTCATCCTCTGACATCTGCCTGATCCTGTGGGTGCAGCCTGGCTCGCTGGGGACCCCCTGATCTCCCCGGGCCTGTCCCCTGGTTCTCCCCATCATACAGAAGTAGCATTTCAGGAGCTTCACCAATACCCAGCTATACACTGTACACAGAGATATGAGGTTGGACTTGTTTTCGGGGCGTCTCCTGCTAATATGAGGACACTGCAGCAAGTTGAGACGGGCTCGTGTGTCAGAGCTGGGGGAGGGGGGGTAATGTGTATTTATCAGCGCTGACAATAAGACTGAAAGGGAACGTACTCGCCAAACATCCTTGAGAAGGTTCTCACAGCACTAACCACCCATGCAGAACAGCGGGCAGCACTGGCACCTGCTCCGTATTACCAGCCTGTGTTAGAGCCTGGCATAGCCCTGGAGGGTCCCCCTGAGCCGCAGCAGGGGGGAGACTGCGCAGAGACCCCGGTGTATACGTACAAGCTGCTTATAGCAACCAGAGCACTTAAAGGCTTTATTCAATCTTCTACTTACCTCCTGCTGTCACCTGAGTGCCACCATCATTACACTTCAGCAGGTGGCAGCACTGAATGGGTACATTGATCCGACACCCCGGTATAAAGCAGAGGTGACAGGGGGGCAGCAATTGTGCATACTGCCATTAAGGGAAGGTAATGTGTGAGGGGCATGGGGCTACACCGTTACAGCATTGGGGCATGGCTGCCACTGCGGGTAAAGCACAATGCCCACTCAGTGCCATGCTGTGTGGTGATCCAGACACCCCCCTGGCAGGCATGTGGCACAGGCTCAGGACCTATACCCCCCCTCCAGCTGTCCTGGTATACACCATGCAGCAAGTGAGGAGTGCCGCATTACTAGGGGCGGAACATGTGCTAGCCACACCCCCTCGCAGGCTGGCCACACCCCTGTGCAGCGAGTCACAGTAGCGCACAGCAGGCACCAGAGTGTCTGAATGTTCCTCATGTTTGGGAAACGCTTCTTGTGGGGGCGCTGTGTGTCCCAATCAGAGCAGAGTAATGGGTGCAGGACGGCGGGGAATGTCTGGGACAGCTAGAAAACAAGTGCACATAACAGATAAAGGCGGATGTTGTAGCAGTTTGTGCAGACGGAGCAGTGTTCTCTACAACGCAACATATTGGGCAGCCATCACACACACACTTGTGTCACACAGACTGCTGCTGTGTACAGAACACACAATAGGACCCCACAACGTGGCCGGTCACAGGTTTCATACAGCGGAATAGCGGGTAACTGGGGGTCACCGAGTTTGGAGTGCAGTCACAGTCCTATTGCACAATAGTGTGTAGTCAGCGTGTGCGATACAACATTCACCAGAAATAGACGTTCCCCAGTTCCAGAACTGCAGCCAGCCCAAACCCCGGGGAATAATGAGGTTCACAATTCCTGAGACTTATGTACTGTGCAGACATGAAAGTGACGCAACAGCTACCAAGAGACTCCATCCAGATGTTTGCTGGGGACTCAGACGGACGTCACTGTGGCCAATTACACATCACATACGTCCTACACTACTGCTGCAGTCACGCCAAACAGCTGGCGTCTTGTTCCGAAAATGTCTTAGTCGCAATACGATAGGACTGGGACGCACCAGGAGACTGCGCTGAGTAATGTGATATATTACACCTGTATACTGTGTGTGACTGAGGCAGTATACGGAGCACAATGTGACTAGAACACACCAGGAGACTGCGCTGAGTAATGTGATATATGACACCTGTATACTGTGTGTGACTGAGGCTGTATACGGAGCACAATGTGACTAGGATGCACCAGGAGACTGCGCTGAGTAATGTGATATGTGACACCTGTATACTGTGTGTGACTGAGGCTGTATACGGAGCACAATGTGACTAGGACGCACCAGGAGACTGCGCTGAGTAATGTGATATATGACACCTGTATACTGTGTGTGACTGAGGCTGTATACGGGGCACAATGTGACTAGGACGCACCAGGAGACTGCGCTGAGTAATGTGATATATGACACCTGTATACTGTGTGTGACTGAGGCTGTATACGGAGCACAATGTGACTAGAACGCACCAGGAGACTGCGCTGAGTAATGTGATATATGACACCTGTATACTGTGTGTGACTGAGGCTGTATACGGAGCACAATGTGACTGCGCTGAGTAATGTGATATATGACACCTGTATACTGTGTGTGACTGAGGCTGTATATGAGGCACAATGTGACTAGGATGCACCAGGAGACTGCGCTGAGTAATGTGATATGTGACACCTGTATACTGTGTGTGACTGAGGCTGTATACAGAGCACAATGTGACTAGGACGCACCAGGAGACTGCGCTGAGTAATGTGATATACGACACCTGTATACTGTGTGTGACTGAGGCTGTATACGGAGCACAATGTGACTAGGACGCACCAGGAGACTGCGCTGAGTAATGTGATATATGACACCTGTATACTGTGTGTGACTGAGGCTGTATACGGAGCACAATGTGACTGCGCTGAGTAATGTGATATATGACACCTGCATACTGTGTGTGACAGTCTCTGAATCTGTATACGTAGTGCTACAATGCATCAGCCACATTCCTCCCTTGCACTGTAGAAAGTAACATTGGTGGGATGCGCTATCTGGCACCCGCAGGGACAGGAGCTCCAGAAGATGCCAGTCCCTGCGATGTGCGCGTGCGGGGCCAGGGCTGCACCCATGTGCAGTCCCGCCAACCACCAGGGTGAATCTGGCGAATTTGACAGCATAGAAACCTACGTGGCTGCCGGCGGGATCGCGTGTCGGCTGCTAGCAGAGTTGCACGTGACCTAGCGGATCACTCACACTGGGCATCTCGCACTGAATGGCGTACGGAAGCTGAATGTACGAGACACCTGTACATCGGGACTGCAGGCACACCATTACGTCCCTTATGTTTAACCCTTGCACTGCCGGCAGCCACTGGGGTCCCCAGCCTGGAGCATTAGCTGCCCAGTTCCTCCTCCATGTTATATTATGTAGACAATGGACTCCGGCTGCTCTGTGTATAGTCACCGCTGACCACAATACCTACCAACCAGCCACCCTATAGCCTGGTGCAGCAGCCACGCGAGACCCTATAGCCTGGTGCAGCAGCCACGCGAGACCCTATAGCCTGGTGCAGCAGCCACGCGAGACCCTATAGCCTGGTGCAGCAGCCACGCGAGACCCTATAGCCTGGTGCAGCAGCCACGCGAGACCCTATAGCCTGGTGCAGCAGCCACGCGAGACCCTATAGCCTGGTGCAGCAGCCACGCGAGACCCTATAGCCTGGTGCAGCAGGCGCCAGAGATTTTCCTGGTGGGCATGGTATCGGGATCCTGGCACTTGGGATGGCGGCAGTCAAAACGCAGACAGCGGCATCCAGACGCTCAGGACCCCAACGCTTATTTTGCAAGTAACCCTCCCCGATGGTGCCCAACCCTAACATTACGCTGGTGGGGGAGCATCTGCCAACCTGAATGACATGCCCTATACTCCAGCGGTGAAGACATTACACCATGGCACTCCAGCAAAAGACTGGCAGAGCATGCTGGGATGTGTAGTTCTGCAGCAGCTGAGTGTACGACACTGGGAATAGCCCCCTGTGACGCTCGGGCTGTGGAAGAGTTAATCTGGGGAATTATCTGATCAGGTGGAAGTAAATCCAGAGATCTGCTGACACAGGTGACAGGGAATCTGGGCACACAGCAGAGCGGGCAGGCAGCGACGTGGCACCTGGAGCCATGGCACTGAGTAACGAGACTCATATGCTGGTCACAGCCGTGGTCTGCTCTATCGTGGCACTCCTAGTCCTCATGTGCCTCTGCTATTTCACATGCAGGCTGGCGGGGTAAGTACCAGAATATTGGGGTCTCTTCCTAGCATGAGACAGGGAGACCTTACAGATGAGCACACTGTGGTTCTACACTGGTGTGGAACTACAGGTCCCAGCACACAGCCAGGTTTTATACATACACCTTTCTATAGAGACATCTGTCTAGGCTGCCTCGTATGTGGATAGTTTAATGCAGAGTCAGTATTAGAAGAGCCATTAAATCCTTCCCCTATATTAGTGGTGTTGGAATGTGTGCGCACAGGTGGCAGTGGTATGGCAGGGTGTAGCGAACGCCCCGATACCACTAACAGCCCAGCACTTAGCCAATGGGGTGGTTACTGTAGTAGCAATGTGACTGTATAGCCATACACAGTTATGCATACGTGGAGCAGGTCGCCAGGCGGTGACTGTATGTGGGCAGCGGTGCAGGCGGTACCAGCGTCACTAACAAAGTGGGTTGGTGGAAATCTGAGAAGCTAAGTCCACCCTCCACTGTGTAGTTCTAACACAGTGAGAAGATGGCGGCCATCTTGGTAACGGAATGCAGCCTCCCTGGTGAAACAAACGTCAAGTATGTACAGTAGCGCCCTCCAGCTTCATAGAGATAAAGGTGGAGCTTCACTATCCTGGAGTTTGCACAGCATTGGGGGCATTAAAGTGCAATCTGTTTGCTGGTGGCCAAGAACGAGATACCATGGCATACGGTACTGGTCAGTGGAAGCTCCAGAGGTGGGGGTGCAGCACCATCCAAAATTCATATAGGGGGGGCACGCCAGCTGCCAGGGAGTCCTGGACGGCAATGTGTGGCAGTGTCGGGGTGGTGGTTGGTGGTATAGATTGTGCAGTAGCCTCACCTCTAGAGCCACCATCTTTACCACAGGAGACAGCGGGATACAGACAGGCTGTTGTGTGTCTGAGTTATTATTCCATTACTAGAGGCCCACACGGCCACTGCAGATCACACGGAACGTCGGCCAGAGAGTCCATACGGGGTCCATTGGATAACCATTGCCCAGGCAAGGAACCATCTCTGCCAGACCTCAGCAGGGTATAGGTGTACCATGCGGTTCCGGTATGAATGGTCGACCATGTTATGGTCGACCACTATTGGTCGACATTGACATGGTCGACATGGACACATGGTCGACACATGAAAATGGTCGACACATGAAAGGTCGACACATGAAAAAGGTCGACATGAGTTTAACTTTTTTTGGTGTCGTTTTTTGCGTAAAGTGACTGGGAACCCCAATTAGTGCACCGCTTCGCTCGCCATGCTTCGGGCATGGTGCCTTCGCTCCGCTACCACTTCATTCGGCACACTTTACGATCCACATGGACTACGATTGGAACGGTAAAGTATGGAAAAGTTCCCCAAAAGAAAAAAAAAAGTTAAAAAAACTCATGTCGACCTTTTCATGTGTCGACCTTTCATGTGTCAACCATGTGTCCATGTGAATGTCGACCAACAGTGGTCGACCTAATGACTGTCGACCATAACATGGTCGACCATGTGAATATAACTGGTACCATGCCAGGTGGTGAAATCGCTGGTACAGGACGTTACACATTAGCTCCACAGCAGCACCAGCATCAGCCCGGGCAGATTACTAAGTAACCGTGGTTAAATATTGTGGTTTAATAACGTATAATAAGTGTCCACGTGGGTGTTCCATCCCATAACCTGGCGTGTAAACATTAAGAGAATGTGCATCACTATAATCCCACAGAGGTCACGGTTCCCTTCAACACATCAAGGGATAACGTAATCCTAGAATAATGGAGCAGGAAGACACATCTGGACGACACCTGGCCGCACACTACCACATCTTAGCACAATACACACACACACACACACACACACAGAGACGGAGACTTAGAGTAAACATCCTTCAGGAGAACATAGCGCGTCCGTTTACCAAGAACCAGAACCAGTTGGTTCCCACAGCTGTCAGGCAGCAACTTGGTGATTAAACCGGTTCCTAGCAAAGATCTAGGCTGCCTAGTGGTCCAGGCTACAGAGTGGCTGCATCCGTTGTGTAGGTCACTGGCCCATTACTGCCTGAGTCACTGGAACGATTCTAGGCTACATGTCACAGAACGGCTGTATAGATCTTTATTTCCATATACGTCTTCATCCCTGTGTCGTACAAACATCTTTATTTTGTTCACTTGTAAAATGTACGGTAAGAAAACCAGACAATTGCAGAACTGCGCATCCTCACTCGCTGGGGAGATCGCACCCTGCCATTTGCTGAAGCTCCGGATTACTTACGAGCGCAACGTAAACAGAGCGAGCCGGAACCTCTTAGACACCAGCTCTCATTAGGGCTGCATCACAAAGTGGCTGTAAAACTTTCCTGGGTGCCAGCTCCTCGTGAGTCAGTGACATTAGCGAGCACATTGTGTAATGCTGATCTCCCGGCTCACCCAACAAGATCTGCTGGTTAAAGTACAAATGGGGCCAATTCCTACGGAACGCTGTACACAACGCTGTAGAACAATCACTTTCTTCCTCTGATTGGCAGGGCTGCACACAAGGTACTGGAGCTGTTCTGAGCCTGGGTCGGAGAATGGTGATGAGAGTGTGGCTTCTGCTGCTGGTCAGGCTCTCCGCCTGCGTCACTTTCCCCGGTAAGTGCACTTCATGGGAGGAGGGCGAGATTTGGGGTCACTTCTATACCGTGCGCAGGAACTGCGCACATCCCTGGGGCAGGATAGGACCCTTCACTCGCTGCCACCATGAATGGAAGCCGGGACGCAGCAGACGGGGGCTCCCCGGTAGAGTCACCACTGCAGCTGTTGTAACAATTATCAGTAAGTCTCGGCTTGTTGGGAGATTAGTAAGTGATCCTTAATCCGACACCTGCCTGAGACGCTGGGGAGAGAATTATCACCGCAGTGACACAATCGCAGCAATGCTCCGTCAGGTCACTGTCCACTACCTGCAGGTCAGTCACCCAGGTCACCAGCAGGACTTGTGCCTACACGCTACATACATGTACTGTCCACTACCTGCAGGTCAGTCACCCAGGTCACCAGCAGGCCTTATCCCTACACGCTACATACATGTACTGTCCACTACCTGCAGGTCAGCCACCCAGGTCACCAGCAGGCCTTATCCCTACACGCTACATACATGTACTGTCCACTACCTGCAGGTCAGCCACCCAGGTCACCAGCAGGACTTATCCCTACACGCTACATACATGTACTGTCCACTACCTGCAGGTCAGCCACCCAGGTCACCAGCAGGCCTTATCCCTACACGCTACATACATGTACTGTCCACTACCTGCAGGTCAGCCACCCAGGTCACCAGCAGGACTTATCCCTACACGCTACATACATGTACTGTCCACTACCTGCAGGTCAGTCACCCAGGTCACCAGCAGGACTTATCCCTACACGCTACATACATGTACTGTCCACTACCTGCAGGTCAGCCACCCAGGTCACCAGCAGGACTTGTTCCTACACGCTACATACATGTACTGTCCACTACCTATAGGTCAGGCATCCAGGCCACCAGGACTTGTTCCTACACGCTACATACATGTACTGTCCACTACCTGCAGGTCAGGCACCCAGGTCACCAGCAGGACTTGTGCCTACACGCTACATACATGTACTGTCCACTACCTGCAGGTCAGCCACCCAGGTCACCAGCAGGCCTTATCCCTAATGCTACATACATGTACTGTCCACTAGCTGTAGGTCATGCATCCAGGCCACCAGCAGGACTTGTTCCTACACGCTACATACATGTACAGTCTACTACCTGCAGGTCAGCCACCCAGGTCACCAGCAGGACTTATCCCTACACACTACATACATGTACTGTCCACTACCTGCAGGTCAGGCACCAGCAGGATTTCCTACACGCTACATACATGCACTGTCCACTACCAGCAGGTCAGGCATCCAGGTCACCAGCAGGACTTGTTCCTACACACTACATACATGTACTGTCCACTACCTATAGGTCAGGCATCCAGGCCACCAGGACTTGTTCCTACACGCTACATACATGTACTGTCCACTACCTGCAGGTCAGGCATCTAAGTCACCAGCAGGACTTATCCCTACACGCTACATCTATGTACTGTCCACTACCTGCAGGTCAGGCATCCAGGCCACCAGCAGGACTTGTTCCTACACGCTACATACATGTACTGTCCACTACCCGTAGGTCAGGCATCCAGGCCACCAGCAGGACTTGTTCCTACACGCTACATACATGTACTGTCCACTACCTGCAGGTCAGGCACCCAGGTCAAAAGCAGGACTTAATCCTACACGTTACATATGTGTCTAGTCCTCACTGTAATACCAGCTATGTTCCTCTGCAGAGAGAGAAAAGGACCCAGATTACTGGAGGAACCAGGCCCAGACCACCCTGAGACACGCACTGGAGCTACAGAAACTCAACACCAAGCTTGCCAAGAACGTCATCTTGTTCCTGGGAGATGGTGAGGGCAGATCCGGGGACAGTAGGTTATGGGGCAATCGAAAGTGGAATTTCCACTGAATGTGGCTTCTCTCGTGTTCTGCAGGTATGGGGGTGCCAACGGTGACCGCAGCACGCATCTTAAAGGGACAGCTTGCCGGGCAGCCTGGAGAGGAGACCGTGCTGGAGATGGACAAGTTCCCATACGTTGCCCTTGCAAAGGTGAGAGGGGTCTCCATCTGTCATGTTGATTGTGGCACTCTGGAGATCTCCCCAACTCGTCCACATCCGTCCATTTGGTCAGATTGACTTGTTTATAGGTTTATAAGCAACAGAAATGCCTGGTCTCAGGGAATCAGTGGCAGCTGCGGGTGACGGGCACCGTCGGACCCTCTCCCAGCTTCATTCACCTTGTCTGCTGCTCATGTCGCCAAGTGTAGCCCATAAGCTTTAGCAGGGTTATGTATCTTCAGATGCAGATAGCCAAGGCCGGGGATTCTTCACATTCTGGAACATGGTCAGTCTATGGAGGCTGGTGTCAGAAATTGATGGTAGCACCATCATACATTGGGGTGAAGCTAAATATTTGCAGCTATACCCCAAAATGTAAATCGCTAATTATAATTGTCGTAACACACAAACCCCCCCCCCCCACAATCAATTCCCAGACTGGGCCCTAAGAGGGCCACTGCCCAAGTACTGATCTGTTTTGACGATTCAAAGAGACTCAGACTTTATACAACGCTCTAGCCGTGGTCACCGCTATATACCTGCACCTGATCTTTTGCACAGCGCACGCCTGAGAACACAATACACCTCCCTAGTCCACCGCACCCAGTAAACGCATGACAGGTTCTGCAGAATGCTGCACATTCCCTTACTTCCTGCAGAACTCTACACGGCAGACTGAGCCCCACCATCACCCACAGACAGAGCCGCGATCCACACAACCCACTCTAAGTGTCACTGGTTTCTGTTACATAGCAAATTCATAGAGCGAGGGCGGTGTAAACCTAGATGGGAGGTTGTGTCAAACGTTGTCCTTTACAATTTAGGCGTCTGCGTGAGCCCCTGCACCAGCGGAGCTTACAATCTAGATTGCTTTGGCACACGGACACTAATGTAAAAAAAAAAAAAAAAACGTTTTCATAATCCTATTAACCAACCAGGATGTTTTTAGAGTATGGGAAACAACCCAAGCAAACTGGATGAGTACGTACAAACTCCACACATAGCACCTTGGTCAGGAATTGATAAGCAGCAATGCTAACCACTACAGCAACAGTTTTGGGGACCAGAGAATTAAATGAATCTATTTACAAACCTATAGTGCGGCCACGGAGGAAACGCTACAGTACTTGCACACAGGGGAATTGGGCCACAAAGCTTACAATCTCATGGTGTTGCGGCAATGCATTAAATCAGTTTGAGACCGGTACATAACCCGAATGCGGATGCCCCTTATTTACATTTCAGTGCGAGGGAAAGGTGGCATACCCCACAAGACCACCTCTCACCCTACACAGCAGATATATATATATATCTCCCTATCCACGGGGAGGCGGCGCAGGGAAGATGATGTGCACAGTAAAGGGGACCTCTGCACATTTTACTTTTAGTGGAGTTCTGACAGACGCCCCAATTCTGCACAACTTAGAGCCTGGACGTGATACGACTGTTAGTAAATATGGAGCAAACCATTTACACGTCCCTGCCTTTATGAGAGTGCCACGTGTCTCAACAAGATCCTTGCCCGTCAGTTAATGATCTCTCTTCACGTAATTGCTCTGCTAAGGTTACATCGATTTATCTGTAGACTGATTGCTGTGTGTACTATCTGCAGAGAACAGACACCACACTCACAAGCCTGACCCTTCTCTCCCACAGACGTACAACACCAATGCACAGGTGCCAGACAGCGCGGGCACTGCCACAGCCTACCTGTGCGGGGTGAAAGCCAACGAGGGGACGGTGGGTTTAAATGCAGCAGCCGTGAGGGGCCATTGTAACACCACCAAGGGCAACGAAGTACAATCCATCCTAAAGTGGGCTAAAGATGCAGGTGAGTGACTGGCAGAGGAAGGAACCATCCTGCAACTTTTACACAAATCTGAGGCCTTTGTCTATAGGGCAGCTTTCATTTCATACTAGGCATTCAATAAGGGGGGGGGGGGGGGGCAACCAAAACCCATAACACTGGTTACTTCGGTCAATAAATGTACTGACCAACATGGATACAATAACAGACAAAAGGAAGCATTGTATAGAGGGCACACTGGTGTGATGGGTCCAAAAACTGCAATCCGCGCCTGCAGACATTATCCCACTTCCTTCAAGCAATTGGTGAGGGAGCCCACTCGCAGACTCAGGATTTAATTCTTACAAATGGTGACAGGATATCCGACATATATGGGGGTGAGCACTGGATCCCAGGTGATCATCAAGCAGTATGGTTTAGTAGAAAGACAGGATCCAACTCCTGTCACACAAAAACAAAGGTGTTGGATTTTAGAAATGCCGACTTTGCAAAAATGGGGAGATGTTTAAGTGATTCATTGGTGGACTGGAGGAACTTGGAAGGAGTGCAGGAGAGGTGGGAAAAACTGAAAAGTGCATTACTAAGTGCAACAGACCTTTGTATCAGAAGGGTTAGGAAAAGCACCAGGAAAAGGAAGCCAGTGTGGTTCACAAAAGTAGTATCAACTAGTGTTGCTTTTAGGAAATACAGACTCAAAATAATAACGCCAAAGGTTATCTTGACAGACGGAAGGATGCTAAGAAAGTGATCAGACGTGCAGAGTCAGAAGCCGAGGAGAAAAGGGCCCAGTCGGTAGTAAAAGGGGGAAAAACTTTTTTTTATGTATATATGTATATAAGTGAAAGGAGAAATCAAATGGAGGAATAATAAGACTTAGGACAGAGAGTGAGAATTTGGTGGAGGGAGACAAGGCAATAGCAGATCACCTAAATCATTGTTTTTAATCAGTATTTACTACAGAAGGAGAAGGGATGGGGCCACAATTAAGTTGCAGGGACATTCATAAAAATAAGGTAGATGAAAGTACATTTACAGAAGAGAAGGTCCTAACAACTTTCAAAACTAAAAGTGGATAAATCAATGGGACCAGATGGGATACACCCAAGGACAATGAAAGAGTTAAAAGATGTGCTGGTTACACCGTTAACAGAATTATTTAACCAGTCACTAAATACAAGTGTCATTCCAGAAGACTGGAAAAGAGCAAATGTAGTTCCACTGCACAAAAGTGGAAGCAAGTAACTACAGACCAGTAAGCCTTACATCAGTAGTAGGGAAAGTAATCGAAAAACTATTAAAAGAAACAGTTGTGGAATATCTTAAAACAACTTACAGGGTCCAAAACAGCATGGATTTACTGGTGGGAGATCATGCCAAACAAATCTTATTGACTTTTTTGACTGATGAAAATAGTTCAATGGGGAGCTGTAGATGTAGCATATCTAGACTTTAGTACGGCATTTGACACTGTCCCACATTGCAGACTGCCAAATAAAATTGAAAGCTTGGGGGTGGATACAAAAAAAAAGTTAAATGTATAAGAACCTGGTTGCAGGATAGGAAACAGACAGTTGTAGTAAATGGAGTGCAATCTATGGAGGGAAATGTTACCAGTGGCGTACCCCAGGGATCTGTACTCTGACCAGTGCTCTTTAATATCTTTGTTGGTGACATTGCAAATGGTATTGAAGGGAAGGTATGCCTTTTTGCAGATAATACAAAGATTTGCAACAGGATAGACACACCGGGAGGGGTAAAATGAATGATTGATGACCTAGCTAGGCTTAAGAAGTGTTCAAGAACATGGCAACTACAGTAAAATGCAAACTCATGCACTTGGGTCTCAAAAACCCAAAGGCTAAACATAGTATCAAGGGTACTATAATGGAAACTACTGAGGAGGAAAGGGATCTAGGAGTCACTATCTCATGTGACATAAAGGATAAATATAGTATTAATGGCGCTATACTGGGGATTACGGAGGAGGAAAGGAATCTAGGAGTCACTATTTCAGGTGACAAAGGATAAATATAGTATTAATGGCACTATACTGGATACTACTGAGGAGGAAAGGGATCTAGAAGTCACTATCTCAGGTGACAAAGGATAAATATAGTATTAATGGCACTATACTGGAACTACTGAGGAGGAATGGGATCTAAGAGTCACTATCTCAGGTGACAAAGAATAAATATAGTATTAATGGCACTATACTGGAAACTACTGAGGAGGAAAGGATCTAGGAGTCACTATCTCAGGTGACAAAGAATAAATATAGTATTAATGGCACTATACTGGAAACTACTGAGGAGGAAAGGGATCTAGGTGTCACTATTTCAGGTGACAAAGGATAAATATAGTATTAATGGCACTATACTGGACACTACTGAGGAGGAAAGGGATCTAGGAGTCACTATTTCAGGTGATATAAAGGATAAATATAGTATAATGGCACTATACTGGGAACTACTGAGGAGGAAAGGGATCTAGGAGTCACTATCTCAGGTGATATAAAGGATAAATATAGTATTAATGGCACTATACTGGAAACTACAGAGGAGGAAAGGGATCTAGGAGTCACTATCTCAGGTGACAAAGGATAAATATAGTATAAATGGCGCTATACTGGAAACTACTGAGGAGGAAAGGGATCTAGGAGTCACTATCTCAGGTGACATAGAATAAATATAGTATTAATGGCACTATACTGGAAACTACTGAGGAAAGGGATCTAGGAGTCACTATTTCAGGTGACAAAGGATAAATATAGTATTAATGGCACTATACTGGAAACTACTGAGGAGGAGAGGGATCTAGGAGTCACTATCTCAGGTGACAAAGAATAAATATAGTATTAATGGCACTATACTGGGAACTACTGAGGAGGAAAGGGATCTAGGAGTCACTATTTCAGGTGACAAAGGATAAATATAGTATTAATGGCACTATACTGGACACTGAGGAGGAAAGGGATCTAGGAGTCACTATTTCAGGTGACATAAAGGATAAATATAGTATTAATGGCACTATACTGGGAACTACTGAGGAGGAAAGGGATCTAGGAGTCACTATCTCAGGTGACAAAGGATAATAGTATTAATGGCACTATACTGGGAGATACTGAGGAGGAAAGGGATCTAGGAGTCACTATTTCAGGTGACAAAGGATAAATATAGTATTAATGGCACTATACTGGAAACTACTGAGGAGGAATGGGATCTAAGAGTCACTATCTCAGGTGACAAAGAATAAATATAGTATTAATGGCACTATACTGGACACTACTGAGGAGGAAAGGGATCTAGGAGTCACTATTTCAGGTGACATAAAGGATAAATATAGTATTAATGGCACTATACTGGAAACTACTGAGGAGGAATGGGATCTAAGAGTCACTATCTCAGGTGACAAAGAATAAATATAGTATTAATGGCACTATACTGGACACTACTGAGGAGGAAAGGGATCTAGGAGTCACTATTTCAGGTGACAAAGGATAAATATAGTATTAATGGCACTATACTGGAGACTACGGAGGAGGAAAGGGATCTAGGAGTCACTATCTCAGGTGATATAAAGGATAAATATAGTATTAATGGCACTATACTGGAAACTACAGAGGAGGAAAGGGATCTAGGAGTCACTATCTCAGGTGACAAAGAATAAATATAGTATAATGGCACTATACTGGAAACTACTGAGGAAAGGGATCTAGGAGTCACTATTTCAGGTGACAAAGGATAAATATAGTATTAATGGCACTATACTGGAAACTACTGAGGAGGAATGGGATCTAAGAGTCACTATCTCAGGTGACAAAGAATAAATATAGTATTAATGGCACTATACTGGACACTACTGAGGAGGAAAGGGATCTAGGAGTCACTATTTCAGGTGACAAAGGATAAATATAGTATTAATGGCACTATACTGGAGACTACGGAGGAGGAAAGGGATCTAGGAGTCACTATCTCAGGTGATATAAAGGATAAATATAGTATTAATGGCACTATACTGGAAACTACAGAGGAGGAAAGGGATCTAGGAGTCACTATCTCAGGTGACAAAGAATAAATATAGTATAATGGCACTATACTGGAAACTACTGAGGAAAGGGATCTAGGAGTCACTATTTCAGGTGACAAAGGATAAATATAGTATTAATGGCACTATACTGGAAACTACTGAGGAGGAGAGGGATCTAGGAGTCACTATCTCAGGTGACATAAAGGATAAATATAGTATTAATGGCACTATACTGGAAACTACTGAGGAGGAGAGGGATCTAGGAGTCACTATCTCAGGTGACAAAGGATAAATATAGTATTAATGGCACTATACTGGAAACTACTGAGGAGGAGAGGGATCTAGGAGTCACTATCTCAGGTGACAAAGGATAAATATAGTATTAATGGCACTATAGTGGAAACTACTGAGGAGGAAAGGGATCTAGGAGTCACTATCTCAGGTGACAAAGGCAGGTAAGCAATATAACAGCAATGAGGAAGGCTAGTCAGATGCTTGGTTGCATTGGGAGAGGAATCAGCAGCAGAGAGAAGTGATAATGCCACTGTATAGGTCATTGGTACGGCCTCATCTGGAACACTGTGTCCAATTCTGGACACACACACATACACGACCTTACAAAGAAGGGCAACTAAAATGGTGCATGGCCGACATCACACAACTTACCCAGAGAGACTAAAATCTCTATGTATAGTTTGGAGGAGAGAAGGGAAAGGGGGGACATGATAGAGACTGTCACATATATCAAGGGTCTTAAAGTTCAGGAGGGAAACATTCTTCATAGGAAGAGAAGTATCAGATCGAGGACATACACCGAGACTGGAGGGGGGGGAGGTTCAGGGGAAATTTAAGGAAAAATTACTTCACAGAAAGGGTAGTGGATAAGTGGAATAGCCTCCCATCAGAGGTGGTAGATGCTAAGACTGTAGAGCAATGTAACATGCTTGGGATAGACATAAGGATATGCTTACAAAGAAATAAGGTTCAAAAAGGGTTGAGATTACCTAAAGGATAAAATAAAAAAGGGGCAGACTAGATGGGCCAAGTGGTTCTTATCTGCCGTCACATTCTATGTTTCTATCTTCTAACCAACACCCAGGATGTAGAATAGAGGAGAAACATCCACATAGTGCCGCTCTATGTGCAGCTCATTCTCTCCCCGAGGTGCTGCTCACACCGTAACCGGTCACCCCCAACCACGTGCCATCTCCCCATTCCTCCCCCCAAACCACATGCCTCGTGCCACATAGGAAGGGGGGGAAAAATAACTCTGGCATAATATGTTTTTATAGGGAAATAAATCTTTAATTAATGCACTAAAATCATAAAAATGTTATTGGAATATAAAAGCAATAAAACACAGATAAGATGCAATCACCTGGTACCAGACGGAGTTGGGAATTACACGTATTAGTTCCTTCTTGGGAAAGGTCGGTAGGTGGAACGTGCACTACGCTGGGGATGCGCCACTGAGCGGTGTCGCAGACACCACATAAAACCCCAGAACGTGTAAGCGTTAGTGCGGTGTGCCGTTCTCTCCTCAGCCTGGCAGGAGATTGCACCTCGTCTGATCTGGCTGGGGTGGAAGGTTCTAGATCAGAGGCATCTAGGAGTGACACAGTAAGTGGTACTACGGGGCTCTGCCCCACATCCTATCCTTCATCCCACATTTACTACAATGCAGCATGGGGACTGTTCTATCCCCCACTACATGGGGTCTGCACATATCTGTGGTCTATAGAGTAAATCACAGCGAGCGCTTCTGCAAAGTACTTCTATTACCCTATGGAAGTTCTAATATGCGGCCTGAGCGTTCATTTGAAGAAAAGGGAGAAGTGTGAGGAGGAAGATGAGGGAATCGGGGTAACGCTGGTATTGGACAATTGGTAACCAGTGTGCGCTACATACCAGCTTCATTGTAGATTTATGTTACACACAGTGCCTGAGATTGGGGGGGGATACAATAGATCTAAAAATACATATATCTCTACAGCATAAATATAGCTCTAATATAACTACATTTACATACACAGTATAACACAAATTAAACAATGCAAACGGTGTCTAAAGCAGGGGCGGTTAACCTTTGGCTCTCCAGCTGTTGAACTACACATACCAGCATGCCTTGCTAGAGTTTTGCCATTTCGCCATGCTAAAACTGTTGCAGGGCATGCTGGGATGTGTAGTTCAACAGCTGGAGGGCGAAAAGTTCCCCACCCCTGCTATAAAGGATTGCACAGGTAATCAGGCCCTGGAAGCTCACACCCCCTAGTAACAGGCAACCACTGCCCCAATACATACAGACGTCTTACAGTCCGTCTCAGGACCACCCCAGCGTCTCCCCCACAGCCGCGCCTACTATACAAGCTCCGATATAGGGACTTGCCCAATAGCTTCTCAGTCCCTGGGCTCTGCTCGTGGCACAGATGATTTAGGATAGGCAATAACCTCCCATACACTGGGGTATTACTGAACTCATGCTAAGTGTTCTCATTACCCAACATGGTATACAAGTCTCATTATCATCCACCAGGAAAGTCCATCGGCGTGGTAACCACAACCAGGGTAAACCATGCCACGCCAAGTGCCTCCTATGCCCACTGTGTCAACAGGGACTGGTACTCAGATAACGAAATGCCCAAGGAAGCGCTGGAACAAGGCTGCAAAGACATCGCCTGGCAGCTGATGTATAATATTCAGGACATAGAGGTAGGTGGCCACTACACACGCGCTGGAACTATGCCAGGTAACGCCAGCCGTCATTTCATATAAACATGCGATATATGTAGATTTATTCAGCGGTTACTTACATGGTCGGTGGTGTCAGAGATGAGCCAGAGCTTGGACAGGACAAGTTTCACTGTAAGAAAGAAGTGATGGTTAGCACTGTGGTTGGGTGGTCACACCGGAGATACAATACACGGTGCACACTGATACTATCCGTTCTCATCACAGGTCATCATGGGCGGAGGAAGGAAATACATGTTCCCTAAGAACACGTCAGACATTGAGCATCCCACAGACGAGAAGGCAAATGGCACGCGCTTGGATGGGTTAAACCTCACCCACGTTTGGCTGAATAAGAAGGATTCCAAAAAGGTACAGTCTAGTTCCTGATGCCACCAGCTGGCTCCTCGTCACACTGACAATGGCTGGTGGGCGGCAGCTGGGTAGGACAGGGGCGGCTGGTGGGACAGACCATCCGTTCTGTAAATGGGCAACAGAAACCTGCGCCTCCTACTATAACCCGTAGCCTCAGTACATGGTCCTTACCAGTTTCAAAGAAAGCAGGGAAGACTTCTTCATCAGGTCCAATCTCCATCTTACAGCAAATCTGAGATCTTTAATCCTACAGAGAGAAATCGGAAAATACATGGTTGTAGTATATGGATGGTCTGCATGGCAGGGTTTGTGGACAAGCCTGGAATAGATATCACACAGTATTCCTGTGGCATGATTGCTGTACCAGACAGAGCATGGCCCCCAGCCCACCAGGGTGCTACCACAGGAACCTACCAGATTAAACATATACGCAATACAGTGGATGGGGTGGCCCCAGTTCCCATATACTGTATTCCTGCACGGCAGAATGACGTTTCAGACTCTAATACAATTCAATTCCTTAATACAAATGCAAGTTTGAGTGAAAAATTCAGTTACAGGCAATTATGGCTGCATGGCGTAGTGGTTCCCAAACTCTCTCAAGGACCCACAACGGTGTATGTCTTCCAGGTCTTCTCACAGAAGTCCAAGTAAAATAATTAGCTCCACCTGTGGATCTTTTAAAATGTGTAAGTGAGTAATGAGTACACCTGTACACCTGCTGGGTGACCTGGAAAACATGAACTGTTTAAGGTCCTTGAGAACAGCTTGGGAACCACTGTTAGAGGGCAATGCTGAGACAACAGGAGCAGTCAGACAAGTGGGCATGGGACCGGAATGGGTGGAAGTAGTAGAGTAGTATCAGGTGGAGAGGAGACTGGAGCTGGTAGCACCCTCAGGAGGGCGTAATATCAGGTGGGGAGGGGACTGGAGCTGGCAGTACCCTCAGGAGGAAGTACTATCAGGTGGGGAGGGGACTAGAGCATGTAAGTAGACCTCTTCAGTAGTTGGAGAAGAATGGACTATCAGTAGGTGGAATGAAGGAGAGTGGGGGCAGAAGTGATGGAACTGGGAAGAGGTCATTTGACCAAATAATGCAGAGTTGGCCTTTGACGTAGGTAGCAGACTCAGTGAAGGAAGGTTGGGCAGGGGTTAGGCCGCCGTCCGTCACTAGATTTATATCATATTATAGACCAGTCATGTTGGTGCTGCTGTGGATGTCTACAGCCACTTAATAAATTGGTGCGAGTCACTAACCCAATATTCTATATCCTTCTGTCTTCCCACAGGCTGCACGTTATGTGTGGAATCGGGAGCAGTTAGTGTCACTTAGACCTCAGGATGTAGACTACCTCCTGGGTGAGTTATGTGGGGCCACCACTGACCAGTACATAAAGTGTCCAGGGTTCCCCCACACCAAGTCCTCAACAAGCCCCAACACTCCAGGTTTTAAATTATATCCATACCAGAACACTGATTATTAAATTGACTGAGGTACTGATTATGTTGCTTGTGCTTATGTAGCGTTAGCCTTCAAACTTGGCCTGTTAGGGTGCCCAAGGACCTAGTTTGGGAAACTGGTGTACATCAGTGGTTTTCTTTGGGACGTGTTACACAAACCTTATTACTCCAACGAAACACTATCCAGTTCTTGCTAAAAATGATTTTTTTGTATAGTAAGAATATTGATGTGCACTGTGTGTTGTAGGTCTGTTTGAGCCGGGGGACATGGTGTATGAGCTGGACAGAAATAAATCCACAGACCCCTCCCTGTCAGAGATGACAAGAGTGGCCCTCACCATCCTGAAGAAAAACCCCAAAGGATTCGTACTTCTTGTAGAGGGTGAGTGCGCTGTACGTAGTGTGCCATTCTGGGCCCCAGAGACCTCCCGTTACCACATACATCACCCTGTCCTGTTCTTAGGCCTCTGCTTACTATAGGCTTTTACCCCCATGACCCTTTCCGACAGCAGAGAACAGGCTGTAGGTCCCCACAAAGCACGTTGTGGATGTAACGTGTCCATAGGAGAAGCAGTCAGGGCCTTGGCACTGGGGTCCTGTGGTATGCCACGCAGATATCCAGTGGTCATTAGTTACTGGCCCTAGGGACTCCAGACCCTGACATCAGGTCTTAGAGAGGAGATGGTGACCAAGACCTGTCTGAGTGTTCTTTTGTGCTGGGACAGGTGGACGGATAGACCACGGGCATCACGATGGGAAAGCCAAGCAAGCGTTGCATGAGGCTGTGGAGTTTGACATTGCCATCGGTCTGGCGGGGAGTATGACCTCCGTGGAGGATACTCTGACCGTGGTCACTGCCGACCACTCCCACGTCTTCACATTTGGAGGCTACACACATCGTGGCAACTCAATTTTTGGTAAGCAACAGAAAGTTACAGCTTCATAAAGGCTTATAGGAAACACTTTAGACATAGGGGTCCATTTACGAAGCCTTAGAGAGAGAAAGCACCAGCCAATCAGCTCCTAACTGCCATGTTACAGGCTGGGCTTGAAATATAACAGGAGCTGTTTGGTACTTTCTCTCCAAGGCTTAGTACATAGACCCCTTAAGGGTCCATTTACCAAGCCTTGGAGAGAAAAAGTGGAGAGAGATAAACCTCCAACCAGCTTTGAACTGTCATTTCGCAAACAAAGCCTGTGACATGACAGTTAGTAGCTGATTGGCTGGTAGTTTAACTCACGCCAAGGCTCAGTAAATGGACCCATGTCTGATACAACAGTTTGTTGAGGAGCAGACAATGAGCAACCTTTTATCATAAACCATAGTGCACTGAAACCACACATTAAACGCCTCAGCCGGACATCTCTCCTGGGATAGAACCATTATCTGATCCACTGTGTAATTGTGTAAATTGCAGGTTTAGCCCCAGAACTAAGTGACACTGACAACAAACCATATACCTCCATCCTCTATGGAAATGGACCTGGCTACAAACTAGTGGACAAAAGCCGGGAAAACGTCTCCACCGTGGATTACAGTGAGTATACATACACAACTCATGGGGAGACACTAGCCAGCGTTCCTGCAGACAATACAAAGGTGACAGGGTGTGCAATGGCACTCCTGAAGATGCAGCCAGAGTTGTGTATCCTACTTGTACCCAGGGACAATATATGAAACAGAATAGCAGAAGGAAACCCGCCAGATGCTTCTTTATAACCGTATAATGTTACCACAAAATCTGGTGAATGACTCCATACAGTATAGTGTGACGATATGCATTTCTCCTTACATATATGATTTACAAGCTAGAGAACGTCACTCACTGAGGAGAGTCCTGGTCAGGGAAGCCATTCTCCAGGTAACATACTGTCCTACAGAAGCACCTGGAAGGTTTCCTCCTGCTACTTTCTCTTACTGAAGCTGTCCACCAAGCACTAGGCTACGTCCAGCTCTAACCCTTGTATACAATCCCTGTATTCCCACCTGCCACCGACCAAGATAAGCACCTGAAGCTCAGGTACAGACCCTCTGCAGGAGACCACCATGTGGATATCCCTAACTACATCCTTCGTATAGTTTGATGCTGAGTGAGGTATGGTCAGATGGTTACCTGTGCGTTTCTTACAGCCCAGTCCACCTACAAGGCACAGTCGGCTGTTCCCCTGCGGCAAGAAACCCACGGCGGAGAGGACGTCGCTGTATTTGCCAAGGGACCAATGGCGCATCTCCTGCATGGAGTCCATGAGCAGAACTATATACCACACGTCATGGCATATGCCTCCTGCATTGGGCAGAATCAGGACCACTGCAACTCACGAAGCTCGGGGCATAGTTCAAAGGAGTCTCTGACCCTGATGTCCACTCTTCTATCCGTCCTTCTCTCATGCCTCTTGTTATAAACAATTAGTGGAGACCAACCAGCCCTACCTCTATCCACACAGTCTCCGTTCTCCAGTTGGCACAGGCCCCAACTGCCAACATTCTTCCAGGCCTGTCACCACTGCGGAACCCTCACCACCAGCGGGAAGGTCTCACTGACCCAGATTTCAGTTTGTATAAGACACAGGCCGGTTTGATCTGATCGTTCCACCATTTCTGGATTTGTATAAAAACTACTCTGAAGAACCACAATTGTTTACTACAACCAAGTCATCGGAAGGCAGAGGCCACTGGTCCGACTTACCGCAAGAGCTATGGTGTCCTGGATTTCTACGCAGAAAGCAATACGCTTACCATTTCCCCCCCGAGGAATTGCAAATTGCGCACTGGAAACCTAAAGTAAAAGCTGTGATTTTCCCGTCTACATGTGTAGAACCGCCATATACACACAGCATGGCATGTCATGATGCACGTGTTCCTCCAGCCAATAGACCTACATATAGCTATAGTACGGGTCCCTGGGCCTGTATAATCCGCTGTACGTATACAGGAACTCAGGAAATCCATATAGCCATCTATTGATGAACACTTAACATCACTTTCCAGATACACGCAACACATCTAGGAACCTACTTACAGGGCATTCTATTACTTTAGGGGAACCATCATTGGTGAAGGCCCCCATCTATAGGCGCTCTGTGACCAGTCCTGTTTAGAACCAGTTATTACTTGGACATCAGGAAAACTGAAACAGAACCGCAGTAGATGCAGTCGGATTAGAGGCATAGGAGGGGTGAGAAGATTAAATGACCCCATTAACCTTCAATGCGGCAATCAGACAACACATGAACATCCCCGAGCGGCCTGTGTAACGTCCCCGTAGCCGCGGTACAGGAGGGTGTACCATGTGTGTAGCACCAGCTAATACAATACTACAGACACATATGTACCAAAGGGAAGAGTTTATATTAAGAGATTGTTTTGTACAGAGTGTCAGTTGTCGGTGGAATAAGCCATGTAATAAAGCAATATGTGATTGTACAGAGACGGAGGTCATTCCTGTGCTACAGAAACAAGATGTACTAACAGCCCAGGCCTGTCCAGTCCCAGGTATCATGAGAGCCCATGCTGTGCCCCATGGCAGGACAGGGCTACACTAACCGCCACCTATTCTGGGTGGAAGCTGCTTTATTTGTTCCAGTAGAGCCTCAGACAGGTGGAACCACACACGTTCTGCGGAGAACGCAGGAGTCCATTACACCAACAGTCCATGTTAGAGCTTACATAGTGACATTCTGACCGTCCACGGAACAGACCACACCCATCCATAACAGTGATATTCTGACCGTCCACGGAACAGACCACACCCATCCATAACAGTGATATTCTGACCGTCCACGTAACAGACCACACCCATCCATAACGCACAGTGATATTCTGACCGTCCACGTAACAGACCACACCTGTCCATCAAGCACAGTGATATTCTAACAGTCCACATAATCATTTTCCATTGCCCAGGCAACTCTGGCCCTTACTGCCTACACCCTGCGCCCATTACGGAGATGTGTTAGAGTTGTGCGCTGCGCTTTGGTCTCTCTCTCATGCTCACAGTGAAGCCACACCCCGTCGTAGCCCCGGAACTCCTATTTGCAGGGTGGGGCGCACACCAACTGCATACACCGGGAATGCCTATCCCATATAGGTAGTAATTTAGTGATGTGCACCGGACATTTTTCGGGTTTTGTGTTTTGCTTTTGGATTCGGTTCCGCGGCCATGTTTTGGATTCGGACGCGTTTTGCCAAAACCTCACCGAAATTTTTTTGTCGGATTCGGGTGTGTTTTGGATTCGGGTGTTTTTTTCAAAAAACCCTAAACAGCTTAAATCATAGAATTTGGGGGTCATTTTGATCCCATAGTATTATTAACCTCAATAACCATAATTTCCACTCATTTCCAGTCTATTCTGAACACCTCACAATATTATTTTTAGTCCTAAAATTTGCACCGAGGTCGCTGGATGGCTAAGCTAAGCGACACAAGTGGCCGACACAAACACCTGGCCCATCTAGGAGTGGCACTGCAGTGTCAGGCAGGATGGCACTTCCAAAAAACACTCCCCAAACAGCACATGACGCAAAGAAAAAAAGAGGCGCACCAAGGTCGCTGTGTGACTAAGATAAGCGACACAAGTGGCTGACACAAACACCTGGCCCATCTAGGAGTGGCACTGCAGTGTCAGGCAGGATGGCACTTCAAAAAATTGTCCCCAAACAGCACATGATGCAAAGAAAAAAAGAGGCGCACCACAGGTATAGAATGTAGATGGATAGTATACTTAATGACGACACAGAGGTAGGTACAGCAGTGGCCTTCCGTACCGTACTGCTATATATACTGGTGGTCACTGTGTCAGCAAACTGCACAACTGAAATGCACCACAGGTATAGAATCTAGATGGATAGTATACTTAATGACGACACAGAGGTAGGTACAGCAGTGGCCTACTGTACCATAATGCTATATATTATATACTGGTGGTCACTGGTCAGCAAAACTCTGCACTGTACTCCTCCTATATAATATTATACTGGTGGTCCCCAGTCCCCACAATAAAGCAGCACACTGAGCACAGATATGGAGTGTTTTTCAGGCAGACAACGTATACTGGTGGTCACTGTCAGCAAAACTCTGCACTGTACTCCTGCTATATAATACAGCTGCTCCCCAGTCCCCACAATAAAGCAGTGTGAGCACAGATATATGCAGCACACTGAGCACAGATATGGAGCGTTTTTCAGGCAGACAACGTATACTGGTGGTCACTGTCAGCAAAACTCTGCACTGTACTCCTGCTATATAATACAGCTGCTCCCCAGTCCCCACAATTAAGCAGTGTGAGCACAGATATATGCAGCACACTGAGCACAGATCTGGAGCGTTTTTTTTCAGGCAGAGAACGGATAAAACTGGTGGTCACTGATCAGCAAAACTCTGCACTGTACTCCTCCTATATTATACAGCTGCTCCCCAGTCCTCCCCACAATTAAGCAATAATGCACAATCAAGTTCAACAATAACGGAGAGGACGCCAGCCACGTCCTCTCCCTAACATTTCCAATGCACGAGTGAAAATGGCGGCGACGTGCGGCTGCTTATATAGAATCAGAATCTCGCGAGAATCCGACAGCGGGATGATGACGTTCGGGCGCGCTCGGGTTAACCGAGCCATACGGGAGAATCAGAGTATGCCTCGGACCCGTGTAAAATGGGTGAAGTTCGGGGGGGTTCGGTTTCCGAGAAACCGAACCCGCTCATCACTAGTAGTAATAATGCAAACTTTGTACTGTGCGCATTTTAGGTTTGTGTTTGGCGCAAATTGCGTTCAACTCTGAATGAGGCCCAGTACGCGTCAGCAGCGTATTCATGTTGTTCCGAAGGGAGAAACAACGAACAGTTATCAAGCTGAGGTAACAAATACATAAGTCAGTCACATAACTACATCCCCATCAGGACTCGGGCGACACACCAGGCCACCCTGTGAAGGGGATGTTATGAGCAGAGGCAGAACTCTGGGAGGCAACGGAGTCATCTGCCGCCGGGCTCCTGCTCTGAAGGGGGGCACCTCTCCTCTCATTCTGTGACACCATTATTAAGTTAATTGAGAGCGGTCACTGTCTTTTTCAGTGGCCGACTTCCTCACTGGTCCCTGCACCTTACAAATCACACCCTCTTTATTATGCTGAATATACACATTTTACAAGTGTCACACCCAGGATTAGAAACCACAACCTATTACACTGGAAGCAGACACCTTACTGATGAAGCTGTGTGCTCCTGTATAGGAAATGAGAATTTTAACTATATGAAGACACTTCTGACAATTACACGTAACTTCATATAGTTAGAATTCTCATGCTTCCTCTACAGGAGCAAATAACTCCATCAGTAAAGTGTCTGCTCTCAGTGTAACAGGTCATGGGTTCTAATCCTGGGTATGACTGCTAAGAAATGTGTCATTTAAAATAAAAGTAAATTAAATGTATAAATGCAGTATATAATTTTTTTTCATAACACTACACACACACATACATTTATTTATCTTAATATAGGAAATAGGGGGGGCACCAATATTTATCTTGCCTCCAGGCAACTGGGACGAACTTATGCCACTGGTTATGAGTAATGGATTGCAGCAGAATAAGGGCAAAATATAGGAGCCGCCCCCCCCCCCCCCCCCCAATAACACAGGGGAAGTAGGGGTGATTGTGACCATGGTGACATGAGGGCTATAAGGGGGGAAATGACCACAAATTCTATACAAGAGACCACCACCACCGACCACTATCAGATCACAAGGGGCACTGCAGTTGCCATGGTACCATAGCACAGGTGAGAAAACATGGCCGCCTCCACTCAGAACAGTGTCCCCCTGCAGAATCTCCAGCCCTGTGTAATATAATCCCTGCATATAAATAGTGCATGTACTGATGAGGTTTTCCAGCCGCAGGACGCTTGGCTTCTGCAGACCAGGAACGTCAGATGTTCCTCCAGCGCAGACATTACCACCTCTGTTCCCCAGGTGCTATTTGGGGAGACCCGCTCAGCAGTGGGCACTGTGCGGTGGGCAGAGCTGGCCGGAGCACACTGGGGACCAGTATGGGAAGCTGCCGGCTATTAGCGTCCCAGGATATTAATCTGCTTTATAGCAGAGACAGCACTAGGTACACGCAGGTATTTCTGGCCTTCCTCAGGACTCCGCAGACAGGAATAGGCCGTGGTATTTACACAGAGAAAAGGCAGAACTCTCTCACTCCATTCAGATCCACCAGTGACAGCTGGCACGGGCCTGCGTAAATAAACGCGGCCTATATAAAAAAAAAGGTCAGACCTCGGATCACATTGCGCTGAATCGTCTCATTGTCCTGGTTACAATATGGCGCCAAGCGCCTGATTGTGTCCTATAATCTACTGTGTTTCCCAAACAGATTATTCCGGAATAATATTTGTTGTGGCAGCAGATCGCTCGTTTCCAGAGGAACTCAAATGTGTTTTTCTACAGTCTGCACCAAACATTCGTTTTTCTCTCACGCGTCTTAAATCGCACTTCAGGGCTGAAGATGTAGAAGTTATGCCCTCTCCCTCACCTAAACGATGGAGGTCCCCGATATGGAAGACCCCTATTTGCACAGTCTCCTCATGAAACCGCTTTCATTGGAAGGAACCCCAATATTTAAGGCTGAGGGGGCAGAGGGGCTGGTGTTTCCCTCCTGTCACAGATTGGGCACCACAATAATGAACAGGAGGGAAAAAAATACAAATGATTCCTCATGTATTGACAATATGATCAGCCGGGGTTATTAATACCCCTGTCTGGTGGAACACAGTATTATTGTATAAGGACACCTGCTGCTCCTCCTCCTCCATCCCCTGCAGTCTCAAAAGCCTTGGGAACGATTAAAGGGCAAACAGCCATATTTTGGCCAACAGAAGTGACCACTGGTACCGTCTCCTGAGATAGGCCGCCGCCCCAGAGAACCTGAAAAGCTCGGCTTGGCGATACCTTCCACTAAATTATTCTTACACAAGTTAAAGTTATTCTCTCAGGAAGAGGAGTTTTATCTCTTTATAGAACACGTAACCGCATCTTATTAATTAGACGATTAACTGTTTATGGAATTAGCAGTTTGAGCGGAAACCTTTTAATCTAAATAATTAGAAAATGATTTTGGCAGCAGGCCATAATCTCATCAACCCGGAGGCCTGGCAGCCCAGTAACGGCCACATCCGGGCAGAGAGCCGGAAGATAACCTGTGACACCATCACACAGGAACGTGAGAAGATTCTGCTTCCCACAAAGTCAGGCCAAGACGCTGCGTGTTCGCTACAGGGTAACCACAGCCTTCCGGTGGCTGATACGTCACTCTCCAGCCCATCATACAGCACCTCCTGTGGACAGGCAGGGCCGGATTAAGCCTTGGTGGTGCCTGGGGCACTTTAGACCAGGGTCCCCAGTGGAAAGGGGGGAGGTGTATATATAAGATTGTGCATACCTCCCAACAAGACCCATTTCAGGAGGGAGAAAGTGCTCTTTCAAGGACTTCCCTCTTAATATATGCTTGTAGTCACCTGTGTTAAACTATTTCATTGATAAGAGGTGTTTCAACACAGGTGATTGCAATCTTTACTTAAGAAGGAAGTCCAGGTAGAGAGCATTTTGTCCCTCCTGGAATGGGTGATGTTGGGATGTATGGATTGTGTATATTAGCCTTAAACTAAGTTTAATAATGCCTGGGTACTGTTTATAGCTCCATCTAATTGAAAGACAACTATTTTATAAAATGTTATTGTCTTTTGTTCCACTACAACTTAAACAACCTTAAAATACACATAGAAAAATAAAATCTACTGTATAATTTATCTTGTCACATGCAAAAACAGCAGCAGCCTCTGTACTACTTACACACTGGGACAGGACTCAGGAGGACTGTGTCTAGATCCTCATTAGAGAACAAGTTACACAGGACTCAGACACCACAGTGATCCCACTCTGTCACTTGCAGTTATCGCCACCCTCCTCACTCTCCTCTGGTTGGGAAGCTCCGTCAATAGTTCATGAAATCTGATACTGCTGTTGCTCACATTCTGGATGTCTGGTTCTGCTGTTGCATAAGAGGGAGTGATGTCAGTGTGCTCTGGTCGGGGGGGGGGGGGGCCTGGCAGAGGGGGGCTCAGGGTACAGTATGCACTGCATCCCCCCCTTAATATGGCTATGCGGACAGGCCTCTGGTAACCCAAACATGGCATGTGCAGATGGAGAAGCCTGTATTGTAGCTGGGAGCGTCACTATAATAAGCACAACTCCCTACTCGCTCTTGAGTATTAAAGTGAGACATGTGGCCAAGTCCAGCGCATCCTCCTACCAGCACAAGTCACTAACCCACCCATAAGCCTGCTCCATCTGTACCTGATGCAGTTGGAGTTGCAGGATCTGTACATGGGTGAGGATGCCATATGTGCTTTCCACCATCACATTCCTAATATATATGTAGCCCTGTAAACATAAATAAATACTAAGGAGGAGATACATGATGATCTCTGTTGTATGAGGCTTATATTAAATATATATAGTATATATAATATTTATCTAATGCCTGTGTACATATATCAACTATATAATATGTAAATACTGCCTTTGTAAATATATGAAATATATTCCCAATGTTGATGTAACCATTGTGCTGTATATATAAATATTTGGGGGTTTGTGGGGGTGAACGGGGACAGGGAACATTAAGGGTGTTAATAGGTACTGTGGTACCGTGACACGAGCAGGATTAGAGAGAAGCTGCCAGAAGGTCTCGTGCTGACTGATGCCCGGATTGGGAGAGCCGTTGAGAGAAGCTCGAGACGGAGCTGAGGAGAGCGGCACGAGTTGTTCTGAGGAGAGAGCCCCGGTGACGGAGCTGAGGTGAGCCCGACAAGACGCTGCTGAGAAGAGAGGCAGGGGACGGGGCTGATGCAAAGAGTCGGGAGACGGAGATAAGGAGCACATCTCTATAGGGTGCTGCGGAGAGCTGCCTGAGCTATAGCGATAATAAGCTGGCCATACGGAGACGAGCAGACTGAAAGAGGACACCCGGGAGAGGAGTGTGAGGGAGGTGCCAAGTATACCCGGAGTTGATGACCGGGGGTACATACCCTGTTGGTAAGCGCTCAAAATACCTACTTAAGGGCTCCTGGAGATAGCGATGCTGGCTGTGAGGTGACGAGGAGAAAAAACTGGATATTCTGTCTAACTGCCGGAAAGGAAGTCCTGGTGTCAAGAATAGTAAAGTCAGTCAGAGAGGAGGGGGGCTGGAAGCTGGAGAAGCTGATCACAAGTTAAGCTGTCTCCCTCTAGGGGTAGCATACTCCCTCTACAGCAGACTGATGTAATTGGGGGAGATACTTATATAACATATGCCATCCTGATCCCTCCAACAATGAGAGGAGAGAGGGGAATTATTCACAGGAGACAGCTGAAATTTCAGTAATATACTACAGCCCCCAAAGACGCTAGGTATCATTTTGGTAACCTCCTTGGGTGCCACGAACCCTCCCAATACGAGATTTAAAATTGGGACTATTTTAAATAACTCTTGATACTCAGTCAATAACTTGAAGCAATACTGACAAAACATTACCTTAATTGAACTCTGCATTGCTCCTAACTCACCGTATTATCGTGCCCTCTCGGGGATTGATACGCTTTGTGCACTGATTGTACTGTGGAAGTATATAGGACAGTTGGTAATGGACATAAATGCCATCGTCCCATTGAGAGAATTAGTTCAGTGGGGAATTATTCACCCAAAAGTGCGCTGGTTTTGAGTCATAAATAGACTTAAAGTAAAGTAAATGTTAAAAGTTTACCCCAAGCGAATAATGAAGATGGTATTAGTCACACTTTGAAAGGGCACCCGGAGACTATAAATTGGTATATCACAAGTGGAAATTCTAGGATATATCCTCATCCTGCCCACCATAGACCAGCCAGAAGCCTCGATCCTGGGAATTGTTTCACTGGTCTCTTCAGGAGGATTTCTGACCAGTTCCCCCTCTAGATTGACCTTATTGAGAACTTTAATAAATATGACTCTATCCGTCCTTCCTATTCCATAAGAGGATTACTGCCAGAGTATCTAAGGTAAATTGGGCCCCAACTGTGCACCAACGATAAAAAACGGGTATACCCACACACATACAACTGATAATGCATTGTGAATTATAAAGTTATAGTAGCTAGATTGATAATCTAATGGATACACTTAGTTAGAATAACTTGTTATATGGTATATCAGGTAACCTGTTATGTACCCAAATATCTGTTATGAAATTATATCTTTCTTCTGCAGAGAAAAAATGTTAGTTGTTGATATAATTTGAACTTACAGTTAAAAAGTGCTTACTCTGAAAACACGAGAACATGAGAAGGTAATAACATCATATTAATAAATACTTACCGTTGAAGTGGACCATTTGTAGCAGTCATCTGAATATCCCAACTCTGAAAAAATAGAAACAAAGACAACAAAGGTAACTTAAACATATTGACCAACCCACAAGTGACACAGTAAATATACCACTATTTGCAATAGCTTTCCCAAGCAAGCCTGGGTTGGAACAATAACTGCTTGGGTGGAGGCACTCTGTCATAGCTCTTGAGTACCCCTTGAGGTGAAATAAGGGTTACATTTGGAGGCACTGCTGAGATCCCGACCAACGAGAACACCTTTAGGAGATACCGGTTCCTTTTGGATCATGGAGGAGGTTACGGTGACTGATATCTATAGATGGTGTATGGAGAAGGGAGTGGAACCTCTCTGCAGTTTTGCTATTATAGGACTATTTTCCTCTGTCAATGATGACTCAGTACTACGGGCAGTGGGAAACCTTTATGGCATCAGTCAGCCATGCATAGTGGATCGGTGGAAAGGACAATCTGGTGATACCTATGCTCTTCTTATTAGTAACCGGAACCCATTGGACAAGACGTTAATCCCCTTCAGGGTAGTGTTGGAGGGGGTTGTTGGGGGAAAAGTACAATTATTGTGGCCAGAAGGGGAGGAGATGGTAGCCGCAGAGGCCATCTCGAGAGGTGATGTTGGTACTGGACCTCTGTTGGTAGGTGATTGTCCCCCTATGGCTAACGCAGAAGATTCATCAATGACTAAGGAGGAAGTCACAGGAAAAGGAGTGGAAGCGGTGGTAGATAAGATGGTTAGCCAATTGGAGCGTTGGCATTATGAGGGAGGATACCGTAGACTACGAATATTTTCGGGAATTACCCCAGTACCTACCGGAGAGGAAAATTATGACACCTGGCGAGAAGCTGCTATTCAACATTCGGAGGAATGGCACTGCCCCGAACACATAAAAAAACAGCGAATAGTAGAGAGCTTAAGAGGGCCCGCTATGAGGGTAATACAAGCTACTAGGAGGAGTAAAGCCACTGCTACTTTGATGGATTACATTGAAGCTCTGGATTTCTCATATGGAACCCTTGAGGATGTTGGAGATTTATTAGCCCGACTCAATAGGACATATCAGGAGTCGGGGGAGACGTTGACTCATTATATTTATCGGGTGGATCGTCTGATTTACCAGATTGTAGACAAAGGAGGTATTGATAAGGGGGTAGTAGATGAGCGCCGTATGACACAGGTGCTAAAAGGGGCGTTAACCACCCATCCTGTTGCCCAAAGATTACGTTGTACCAGGGCTCTTGGACATCCGCCTACTTTGACCGAATTGGTCAAAGAAGTTAAGTTAGAAGAAATTCAAATAGATAATAGAGAAAAGAATATTAAAAGAGTGAAAGTGGTATTACCTACTCCATCCCCTCCTACGATGGATGAGAGGCTGTTGAAACTGCTCGAAGAACAAAATAAAAAAATTGATCAACTGATTGCTCTGCAATCAACCCCACAGCCTACTCAAGGTTGGCCCGTCAGTAGAGGGAGGGGAGTGACCTCGGGAAGTAGGAGTCGGAACCCCATCATATGTTACAGCTGTGGGCAACCAGGGCATAGATCTTTCGAATGCCCAGGTATGGGAGCAGGCCATAGAGGAAATGCAACTCAGTCCACACTTCAATTAGACAATCAACGGGAAAACTTCAGTGGGAGTGCTGTGACCCCCTCACAGGCTCCCCAATTATAAACGTTCGAGCAATGGGGAGTGCACAGTGGGCGGACTATATCCCAGAGAATCTTATGGGTCCTGCCCCCCTTGTGAAAGCTATGATTAACGGCCACGGTTGTATGATATTAATGGACAGCGGGTCTCAAGTGTCAATCGTTTTCGAATCCTGGTACCGTGAACACTTGGCTGACGTCCCTATTCACCCCCTCAGTGGTCTCACCGTATGGGGATTAAGCGAACAAAAATACCCTTATTTAGGGTATATTATTACCCAAATTTCATTCGAACCCGGACTGATCGCCCATAATGAAACCGTACCGTTGATAGCATTAGTATGCCCCGATTCCCCAGGGGATAATGGGCAGTTACCAGCAATTGTGGGCACTAATACCCATATGTATAAAAATCTTATCCGATGGTGTGAGAAACAGGAGAAGGATACTAGGCGGCATGCGATTGAACAACCACGAGATGGGGAGTATGGGTGTCACCGGATAGAAAGTCATCTGATGAACAGTAATGGAAGTTTGGCCCTTGGGATTGATGAACATAAGACTTTCGATATAGCTTCGTGTTTTCAGGGGAGTGATATTACAAGTGAGAACAAAACCATACTAATAGAACAGCTTCAGTTGAGGGAAGCTGTCTTTTCTCACAGTGATTGGGACCTAGGGACGGCTACTGGAGTGGAGCACCATATTACGCTGAATGATGACACCCCTTTCAGGGAAAGGTCTCGGCGGATAGCCCCGGCAGACTTTGAAGACTTAAGGGCACATCTGCGTAGTCTACTAGAAAATCAAGTAATAGCCGATTCAGAGAGCCAGTATGCTTCCCCCATTGTGGTAGCCCGTAAGAAAAGCGGGGAGATCCGGTTATGTATAGACTACCGCACTTTAAATAGTAGGACAGTACCGGACCAATACACCGTACCAAAGGTGGATGAAGCCTTAAATTGCTTACAAGGGAGTAACTGGTTCTCGGTATTAGATTTACGTTGCGGATACTACCAGATACCGATGAGCAGAGCAGACCGTGCTAAAACCGCATTCATATGCCCCATCGGCTTCTTCGAATTTCTAAAAATGCCGCAAGGAATTAGAGGAGCTCCTGCCACTTTTCAGAGGACTATGGAAAAGACGGTAGGGGACATGTGCTACCGTGAAGTACTGGTATATCTCGACGATATTATTGTCTTTGGAAAAGATCTAGAAGAGCACAATGAACGACTGATAAAGGTGCTAGATCGACTTCAGGCCCGAGGATTAAAGCTGTCCATTGAAAAATGTAAATTCTGCCGGGCATCAGTTAAATACTTAGGGCATATTGTGAGTAGAGACGGGATAGCTACCGATCCTGACAAGGTAGGAACCGTTAAGAAATGGCCCCGACCAGATAACCTCAAGGATTTGAGATCCTTCCTGGGGTTCTGTGGCTACTATAGGAAGTTTGTACCCCAATACTCTAGAGTAGCACAACCCTTAACGGAACTAACCCGGGGTTATCCTCCTGTCAATAAACAGGGTAGGATTAACATGGTTGACAGTAATAAACCTTCTTATTTTAAACCTAGGGAGCCTTTTGGGACCAGATGGACAACCCAGTGCGATGAGGCATTTAACAAATTGAAAGACAGCCTAACAATGTCTCCTGTATTGGCCTATGCTAAACCCGACCTCCCATATGAAGTACATGTAGATGCCTCTTATGAAGGACTGGGGGGAGTATTGTACCAGTTACAAGAACAGCAATTGCGACCCATTTCCTATGTAAGCCGGGGACTGTCGCGAAGTGAGAAAAACTACGCGGTCCATAAGTTGGAGTTTCTGGCGCTAAAATGGGCAGTGAGTGAGAAGTTCCACGATTATTTGTATGGGGTCCCGTTCACTGTACAGACGGACAATAACCCCCTCACATACATCCAGACTTCGGCTAAACTGGACGCCACTGGTCATAGGTGGTTAGCGGCCCTTACCAATTATGAATTCGTTATTAAATATCGTCCCGGAAGTAGCAATCAAGATGCAGATGCATTGTCCAGAATGCCGCATGGTAAGGGCAGTACTATAGAAGAACAAGATGAATGGGTCGAAGTGCCTGCTGCCGCTGTCAACAGGGTATGTCAACAGATAAGCAACAATAGGTATGTGGATTCGGCAGCTATAGCTGTATTAGGTGCTTCAGATTCAGCCATACCCCCCGTCTACTGTAGAGTAAGTCGCTCTGAATTAGCGGGGATGGACATCATCACCCGAGAACAATTGGCTCATGCCCAGCGGGAGGACATCGATATAGCCTATATCCTGAGGAGGATAGAAGATCCTACCCTATTGGTAAACCGATCCCAGATGTCAAGGGAATCCCAAGTACTATGGCGACAACGACGGAAATTCAGCCTAAAAAACGGAATACTATATCGGAGGGTTCGGAGAAGCAATGGACTATGCAAACTCCAGATCATCCTGCCTAAAAGATATAAGCAAATGGTGTTGGAAGCATTGCATGATAAGCATGGGCACCTCGGATATGACAAAACCCAAGGATTAATAGCAGATCGGTTCTTCTGGCCTTATATGAATCGTGATATCGACCACTTCTGCCGAACGTGCGGGAATTGCATTCTCAGGAAGACACTACCCATAACTCATCTTCCGTTAGTGAACATCCAGAGCTCGGGACCGTTGGAATTGATATGCATCGATTTCTTGAAGTTGGAAGGTCCTGGGGGAAAAGACAGCCATATACTTGTGGTAACCGACCATTTCACCCGCTACGCTCAAGCGTATATAACAGCTAATCAAACTGCATCTACTGTTGCCCGAACATTGTGGGACAAATTCTTTGTGCACTATGGGCTCCCGGTGAGAATACATTCAGATCAGGGACGGGAATTTGAGAGTCGACTCATTGAAGAATTGTGTCAATGTTGTGGGATACAAAAGTCGAGGACCACTCCGTACCATCCCCAAGGGGATCCTCAGCCTGAACGCTTCAATCGGACTCTATTGAATATGCTTGGAACATTGAACCCTAAACGGAAAGATCACTGGCATCCCCATGTATCACCTTTGGTGCATGCATACAATTGCACCAGGAACGAAGCTACTGGATTTACGCCCTATTATCTTATGTTTGGGCGAGAAGCCAGGCTACCGATCGATGTATGTTTAGGTACTCAGGTAAACACCAACGGGGCGTCGTCACACACTCAGTACGTTAAGCAACTCCGAAAGCAGTTGAAGGAGGCCTATCAGCTAGCCCAAGCCTCAGCTCACAAGTTAGAAAATAAAAACAATGATCTAGGTGGTCCACCGGTAAAGGAGCAGCGTTTAGAGGCCGGAGACCGAGTGCTGCTACGATCACTGGGATCCTCCAAGAAACAGAAATTGAATAATCGATGGAGGTCAGAGACCTATATTGTAATCAAGCAGCTCCCTAATATCCCAGCATATCAGATAAGGCGGGCAGACGGGCAGGGTCCCATAGTAACCTATCACCGACAACACTTGCTCCCTATTGCACAAGACATCCGCTGGGAGACGATGGAAAGTGAGGAACGAATGAAGGAAAAAGAATGCAAGTTTATGGCTTGCCCCCCAAGTGATAATATAAACAGGGATGAGGATGATGATGAAAAGTGGAACGAATACGTCCCTGGCTATTGTTACAAGGATGGGGATAATTGGGAAAGGGAGCAAGTTCTGAGTAAGGACTCTCCGGAGCGTAAACATTTGGAAATTGAATTATCAGGCCCCTCCAGCGAGTGGGAAACAGATGAAAAAGGTAGATCAGAAGGGGGAGACTGGAGGTCGGAGGAGGAGATGGAAGGTATAGAGAATGTTGAGGAGAATGATGATGTTATGATGGAGCGAGCAGTAAGGTCTCCTCGACCAAAAAGGATTCGGAAACCCCCTAGGATACTCACCTATGATCAGTTAGGAACCCCAACTGAAATTCCCTTGGTATTGCACCCCCATATGGTGATGTCATGGCCATATTTTGGAGGGAATATAATCAGTAATATCTAGTAGGAACATTGGAATGTATATGTATGTGGTGAAATACAATTAACTTTAAAAAAGCGTAAATGTACTCACCAGGGGGAGAGTGTAGCCCTGTAAACATAAATAAATACTAAGGAGGAGATACATGATGATCTCTGTTGTATGAGGCTTATATTAAATATATATAGTATATATAATATTTATCTAATGCCTGTGTACATATATCAACTATATAATATGTAAATACTGCCTTTGTAAATATATGAAATATATTCCCAATGTTGATGTAACCATTGTGCTGTATATATAAATATTTGGGGGTTTGTGGGGGTGAACGGGGACAGGGAACATTAAGGGTGTTAATAGGTACTGTGGTACCGTGACACGAGCAGGATTAGAGAGAAGCTGCCAGAAGGTCTCGTGCTGACTGATGCCCGGATTGGGAGAGCCGTTGAGAGAAGCTCGAGACGGAGCTGAGGAGAGCGGCACGAGTTGTTCTGAGGAGAGAGCCCCGGTGACGGAGCTGAGGTGAGCCCGACAAGACGCTGCTGAGAAGAGAGGCAGGGGACGGGGCTGATGCAAAGAGTCGGGAGACGGAGATAAGGAGCACATCTCTATAGGGTGCTGCGGAGAGCTGCCTGAGCTATAGCGATAATAAGCTGGCCATACGGAGACGAGCAGACTGAAAGAGGACACCCGGGAGAGGAGTGTGAGGGAGGTGCCAAGTATACCCGGAGTTGATGACCGGGGGTACATACCCTGTTGGTAAGCGCTCAAAATACCTACTTAAGGGCTCCTGGAGATAGCGATGCTGGCTGTGAGGTGACGAGGAGAAAAAACTGGATATTCTGTCTAACTGCCGGAAAGGAAGTCCTGGTGTCAAGAATAGTAAAGTCAGTCAGAGAGGAGGGGGGCTGGAAGCTGGAGAAGCTGATCACAAGTTAAGCTGTCTCCCTCTAGGGGTAGCATACTCCCTCTACAGCAGACTGATGTAATTGGGGGAGATACTTATATAACATATGCCATCCTGATCCCTCCAACAATGAGAGGAGAGAGGGGAATTATTCACAGGAGACAGCTGAAATTTCAGTAATATACTACAGCCCCCAAAGACGCTAGGTATCATTTTGGTAACCTCCTTGGGTGCCACGAACCCTCCCAATACGAGATTTAAAATTGGGACTATTTTAAATAACTCTTGATACTCAGTCAATAACTTGAAGCAATACTGACAAAACATTACCTTAATTGAACTCTGCATTGCTCCTAACTCACCGTATTATCGTGCCCTCTCGGGGATTGATACGCTTTGTGCACTGATTGTACTGTGGAAGTATATAGGACAGTTGGTAATGGACATAAATGCCATCGTCCCATTGAGAGAATTAGTTCAGTGGGGAATTATTCACCCAAAAGTGCGCTGGTTTTGAGTCATAAATAGACTTAAAGTAAAGTAAATGTTAAAAGTTTACCCCAAGCGAATAATGAAGATGGTATTAGTCACACTTTGAAAGGGCACCCGGAGACTATAAATTGGTATATCACAAGTGGAAATTCTAGGATATATCCTCATCCTGCCCACCATAGACCAGCCAGAAGCCTCGATCCTGGGAATTGTTTCACTGGTCTCTTCAGGAGGATTTCTGACCAGTTCCCCCTCTAGATTGACCTTATTGAGAACTTTAATAAATATGACTCTATCCGTCCTTCCTATTCCATAAGAGGATTACTGCCAGAGTATCTAAGGTAAATTGGGCCCCAACTGTGCACCAACGATAAAAAACGGGTATACCCACACACATACAACTGATAATGCATTGTGAATTATAAAGTTATAGTAGCTAGATTGATAATCTAATGGATACACTTAGTTAGAATAACTTGTTATATGGTATATCAGGTAACCTGTTATGTACCCAAATATCTGTTATGAAATTATATCTTTCTTCTGCAGAGAAAAAATGTTAGTTGTTGATATAATTTGAACTTACAGTTAAAAAGTGCTTACTCTGAAAACACGAGAACATGAGAAGGTAATAACATCATATTAATAAATACTTACCGTTGAAGTGGACCATTTGTAGCAGTCATCTGAATATCCCAACTCTGAAAAAATAGAAACAAAGACAACAAAGGTAACTTAAACATATTGACCAACCCACAAGTGACACAGTAAATATACCACTATTTGCAATAGCTTTCCCAAGCAAGCCTGGGTTGGAACAATAACTGCTTGGGTGGAGGCACTCTGTCATAGCTCTTGAGTACCCCTTGAGGTGAAATAAGGGTTACATATATATATATATATATATATATATATATATATATATATATATATATATATCACAATCATTCAGTATATACATCAAATGCCATATATTCTACTATGGACATACCTCCATTAGTGATGAGCGGGTTCGGTTTCTCGGAAACCGAACCCCCCCGAACTTCACGCTTTTTACACGGGTCCGAGGCAGACTCGGATCTTCCCGCCTTGCTCGGTTAACCCGAGCGCGCCCGAACGTCATCATCCCGCTGTCGGATTCTCGCGAGGCTCGGATTCTATCGCGAGACTCGGATTCTATATAAGGAGCCGCGCGTTGCCGCCATTTTCACACGTGCATTGAGATTGATAGGGAGAGGACGTGGCTGGCGTCCTCTCCGTTTAGAGTAGACTAGAGAGTAGTAGAGACACTTGATTTACTAATTTTGGGGAGCATATTAGGAGTACTACTTGCTGATAGTGTGACCAGTGACCACCAGTTTAATTAACCCGTTCTCTGCCTGAAAAAAAACGATACACAGTGTGACACAGTCACATACCATATCTGTGCTCAGCCTCAGTGTGCCCTCAGTGTGCTGCATCATCTATGTAATACTGTATATCTGACTGTGCTGAGTGCTCACTGCTCACACAGCTTAATTGTGGGGGAGACTGGGGAGCAGTTATAGCAGGAGTACATATTTTAACAGTGCACACTTTTGCTGCCAGAGTGCCACTGCCAGTGCCAGTGTGACTGACCAGTGACCACTGACCACCAGTATATTGTGATTGTCTGCCTGAAAAAGTTAAACACTCGTCGTGTGGTGTTTTTATTCTATAAACGCATTCTGCTGACAGTGTCCAGCAGGTCCGTCATTATATAATATATACCTGTCCGGCTGCAGTAGTGATATATATATATATATATTTTTTATATCATTATCATCCAGTCTATATTAGCAGCAGACGCAGTACGGTAGTCCACGGCTGTAGCTACCTCTGTGTCGGCAGTCGCTCGTCCATCCATAAGTATACTAGTATCCATCATCTCCATTGTTTACCTGAGGTGCCTTTTAGTTGTGCCTATTAAAATATGGAGAACAAAAATGTTGAGGTTCCAAAAATAGGGAAAGATCAAGATCGACTTCCACCTCGTGCTGAAGCTGCTGCCACTAGTCATGTCCGAAACGATGAAATGCCAGCAACGTCGTCTGCCAAGGCCGATGCCCAATGTCATAGTACAGAGCATGTAAAATCCAAAACACCAAATATCAGTAAAAAAAGGACTCAAAAATCTAAAATAAAATTGTCAGAGGAGAAGCGTAAACTTGCCAATATGCCATTTACCACACGGAGTGGCAAGGAACGGCTGAGGCCCTGGCCTATGTTCATGGCTAGTGGTTCAGCTTCACATGAGGATGGAAGCACTCAGCCTCTCGCTAGAAAAATGAAAAGACTCAAGCTGGCAAAAGCACAGCAAAGAACTGTGCGTTCTTCGAAATCACAAATCCACAAGGAGAGTCCAATTGTGTCGTTTGCGATGCCTGACCTTCCCAACACTGGACGTGAAGAGCATGCGCCTTCCACCATTTGCACGCCCCCTGCAAGTGCTGGAAGGAGCACCCGCAGTCCAGTTCCTGATAGTCAGATTGAAGATGTCAGTGTTGAAGTACACCAGGATGAGGAGGATATGGGTGTTGCTGGCGCTGGGGAGGAAATTGACCAGGAGGATTCTGATGGTGAGGTGGTTTGTTTAAGTCAGGCACCCGGGGAGACACCTGTTGTCCGTGGGAGGAATAGGGCCATTGACATGCCTGGTGAAAATACAAAAAAAATCAGCTTTTCGGTGTGGAAGTATTTCAACAGAAATGCGGACATTTGTCAAGCCGTGTGTTGCCTTTGTCAAGCTGTAATAAGTAGGGGTAAGGACGTTAACCACCTCGGAACATCCTCCCTTATACGTCACCTGCAGCGCATTCATCATAAGTCAGTGACAAGTTCAAAAACTTTGGGCGACAGCGGAAGCAGTCCACTGACCAGTAAATCCCTTCCTCTTGTAACCAAGCTCACGCAAACCACCCCACCAACTCCCTCAGTGTCAATTTCCTCCTTCCCCAGGAATGCCAATAGTCCTGCAGGCCATGTCACTGGCAATTCTGACGAGTCCTCTCCTGCCTGGGATTCCTCCGATGCATCCTTGCGTGTAACGCCTACTGCTGCTGGCGCTGCTGTTGTTGCTGCTGGGAGTCGATGGTCATCCCAGAGGGGAAGTCGTACTCGTAAGACCACTTTTACTACTTCCACCAAGCAATTGACTGTCCAACAGTCCTTTGCGAGGAAGATGAAATATCACAGCAGTCATCCTGCTGCAAAGCGGATAACTGAGGCCTTGGCATCCTGGGCGGTGAGAAACGTGGTTCCGGTATCCATCATTACTGCAGAGCCAACTAGAGACTTGTTGGAGGTACTGTGTCCCCGGTACCAAATACCATCTAGGTTCCATTTCTCTAGGCAGGCGATACCGAAAATGTACACAGACCTCAGAAAAAGACTCACCAGTGTCCTAAAAAATGCAGTTGTAACCAATGTTCACTTAACCACGGACATGTGGACAAGTGGAGCAGGGCAGGCTCAGGACTATATGACTGTGACAGCCCACTGGGTAGATGTATGGACTCCCGCCGCAAGAACAGCAGCGGAGGCACCAGTAGCAGCATCTCGCAAACGCCAACTCTTTCCTAGGCAGGCTACGCTTTGTATCACCGCTTTCCAGAATACGCACACAGCTAAAAACCTCTTACGGCAACTGAGGAAGATCATCGCAGAATGGCTTACCCCAATTGGACTCTCCTGTGGATTTGTGGCATCGGACAACGCCAGCAATATTGTGTGTGCATTAAATCTGGGCAAATTCCAGCACGTCCCATGTTTTGCACATACCTTGAATTTGGTGGTGCAGAATTATTTAAAAAACGAGAGGGGCGTGCAAGAGATGCTGTCGGTGGCCAGAAGAATTGCGGGACACTTTCGGCGTACAGGCACCACGTACAGAAGACTGGAGCACCACCAAAAACGCCTGAACCTGCCCTGCCATCATCTGAAGCAAGAAGTGGTAACGAGGTGGAATTCAACCCTCTATATGCATCAGAGGTTGTTGGAGCATCAAAAGGCCATTCAAGCCTATACAACTGAGCACGATATAGGAGGTGGAATGCACCTGTCTCAAGCGCAGTGGAGAATGATTTCAACGTTGTGCAAGGTTCTGCAACCTTTTGAACTTGCCACACGTGAAGTCAGTTCAGACACTGCCAGCCTGAGTCAGGTCATTCCCCTCATCAGGCTTTTGCAGAAGAAGCTGGAGACATTGAAGGAGGAGCTAACACAGAGCGATTCCGCTAGGCATGTGGGACTTGTGGATGGAGCCCTTAATTCGCTTAACAAGGATTCACGGGTGGTCAATCTGTTGAAATCAGAGCACTACATTTTGGCCACCGTGCTCGATCCTAGATTTAAACCTACCTTGGATCTCTCTTTCCGGCAGACACAAGTCTGCAGGGGTTCAAAGAACTGCTGGTGACAAAATTGTCAAGTCAAGCGGAACGCGACCTGTCAACATCTCCTCCTTCACATTCTCCCACAACTGGGGGTGCGAGGAAAAGGCTCAGAATTCCGAGCCCCAGGGGCGGATCCAGAAGAAAATGATAGGGGGGGCACCATGGAAGGGGCAAGTACATTTGCGTGCGGCTGCGTGAGGTGGCGCTTCTTATACAATGCCCACAGTTGTAGCGCTCGTTATGCAATGTTCACTGTACTGGTAGTGCCCCTTATATAGACCACATAGTAGTGGTGCCCCTTATGCAATGCCCGTATTGCCCCCAGTAGTAATGTTGCCTGTAGTAATGCCCCCAGTCATTATGCCCCCAGTGGTAATTTCCCTGCAGTCATGACCCCAGTAGTTTACCCCCCCTTTAGTTTAGCCCCCAAGTAGTAATGCCCCTGTAGTTAAGCCGCCAGTAGTAATGCCCCTGTAGTTACACCGCCAGTAGTTAGCACCTTTGTAGTTGGCCCCCAGTAATAGTCCCCCAGTAGTTGGCCCCCAGTAGATGCCCCCCCAGTAATAATGTCCCCCAGCAGTTTGCCCCCAGTAGATGCCCCCTAATAATAATGTCCTCCAGTAGTTTGCCCCCAGTAGTAATGCCCCTTAGGAGTTTGCCCCCAATAGATGACCCGCCAGTAGTAATGCCCCCAGTAGATGCCCCCCAGTAATAATGCCCCCAGTAGATGCCCCCCAGGAAAAATGTCCCCCAGTAGCTGCCCCCAATAGATGACCCCCCAGTAGTAATGCCCCCCTACGAGTTTGCCCCAATAGATGACCCCCCTGTAGTAATGCCCCCAGTAGATGGCCCCCAGTAGCTGCCCCCAATAGATGACCCCTCAGTAGTGATGCCCCCAGTAGATGCCCCAGTTATAATGCCCCCAGTAGTTTGACCCCCAGTAGTAATGCCCCTTGTTGATGCCCCCCAGTAGTAATGTCCCCCATAGTTAGCCCCCAGTAGTAATGTCCCCCATAGTTAGCCCCCCAGTAGTAATGTCCCCCATAGTTAGCCCCCAGTAGTAATGTCCCCCATAGTTAGCCCCCAGTAGTAATGTCCCCCATAGTTAGCCCCCCAGTAGTAATGTCCCCCATAGTTAGCCCCCCAGTAGTAATGTCCCCCATAGTTAGCCCCCAGTAGTAATGTCCCCCATAGTTAGCCCCCAGTAGTAATGTCCCCCATAGTTAGCCCCCAGTAGTAATGTCCCCCATAGTTAGCCCCCAGTAGTAATGTCCCCCATAGTTAGCCCCCAGTAGTAATGTCCCCCATAGTTAGCCCCCAGTAGATGCATTAAGGAAATAAAAAACATACTTACCGAGCCCCGTTCCCGCGCCGCTGCAGTCCTCCTCCTGGCGTCCGCTCCTCAGTCACTCAGCACTATCAGAGAGACGTCATGACTGACGTCTCTCCCATAGCGCACAGTGACAGCGCCGGAAGCCGGAGCTCAGTACTGAGCTCCTGCCTCCGGCTGCCGCTGTGCAGTGAGACGGGCGCCCGCTGGTAACACAATCTCAGCGGGCGCCCGTCATCTCCGTATGCGGCGGCGGCGGCACGGGGGGGGGTGTGTTCCCAAATGACAGGGGGGGCACGGGCCCGAGTGCCCCCCCCCTAAATCCGCCACTGCCGAGCCCACCCGCTGGCGGTGATGCAGGGCAGTCTGGAGCGACTGCTGATGCTGACATCTGGTCTGGACTGAAGGACCTGACAACGATTACGGACATGTCGTCTACTGTCACTGCATATGATTCTCTCCCCATTGAAAGAATGGTGGAGGATTATATGAGTGACCGCATCCAAGTAGGCACGTCAGACAGTCCATACTTATACTGGCAGGAAAAAGAGGCAATTTGGAGGCCCTTGCACAAACTGGCTTTATTCTACCTAAGTTGCCCTCCCACAAGTGTGTACTCCGAAAGAGTGTTTAGTGCCGCCGCTCACCTTGTCAGCAATCGGCGTACGAGGTTACATCCAGAAAATGTGGAGAAGATGATGTTCATTAAAATGAATTATAAGCAATTCCTCCGCGGAGACATTGACCAGCAGCAATTGCCTCCACAAAGTACACAGGGAGCTGAGATGGTGGATTCCAGTGGGGACGAATTGATAATCTGTGAGGAGGGGGATGTACGCGGTGATATATCGGAGGGTGAAGATGAGGTGGACATCTTGCCTCTGTAGAGCCAGTTTGTGCAAGGAGAGATTAATTGCTTCTTTTTTGGGGGGGTCCAAACCAACCCGTCATATCAGTCACAGTCGTGTGGCAGACCCTGTCACTGAAATGATGGGTTGGTTAAAGTGTGCATGTCCTGTTTATACAACATAAGGGTGGGTGGGAGGGCCCAAGGACAATTCCATCTTGCACCTCTTTTCTTTCATTTTTCTTTGCGTCATGTGCTGTTTGGGGGGTGTTTTTTGGAAGGGCCATCCTGCGTGACACTGCAGTGCCACTCCTAGATGGGCCAGGTGTTTGTGTCGGCCACTAGGGTCGCTTAGCTTACTCACACAGCTACCTCATTGCGCCTCTTTTTTTCTTTGCGTCATGTGCTGTTTGGGGAGTGTTTTTTGGAAGGGCCATCCTGCGTGATACTGCAGTGCCACTCCTAGATGGGCCAGGTGTTTGTGTCGGCCACTTGGGTCGCTTAGCTTAGCCATCCAGCGACCTCGGTGCAAATTTTAGGACTAAAAATAATATTGTGAGGTGTGAGGTGTTCAGAATAGACTGAAAATGAGTGGAAATTATGGTTATTGAGGTTAATAATACTTTGGGATCAAAATGATCCCCAAATTCTATGATTTAAGCTGTTTTTTAGGGTTTTTTGAAAAAAACACCCGAATCCAAAACACACCCGAATCCGACAAAAAAAATTCGGTGAGGTTTTGCCAAAACGCGTTCGAACCCAAAACACGGCCGCGGAACCGAACCCAAAACCCGAAAAATTTCCGGTGCTCATCACTAACCTCCATGTCACACCACCCTACCGAGAGCCATGTACAGCTAAACTTCTAGGAACATATCAGAGGGGTAGAGACAGGACAGAGCAATGTTCTGCAGGTTACTAGAGAGGCCAGTAATGTAATAATCTGCAGAATATATCACTATGTACCTGTCAGGGGGTGGATGGGACAGAGCAATGTTCTGCAGGTTACTAGAGAGGCCAGTAATGTAATAATCTGCAGAATATATATCACTATGTACCTGTCAGGGGGTGGATGGGACAGAGCAATGTTCTGCAGATCACTAGAGAGGCCAGTAATGTAATAATCTGCAGAATATATCACTATGTACCTGTCAGGGGTTAGATGGGACAGAGCAATGTTCTGCAGGTTACTAGAGAGGCCAGTAATGTAATAATCTGCAGAATATATCACTATGTACCTGTCAGGGGGTGGATGGGACAGAGCAATGTTCTGCAGGTTACTAGAGAGGTCAGTAATGTAATAATCTGCAGAATATATCACTATGTACCTGTCAGGGGGTGGATGGGACAGAGCAATGTTCTGCAGATCACTAGAGAGGCCAGTAATGTAATAATCTGCAGAATATATCACTATGTACCTGTCAGGGGGTAGATAGGACAGAGTAATGTTCTGCAGATCACTAGAGAGGTCAGTAATGTAATAATCTGCAGAATATATCACTATGTACCTGTCAGGGGGTAGAGAAGGGACAGAGCAATGTTCTGCAGGCCACTACAGAAACACTTCCTGCAGATTATTACATATATAAACGCTACGTGAACCTGACATTTAGGACAATGTATGGGAATAACGCGGAGCGTTGGCAGGGGAGGTGTTTTATGATCTCCCAATCGCAGCGTACGAGGTATTTGTTTTACACAAGAGACTGAGAAAGGTAAATATTCAGCCAGTTCCACAAAACACAGAACAGATGTAACCGCTCTCACTGCGGGCGTGAGTAATTACACCCGCTATCGGGTAACTGCGGCAAGTGTGCAAAGCTCCATAGACATTACATTATGCGATCGCACCCAGCCGCTGCCGCAATGCGTACACACACATCGCAGCAGAGGGGACGCTACATCTGTGTGTGGGTATTTATCATTACACCCAGTCTGCGCTCCGATGTTTCCATAAAGACTTACAAGCTCATTTATCAGTGATAAAACTCACTACATATGATAAGTGGTGCTCCAGCCAATCAGATCCTGTCATGTGTTCCGTTCCATCTAATAAAAATGACAATGGGGAGCTGATTGACTGGATCAGCATTTCACATTCACACAGATCTATCACTCGTTGATAAATGGCCTCCTTAATGACGCAAGAGGAAATCAGGGCGTTACAGAGGCACCAAACAGCAGAGAGGCATGATCCCTAAACAGCGATACTGACCACCAGAGGGGAGCGACCGTGCTGCCGGGGGCACATTTACTACACACAGAGCACGTACTATCCCATCATCTAACACTGCGCTGCAGCCATACATGCCCCTCTGTCACCATTCACCAGCGCATTACCACTCACACACAGATACCAGGGTAACACACACACAGGCTGCCCACACAGTGTAGATGATCGGGGTAGGTACACCTACAGCCAGATACCAGGGTAACACACACAGGCTGCCCACACAGTGTAGATGGTCGGGGTAGGTACACCTACAGCCAGATACCAGGGTACACACACAGGCTGCCACACAGTGTAGATGGCCGGGGTAGGTACACCTACAGCCAGATACCAGGGTACACACACAGGCTGCCACACAGTGTAGATGGCCGGGGTAGGTACACCTACAGCCAGATACCAGGGTACACACACACAGGCTGCCACACAGTGTAGATGGCCGGGGTAGGTACACCTACAGCCAGATACCAGGGTACACACATACAGGCTGCCACACAGTGTAGATGGCCGGGGTAGGTACACCTACAGCCAGATACCAGGGTAACACACACAGGCTGCCCACACAGTGTAGATGGCCGGGGTAGGTACATCTACAGCCAGATACCAGGGTAACACACACAAGCTGCCCACACAGTGTAGATGGCCGGGGTAGGTACACCTACAGCCAGATACCAGGGTACACACACACATACAGGCTGCCCACACAGTGTAGATGGCCGGGGTAGGTACACCTACAGCCAGATACCAGGGTAACACACACAGGCTGCCCACACAGTGTAGATGGTCGGGGTAGGTACACCTACAGCCAGATACCAGGGTAACCACACACAGGCTACCCACACAGTGTAGATGGCCGGGGTAGGTACACCTACAGCCAGATACCAGGGTAACACACATACAGGCTGCCCACACAGTACAGATGGCCGGGGTAGGTACACCTACAGCCAGATACCAGGGTAACACACATACAGGCTGCCCCACACAGTGTAGATGGCCGGGGTAGGTACACCTACAGCCAGATACCAGGGTAACACACACAGGCTGCCCACACAGTGTAGATGGCCGGGGTAGGTACACCTACAGCCAGATACCAGGGTAACACACATACAGGCTGCCCACACAGTGTAGATGGCCAGGGTAGGTACACCTACAGCCAGATACCAGGGTAACACACACACACAGGCTGCCCACACAGTGTAGATGGTCGGGGTAGGTACACCTACAGCCAGATACCAGGGTAACACACACAGGCTGCCCACACAGTGTAGATGGCCGGGGTAGGTACACCTACAGCCAGATACCAGGGTAACACACATACAGGCTGCCCACACAGTACAGATGGCCGGGGTAGGTACACCTACAGCCAGATACCAGGGTAACACACACACAGGCTGCCCACACAGTGTAGATGGCCGGGGTAGGTACACCTACAGCCAGATACCAGGGTAACACACACAGGCTGCCCACACAGTGTAGATGGCCGGGGTAGGTACACCTACAGCCAGATACCAGGGTAACACACAGGCTGCCCACACAGTGTAGATGGCCGGGGTAGGTACACCTACAGCCAGATACCAGGGTAACACACACACAGGCTGCCCACACAGTGTAGATGGCCGGGGTAGGTACACCTACAGCCAGATACCAGGGTACACACACAGGCTGCCACACAGTGTAGATGGCCGGGGTAGGTACACCTACAGCCAGATACCAGGGTACACACACACACACAGGCTGCCCACACAGTGTTGATGGCCGGGGTAGGTACACCTACAGCCAGATACCAGGGCACACACACATACAGGCTGCCCACACAGTGTAGATGGCCGGGGTAGGTACACCTACAGCCAGATACCAGGGTAACACAGTGTAGATGGCCAGGGTAGGTACACCTACAGCCAGATACCAGGGTAACACACACAGGCTGCCCACACAGTGTAGATGATCGGGGTAGGTACACCTACAGCCAGATACCAGGGTAACACACACAGGCTGTACACACAGTGTAGATGGCCGGGGTAGGTACACCTACAGCCAGATACCAGGGTAACACACACAGGCTGCCCACACAGTGTAGATGGCCGGGGTAGGTACACCTACAGCCAGATACCAGGGTACACACACACACACACATACAGGCTGCCACACAGTGTAGATGGCCGGGGTAGGTACACCTACAGCCAGATACCAGGGTAACACACACAGGCTGCCACACAGTGTACATGGCCGGGGTAGGTACACCTACAGCCAGATACCAGGGTAACACACATACAGGCTGCCCACACAGTGTAGATGGCCGGGGTAGGTACACCTACAGCCAGATACCAGGGTAACACACACAGGCTGCCCACACAGTGTAGATGGCCGGGGTAGGTACACCTACAGCCAGATACCAGGGTAACACACATACAGGCTGCCCACACAGTGTAGATGGCCGGGGTAGGTACACCTACAGCCAGATACCAGGGTAACACACACACACAGGCTGCCCACACAGTGTAGATGGTCGGGGTAGGTACACCTACAGCCAGATACCAGGGTAACACACACAGGCTGCCCACACAGTGTAGATGGCCGGGGTAGGTACACCTACAGCCAGATACCAGGGTAACACACATACAGGCTGCCCACACAGTACAGATGGCCGGGGTAGGTACACCTACAGCCAGATACCAGGGTAACACACACACAGGCTGCCCACACAGTGTAGATGGCCGGGGTAGGTACACCTACAGCCAGATACCAGGGTAACACACACAGGCTGCCCACACAGTGTAGATGGCCGGGGTAGGTACACCTACAGCCAGATACCAGGGTAACACACAGGCTGCCCACACAGTGTAGATGGCCGGGGTAGGTACACCTACAGCCCGATACCAGGGTAACACACACAGGCTGCCCACACAGTACAGATGGTCGGGGTAGGTTCACCTACAGCCAGATACCAGGGTACACACACACACACACAAGCTGCCCACACAGTGTAGATGGCCGGGGTAGGTACACCTACAGCCAGATACCAGGGTAACACACAGGCTGCCCACACAGTGTAGATGGCCGGGGTAGGTACACCTACAGCCAGATACCAGGGTACCACACAGGCTGCCCACACAGTGTAGATGGCCGGGGTAGGTACACCTACAGCCAGATACCAGGGTAACACACATACAGGCTGCCCACACAGTACAGATGGCCGGGGTAGGTACACCTACAGCCAGATACCAGGGTAACACACATACAGGCTGCCCACACAGTGTAGATGGTCGGGGTAGGTACACCTACAGCCAGATACCAGGGTACACACACAGGCTGCCCACACAGTGTAGATGGCCGGGGTAGGTACACCTACAGCCAGATACCAGGGTAACGCACACACAGGCTGCCCACACAGTGTAGATGGCCGGGGTAGGTACACCTACAGCCAGATACCAGGGTACACACACAGGCTGCCCACACAGTGTAGATGGCCGGGGTAGGTACACCTACAGCCAGATACCAGGGTAACACACAGGCTGCCCACACAGTGTAGATGGCCGGGGTAGGTACACCTACAGCCAGATACCAGGGTAACACAGGCTGCCCACACAGTACAGATGGTCGGGGTAGGTACACCTACAGCCAGATACCAGGGTACACACACACACACACACAAGCTGCCCACACAGTGTAGATAATCGGGGTAGGTACACCTACAGCCAGATACCAGGGTACACACACAGGCTGCCCACACAGTGTAGATGGCCGGGGTAGGTACACCTACAGCCAGATACCAGGGTAACACACACAGGCTGCCCACACAGTGTAGATGGCCGGGGTAGGTACACCTACAGCCAGATACCAGGGTAACACACAGGCTGCCCACACAGTACAGATGGTCGGGGTAGGTACACCTACAGCCAGATACCAGGGTACACACACACACAAGCTGCCCACACAGTGTAGATAATCGGGGTAGGTACACCTACAGCCAGATACCAGGGTAACACACAGGCTGCCACACAGTGTAGATGGCCGGGGTAGGTACACCTACAGCCAGATACCAGGGTAACACACACAGGCTGCCCACACAGTGTAGATGGCCGGGGTAGGTACACCTACAGCCAGATACCAGGGTACACACAGGCTGCCCACACAGTGTAGATGGCCGGGGTAGGTACACCTACAGCCAGATACCAGGGTAACACACACACAGGCTGCCCACACAGTGTAGATGGCCGGGGTAGGTACACCTACAGCCAGATACCAGGGTAACACACACAGGCTGCACACACAGTGTAGATGGTCGGGGTAGGTACACCTACAGCCAGATACCAGGGTAACACACACAGGCTACCCACACAGTGTAGATGGCCGGGGTAGGTACACCTACAGCCAGATACCAGGGTAACACACACAGGCTACCCACACAGTGTAGATGGCCGGGGTAGGTACACCTACAGCCAGATACCAGGGTAACACACATACAGGCTGCCCACACAGTACAGATGGCCGGGGTAGGTACACCTACAGCCAGATACCAGGGTAACACACATACAGGCTGCCCCACACAGTGTAGATGGCCGGGGTAGGTACACCTACAGCCAGATACCAGGGTAACACACACAGGCTGCCCACACAGTGTAGATGGCCGGGGTAGGTACACCTACAGCCAGATACCAGGGTAACACACACATAGGCTGCCCACACAGTGTAGATGGCCGGGGTAGGTACACCTACAGCCAGATACCAGGGTAACACACACACACACAGGCTGCCCACACAGTGTAGATGGTCGGGGTAGGTACACCTACAGCCAGATACCAGGGTAACACACACAGGCTGCCCACACAGTGTAGATGGCCGGGGTAGGTACACCTACAGCCAGATACCAGGGTAACACACATACAGGCTGCCCACACAGTACAGATGGCCGGGGTAGGTACACCTACAGCCAGATACCAGGGTAACACACACACAGGCTGCCCACACAGTGTAGATGGCCGGGGTAGGTACACCTACAGCCAGATACCAGGGTAACACACACAGGCTGCCCACACAGTGTAGATGGCCGGGGTAGGTACACCTACAGCCAGATACCAGGGTAACACACAGGCTGCCCACACAGTGTAGATGGCCGGGGTAGGTACACCTACAGCCAGATACCAGGGTAACACACACAGGCTGCCCACACAGTACAGATGGTCGGGGTAGGTACACCTACAGCCAGATACCAGGGTACACACACACAAGCTGCCCACACAGTGTAGATGGCCGGGGTAGGTACACCTACAGCCAGATACCAGGGTAACACACAGGCTGCCCACACAGTGTAGATGGCCGGGGTAGGTACACCTACAGCCAGATACCAGGGTACCACACAGGCTGCCCACACAGTGTAGATGGCCGGGGTAGGTACACCTACAGCCAGATACCAGGGTAACACACATACAGGCTGCCCACACAGTACAGATGGTCGGGGTAGGTACACCTACAGCCAGATACCAGGGTAACACACATACAGGCTGCCCACACAGTACAGATGGCCGGGGTAGGTACACCTACAGCCAGATACCAGGGTAACACACATACAGGCTGCCCACACAGTGTAGATGGTCGGGGTAGGTACACCTACAGCCAGATACCAGGGTACACACACAGGCTGCCCACACAGTGTAGATGGCCGGGGTAGGTACACCTACAGCCAGATACCAGGGTAACGCACACACAGGCTGCCCACACAGTGTAGATGGCCGGGGTAGGTACACCTACAGCCAGATACCAGGGTAACACACAGGCTGCCCACACAGTGTAGATGGCCGGGGTAGGTACACCTACAGCCAGATACCAGGGTAACACACAGGCTGCCCACACAGTACAGATGGTCGGGGTAGGTACACCTACAGCCAGATACCAGGGTACACACACACACAACCTGCCCACACAGTGTAGATAATCGGGGTAGGTACACCTACAGCCAGATACCAGGGTACACACACAGGCTGCCCACACAGTGTAGATGGCCGGGGTAGGTACACCTACAGCCAGATACCAGGGTAACACACAGGCTGCCCACACAGTACAGATGGTCGGGGTAGGTACACCTACAGCCAGATACCAGGGTACACACACACACACACAAGCTGCCCACACAGTGTAGATAATCGGGGTAGGTACACCTACAGCCAGATACCAGGGTAACACACAGGCTGCCACACAGTGTAGATGGCCGGGGTAGGTACACCTACAGCCAGATACCAGGGTAACACACACAGGCTGCCCACACAGTGTAGATGGCCGGGGTAGGTACACCTACAGCCAGATACCAGGGTACACAGGCTGCCCACACAGTGTAGATGGCCGGGGTAGGTACACCTACAGCCAGATACCAGGGTAACACACACACAGGCTGCCCACACAGTGTAGATGGCCGGGGTAGGTACACCTACAGCCAGATACCAGGGTAACACACACAGGCTGCCACACAGTCTAGATAGCCGGGGTAGGTACACCTACAGCCAGATACCAGGGTAACACACACAGGCTGCACACACAGTGTAGATGGTCGGGGTAGGTACACCTACAGCCAGATACCAGGGTAACACACACAGGCTACCCACACAGTGTAGATGGCCGGGGTAGGTACACCTACAGCCAGATACCAGGGTAACACACACAGGCTGCCCACACAGTGTATATGGCCGGGGTAGGTACACCTACAGCCAGATACCAGGGTAACACACATACAGGCTGCCCACACAGTGTAGATGGTCGGGGTAGGTACACCTACAGCCAGATACCAGGGTAACACACACAGGCTGCCACACAGTGTATATGGCCGGGGTAGGTACACCTACAGCCAGATACCAGGGTAACACATACAGGCTGCCCACACAGTGTAGATGGCCGGGGTAGGTACACCTACAGCCAGATACCAGGGTAACACACACAGGCTACCACACAGTGTAGATGGCCAGGGTAGGTACACCTACAGCCAGATACCAGGGTAACACACACAGGCTGCCCACACAGTGTATATGGCCGGGGTAGGTACACCTACAGCCAGATACCAGGGTAACACACATACAGGCTGCCCACACAGTGTAGATGGCCGGGGTAGGTACACCTGCAGCCAGATACCAGGGTAACACACATACAGGCTGCCCACACAGTGTAGATGGCCGGGGTAGGTACACCTACAGCCAGATACCAGGGTAACACACACAGGCTGCCCACACAGTACAGATGGCCAGGGTAGGTACACCTACAGCCAGATACCAGGGTACACACACACAGGCTGCCACACAGTGTAGATCGGGGTAGGTACACCTACAGCCAGATACCAGGGTAACACACACAGGCTGCCACACAGTGTAGATGGCCGGGGTAGGTACACCTACAGCCAGATACCAGGGTAACACACACAGGCTGCCCACACAGTGTATATGGCCGGGGTAGGTACACCTACAGCCAGATACCAGGGTAACACACATACAGGCTGCCCACACAGTGTAGATGGCCGGGGTAGGTACACCTGCAGCCAGATACCAGGGTAACACATACAGGCTGCCCACACAGTGTAGATGGCCGGGGTAGGTACACCTACAGCCAGATACCAGGGTAACACACACAGGCTGCCCACACAGTACAGATGGCCGGGGTAGGTACACCTACAGCCAGATACCAGGGTACACACACACAGGCTGCCCACACAGAGTAGATGATTGGGGTTGGTACACCTACAGCCAGATACCAGGGTACACACACACAGGCTGCCCACACAGTGTAGATGATTGGGGTTGGTACACCTACAGCCAGATACCAGGGTACACACACAGGCTGCCCACACAGTACAGATGGCCGGGGTAGGTACACCTACAGCCAGATACCAGGGTACACACACACAGGCTGCCCACACAGTGTAGATGATTGGGGTTGGTACACCTACAGCCAGATACCAGGGTACACACACAGGCTGCCCACACAGTACAGATGGCCGGGGTAGGTACACCTACAGCCAGATACCAGGGTACACACACACAGGCTGCCCACACAGTGTAGATGATTGGGGTAGGTACACCTACAGCCAGATACCAGGGTACACACACACAGGCTGCCCACACAGTGTATATGGCCAGGGTAGGTACACCTACAGCCAGATTACACCCAGCTCAGGAGCAGTAATCCCCTTCATGTCAGGAACAGAGAATCCAGACTTCAGTAGTGATAATGAGAATAACGAGCTACCGCATAACTCACCTGACATACAGCAATTACCCCAACTACATGCAATATACCAGCATACTAACCCCAAACAGGTCATGTTTTGAGGATTTCCTTCTGTGGAAGCAGGCGATATAAATACTGACGCAGCAACATAGATGAACTCACCTGTGCATGATTAAAGGCACCCAGAAAACATGACCTGTTGGTAGTACTAGAGGACTGGAGACCCACTGACAAAGGCTAATACACCAGAGTACCTCCGCTGCTCTCAGCAATAGGAGTACCGCCATCTACACAGCAAAGGCATGGAAATATACAGCACAACAGAGGCTGACATAAAGGGAAACATGCCCATAGGTACTAAGCACACCACAGTGGTATAGGTGTAATCATTACAGCATATAGTGGGGGCACTCACCAGATCAGAGACCCTCATCCATGTAGCACTGCACAGCAGCCAGCCAGAGGGATATCCTTATAGATTCCCCTCCCTGCTCTCATTTACTGCAGGTGCAGAGCATAACGAGCTGCAATCATTTACTGCAGGTGCAGAGCATAACGAGCTGCAATCATTTACTGCAGGTGCAGAGCATAACGAGCTGCAATCATTTACTGCAGGTGCAGAGCATAACGAGCTGCTCTCATTTACTGCAGGTGCAGAGCATAACGAGCTGCAATCATTTACTGCAGGTGCAGAGCATAACGAGCTGCAATCATTTACTGCAGGTGCAGAGCATAACGAGCTGCACTCATTTACTGCAGGTGCAGAGCATAACGAGCTGCACTCATTTACTGCAGGTGCAGAGCATAACGAGCTGCACTCATTAGCGGATTCATGTCACTATTCACCTGCAGCGCCCCTCCTAGGAGGAGGAAGAGGAGAGATAGATGGGCAGGTGTTACTAACAGTGGGACGTCTATCAGAGCCGCTGCGTCCTGGTCTGTCACACCGCAGGCACCATTTCTTACACGGTATTTTCTGTAATTTATCAAAAAGAATAACCGCTGCGCGAGCCTCGTGCCTCCCAGCGATACCGGCCCAGGACAAAGGGGTTATTAGGAGTCAGCAGTAGTTTTGCAAAAAACACAAAAACTGCTACTGATATACGGGATCATTCCGACCCGTTTGCAGCACAGCGGTTCTTCGCTGTGGTGCAAACGGGTCGGCAATGCGCACACGCGTCGTTGCCCGCAACGACCAGAAGAAAGAAGAACATGATCGCTAGCGCAATTGCAAGAAGATTGATGGTGGGGAGGCGTTCTGGGGCGCTTACTCACCGTTTTCCGGGCGTGGAGATCCGAACGCAGGCGTGTCCAGGCGTTTAAAGGGCGGATGTCTGACGTCAATGCCCTCACCATCATCGCTGGATCCGTCGCACAGGGTGTGTAGGTCTGACCCTGGTCTTGTTTTGCAGGAAACTTTTTCAGCCTAGCAGGGCTGCACAAGCGATCGCACCCTGCTATGCAGATATACACTCCCCCATAGGCGGCGTCTAGCTGATCGCACCCTGCTATGCAGATATACACTCCCCCATAGGCGGAGATTAGGTGATCGCACCCTGCTATACAGATATACACTCCCCCATAGGCGGCGTCTAGCTGATCGCACGAGCAGCAAAAAGTTGCTACGTGCGATCAACTCGGAATGAGGGCCATAATCGCATACTGGGGACCGCCCAGCACAGGGCAAGGCCACTCAGTATGCCAAGTCCCGCCCAGCATAGGGCGAGGCCACTCAGCATGCCAAGTCCCGCCCAGCACAGGGTGAGGCCACTCAGCATGCCAAGTCCCGCCCAGCACAGGGCCAGGCCACGCAGCATGCCAAGTCCCGCTCAGCACAGGGTGAGGCCACTCAGCATGCCAAGTCCCACCCAGCACAGGGTGAGGCCACTCAGCATGCCAAGTCCTGCCCAGCACAGGGTGAGGCCACTCAGCATGCCAAGTCCCGCCCAGCACAGGGTGAGGCCACTCAGCATGCCAAGTCCCGCCCAGCACAGGGCCAGGCCACTCAGCATGCCAAGTCCCGCCCAGCACAGGGCAAGGCCACTCAGCATGCCAAGTCCCACCCAGCACAGGGCAAGGCCACTCAGCATGCCAAGTCCCGCCCAGCACAGGGCCAGGCCACTCAGCATGCCAAGTCCCTCCCAGCACAGGGTGAAGCCACTCAGCATGCCAAGTCCCGCCCAGCACAGGGCCAGGCCACTCAGCATGCCAAGTCCCGCCCAGCACAGGGTGAGGCCACTCAGCATGCCAAGTCCCGCCCAGCACAGTGTGAGGCCACTCAGCATGCCAAGTCCCGCCCAGCACAGGGTGAGGCCACTCAACATGTGTAGCGCCCAGTCCCTGGTGGCCAGTGTACAATACAGAGATCAGTCCCTGGTGGCCAGGGTACAATACAGAGCCCGGTCGCTGGTGGCCAGTGTACAATACAGAGCCCTGTCCCTAGTGGCCAGTACAATACAGAGCCCGGTCCCTGGTGGTAAGTGTACAATACAGAGCCCGGACCCTGGTGGCCAGTGTAAAATACAGAGCCCAGTACCTGGTGGCCAGTGTACAATACAGAGCCCAGTCCCTAGTGGCCAGTGTACAATACAGAGCCTGGTCCCTGGTGGCAAGTGTACAATACAGAGCCCGGTCCCTAGTGGCCAGTGTACAATACAGAGCCCAGTCCCTGGTGGTCAGTGTACAATACAGAGCCCGGTCCCTGGTGGCCAGTGTAAAATACAGAGCCCGGTCCCTAGTGGCCAGTGTACAATACAGAGCCCGGTCCATGGTGGCCAGTGTACAATACAGAGCCCGGTCCCTGATGACCAGTGTACAATACAGAGCCCGGTCCCTGATGACCAGTGTACAATACAGAGCCCGGTCCCTGATGACCAGTGTACAATACAGAGCCCGGTCCCTGATGACCAGTATACTATACAGAGCCCGGTCCCTGGTGGCCAGTGTACAATACAGAGCCCGGTCCCTGGTGGCCAGTGTAAAATACAGAGCCCGGTCCCTGGTGGCCAGTGTACAATACAGAGCCCGGTCCCTGATGACCAGTATACTATACAGATCCCGGTCCCTGGTGGCCAGTGTACAATACAGAGCCCGGTCCCTGGTGGCCAGTGTACAATACAGAGCCCAGTCCCTGGTGGCCAGTGTACAATACAGAGCCCGGTCCCTGGTGGCCAGTGTACAATACAGAGCCCGGTCCCTGGTGGCCAGTGTACAATACAGAGCCCGGTCCCTGGTGGCCAGTGTACAATACAGTGCCCGGTCCCTGGTGGCCAGTGTACAATACAGAGCCCGGTCCCTGGTGGCCAGTGTACAATACAGAGCCCGGTCCCTGATGACCAGTGTACATTGCAGAGCCCGGTCCCTGATGACCAGTGTACAATACAGAGCCCGGTCCCTGGTGGACAGTGTACAATACAGAGCCCGGTCCCTGGTGGCCAGTGTACAATACAGAGCCTGGTCCCTGGTGGCCAGTGTACAATACAGAGCCCGGTCCCTGGTGGCCAGTGTACAATACAGTGCCCGGTCCCTGGTGGCCAGTGTACAATACAGTGCCCGGTCCCTGGTGGCCAGTGTACAATACAGAGCCCGGTCCCTGATGACCAGTGTACATTGCAGAGCCCGGTCCCTGGTGGCCAATGTACAATACAGAGCCCGGTCCCTGGTGGCCAGTGTACAATACAGAGCCCGGTCCCTGGTGGCCAATGTACAATACAGAGCCCGGTCCCTGGTGGCCAGTGTACAATACAGAGCCCGGTCCCTGATGACCAGTGTACATTGCAGAGCCCGGTCCCTGGTGGCCAGTGTACAATACAGAGCCCGGTCCCTGATGACCAGTATACTATACAGAGCCCGGTCCCTGGTGGCCAGTGTACAATACAGAGCCCGGTCCCTGGTGTCCAGTGTACAATACAGAGCCCGGTCCCTGGTGGCCAGTGTACAATACAGAGCCCGGTCCCTGGTGGCCAGTGTACAATACAGAGCCCGGTCCCTGGTGGCCAGTGTACAATACAGAGCCCGGTCCCTGGTGGCCAGTGTACAATACAGTGCCCGGTCCCTGGTGGCCAGTGTACAATACAGAGCCTGGTCCCTGGTGGCCAGTGTACAATACAGAGCCCGGTCCCTGATGACCAGTGTACATTGCAGAGCCCGGTCCCTGGTGGCCAGTTTACAATACAGAGCCCGGTCCCTGATGACCAGTGTACATTGCAGAGCCAGGTCCCTGGTGGCCAGTGTACAATACAGAGCCCGGTCCCTGGTGGCCAGTGTACAATACAGAGCCCGGTCCCTGGTGGCCAGTGTACAATACAGAGCCCGGTCCCTGGTGGCAGTGTACTATACAGAGCCCGGTCCCTGATGACCAGTGTACATTGCAGAGCCCGGTCCCTGGTGGCCAATGTACAATACAGAGCCCGGTCCCTGGTGGCCAGTGTACAATACAGAGCCCGGTCCCTGGTGGCCAGTGTACAATACAGAGCCCGGTCCCTGGTGGCCAGTTTACAATACAGAGCCCGGTCCCTGATGATCAGTGTACATTGCAGAGCCAGGTCCCTGGTGGCCAGTGTACAATACAGAGCCCGGTCCCTGATGACCAGTATACTATACAGAGCCCGGTCCCTGGTGGCCAGTGTACAATACAGAGCCTGGTCCCTGGTGGCCAGTGTACAATACAGAGCCCGGTCCCTGGTGGCCAGTGTACAATACAGAGCCCGGTCCCTGGTGGCCAGTGTACAATACAGAGCCCGGTCCCTGGTGGCCAGTGTACAATACAGAGCCCGGTCCCTGGTGGCCAATGTACAATACAGAGCCCGGTCCCTGGTGGCCAGTGTACAATACAGAGCCCGGTCCCTGATGACCAGTGTACATTGCAGAGCCCGGTCCCTGGTGGCCAGTGTACAATACAGAGCCCGGTCCCTGATGACCAGTGTACAATACAGAGCCTGGTCACTGGTGGCCAGTGTACAATACAGTGCCCGGTCCCTGGTGGCCAGTGTACAATACAGTGCCCGGTCCCGGTTGCCAGTGTACAATACAGAGCCTGGTCCCTGGTGGCCAGTGTACAATACAGAGCCCGGTCCCTGATGACCAGTGTACATTGCAGAGCCCGGTCCCTGGTGGCCAGTTTACAATACAGAGCCCGGTCCCTGATGACCAGTGTACATTGCAGAGCCAGGTCCCTGGTGGCCAGTGTACAATACAGAGCCCGGTCCCTGGTGGCCAGTGTACAATACAGAGCCCGGTCCCTGGTGGCCAGTGTACAATACAGAGCCCGGTCCCTGGTGGCAGTGTACTATACAGAGCCCGGTCCCTGATGACCAGTGTACATTGCAGAGCCCGGTCCCTGGTGGCCAATGTACAATACAGAGCCCGGTCCCTGGTGGCCAGTGTACAATACAGAGCCCGGTCCCTGGTGGCCAGTGTACAATACAGAGCCCGGTCACTGGTGGCCAGTTTACAATACAGAGCCCGGTCCCTGATGACCAGTGTACATTGCAGAGCCAGGTCCCTGGTGGCCAGTGTACAATACAGAGCCCGGTCCCTGATGACCAGTATACTATACAGAGCCCGGTCCCTGGTGGCCAGTGTACAATACAGAGCCTGGTCCCTGGTGGCCAGTGTACAATACAGAGCCCGGTCCCTGGTGGCCAGTGTACAATACAGAGCCCGGTCCCTGGTGGCCAGTGTACAATACAGAGCCCGGTCCCTGGTGGCCAGTGTACAATACAGAGCCCGGTCCCTGGTGGCCAATGTACAATACAGAGCCCGGTTGTGGGGGCCAGTGTACAATACAGAGCCCGGTCCCTGATGACCAGTGTACATTGCAGAGCCCGGTCCCTGGTGGCCAGTGTACAATACAGAGCCCGGTCCCTGATGACCAGTGTACAATACAGAGCCTGGTCACTGGTGGCCAGTGTACAATACAGAGCCCGGTCCCTGATGACCAGTGTACAATACAGAGCCCGGGCCCCGATGACCAGTGTATAATACAGAGATCACTCCCTGGTGGCCAGTGTACTATACAGAGCCCGGTACCTGGTGGCCAGTGTACAATACAGAGCCCAGTCCCTGGTGGCCAGTGTACAATCACGGGAAGGAATGTCTTTTCAGGATAGATACAATCCAAGACACCCCCACTATCGAACCATCGAGGATAGGAATCAACGTGAAGGCAGACCCTCGGAATATACCAGAAGACACGACACCCCAGAAACTAAGAGAAGACCACCCCATAGATCCTACTCCCACAGGAGAAATGAAGACAACAACGAAGTTTTTTTAGAGGAAAGCAGGAGCCGCCAAAACATAAGACGATAACAAGGAGAGGAAGACGAGGAAAGAACTCATCCAAAAAACATCGATCAACTCACCATAAAAAGAAAAAGACCACCACTTCAACCAGGACTGATAGTATTATAGAAATTGAGGAGACAGAGAGTAACAACCAAGAGACCACTTTCACCAAGATCTACAACCTCAGCAATCACGTCCTCACTAAAGATGAGGAAAATGTTCTCCAAAAAGGATTGAAATACACCCCTTCCAGTAATCTGGACAAATTTGAGGCCTACATCGATCTACAACGATTCATAAGGAAGTTGACCTTAAAAAAATTCTTCCACGACCAGGATACTGCCTCTAGCACCAATGACCAAGGCACCTCAATATTCAAACCTAAGTCAACCTTTTTTCCTACCTTTAAGAAGGGATGTTTTATTGAGAGCTTCGAACGAATTGTAAAGGATGAACTTGAAAACACTACATTCAAAAATATAACCAAACCCAATATGACAAAAGGAGAAAGAGAGGCCCTAAAGAGCCTCCAAGACAATCACATGATCGTCATCAAACCGGCGGATAAAGGGGGCGCAGTGGTCATCCAAAATGTAGAGGAATACAAGAAGGAGATCGAGAGACAACTGAACGATGGGAGAACTTATAAGAAACTCAGAGGGAATCCATCTGAGACAACGTCAAAAAGAATGACAGATCTACTGACCAAATATGAAAGAAAAAAAGTTATTACTGAGAAAGAACGGGACTATATCACCATCCCACATCCATCGCTACCAGTCATTTACACTCTTCCCAAAATCCATAAAGACAACACGCATCCACCAGGCCGACCTATAGTAGCCGGCACAGAATCAATCACTTCCAATCTATCCCAGTACATAGACCATATCCTACAGCCTCTTGCACAAAATACCAGATCCTATCTCAAAGACTCTACAGCAGTTCTGCAGGAATTAAATCTCATCAGTTGGTCATCGGAATGCATTCTTGTCACAGCGGATGTCACCTCTCTTTATACGGCCATTAGTCATCAACACGGCTTGGAAGCAACATCGCATTTTCTAGAAGCAGATTCCATGAACCATGATCGTAAAACCTTTGTTTTGGAAAGTATTGAATTTATTTTAACCAATAATTTTTTCTGGTTCGACAATTCATTCTACCTTCAACTGCATGGCACAGCCATGGGCACCAGGCTCGCCCCTAGTTACGCCAACCTCTTCATGGCTCATTGGGAAGAAAAAACAGTCTTCGGTGACCATGAATTCGGGGCGAACCTGGTGCTATGGAAACGCTATATAGATGATATCCTCTTCATCTGGAGGGGAGATCCAACTCAACTGGATGCCTTCTGTGAATTTTTGAATACCAACCATAGAAATATAAAACTCACATACCAGAAGAGCACCGAATCCGTCAATTTTCTCGATCTTTCCATATTTATAGAAGAAGGCACGATACAGACTAAAACATATACCAAACCCACGGACTGTAATTCATTTATCCCTATAAACAGCAATCACCATCCGAATTGGCTATCATCAGTACCTGGTAGTCAGTTCCATAGGATAAGAAAGAATTGCTCCAAATTACAGGATTATCACAACCAAGGCACTTCCATGAAAAAACAATTTCAGAAAAAAGGGTATGGAACCAAATTACTGGACTCGCCATACGAAAAATACCAGCAAGCTGACAGGGAGCTTATGATTCGACCAACCGCAGCTACGGAAGACAGGAGAAGTGATACTAATACGGTTACTTTCATCACTAAATACAGTAGCCAGTATAAGGGACTGGAGCATATCATAAGAAAAAACTGGGGACTATTACTCCAAGATCCCATACTCAAACAATACATATCGAATAAACCAAGATTTATATACCGAAAGGCCAATAATCTACGCAAACATCTTGTGAAAAGTGCACTGGAGACCCCTAAGAGAACAATCACCATTAAAAACAAGGGCTTCTATAGGTGCGGACAGTGTCAAATGTGCCGCAACTGTAAAAGCAACACACCCACCATAACCAGCTATACATCCACCAGCAACCAGAAAAAATACAACATTAAAGAATTTATTACGTGTGACAGCAAAAATGTCGTATACCTAGTACAATGTAAATGCAACAAACAATACGTTGGTAGAACGACCAGAAAACTGAAGGAAAGAATGAGTGAGCACCTCAGGAATATAAAAAAGGGTCTTCTCACGCATGGAATCTCGGCCCACTTCAAGGAGGAACATGACTGCAAACCATCAGAGATAACACTATTTTGCGGCATCCAAGCAGTGGCAGGAAACTGGAGAAAGGGAAATACCGAGGAAAGACTTGCTCAAACTGAAATGCGGAGCATTTTTAACCTAGGTACCTTGAAACCTAAAGGCCTTAATCTTGAATTCGAAACAAAATGGTTTCTTTAAGCACCTTGGACTACCCATGAACCATCTGATCCAGTTCTACACCACCCACAAGCCACATTATTAGAGTTTTTACTTCACTCTCGGACAGAGTTCAATTAATCATATGGCCATCTTTACTCCCCTCCACCCATTCAGACCATTATTCCTGTATGGGACCATTCCCATCCATCTATTTTCGAATCTCTGCACTATAAACTATAATTTTATTTTTATTTTTATTTTTACATATGTATATTTTTACAAATAGACATATTTTACTATTTTTTGTAATCATGTTTTATCTTGCCTATTTTTTGTAATCATGTTTTATCTTGCCTCAAAACACATAATCTTGTTTTTATACTGTCTTTTAGATAACCAGACTTTCATCTTCTTCTAGTTATTCACTCTGAAATATTGCTCTCTGTTAGAATACTTCCGCCAATGCAACTTCACTTCACTTAATGTAATATGCCTTTTCCTTTCCCTTAGAGAGCGCTCGTGATTTTTCCGGTTACTTCCGGGTTTGAGTGCGTTCCACTTATAGTATCTGGAACGCATTATACTTTACATCGTCTTCCCTGGTATGCCAATCCCCCCAGGTGGAACGCATGTACGTTACCTCCGGTACATGCGTTCCACCACCTTGCACAGATAACGCTTTTACGCGGGTATTCGCGACCGGAAGTGACGTCACCATCAGGTGGAACGCATGTACGCCACTTCCGGCTCATGCGTTCCACCGCCGCTATTAAGGCCGGACGAAACCCAGTTGCTGGGGACACTCCAATTAATAATGAGTGGCTCACCACTACCTCTTCCCCATATAACACATAATATATTCCGTGTTACCATCACCCTATTTCTCCACGGAAACACACTACCTTCTGAATATTATCACGACGTCACTTCCGGGACCACGTGCGTTCCAAATACCGGAAGTGACGCGACGATTTCTCCAAAACCTATTTCTCTCTGTTCTGTTATTATTTCTAGGATGCGGTTAGCGTTTTACATGATTTTAATATTTTGTCATCCTCTATCATGAGAATTTATTGTAATTTTATGTACAACATGATGTATTGGAATATTTTGTAACCACACCCCCACCACATGACTTCCTGTCAGGGGGTATAAATAATGGCACCGGTACCCTCAGTACACACCTTGAAAAAGACTTCTACAGTCGAAACGCGTTGGTGTGAGGGCCAGGACCACCAGGGACTGATTTGGGACGGTACTTACTAAGGTGAGAATAATCCGGACATTCAACATCTCTTCACCCGTGTGTACCCCCCTCTCTTACCTGGAGTTCATTGGCAGTTCTTATGTTATTTTAAAGAATTTTTTTGTATAATAAATATTTTATGTGTCACTTTATGACACCATGCTTCGCTTCTCTTCATGTACCATACGAGAGGAACGGACCTTAGAATAAGGAGCACCTAGAATCTGTGGGACCATCTTAAAGATACCTTTACATACAAGTTCTTCCATTGTGCAGTGTGAGTTGGGTACGCCCATTCTTTACCTCTTTCCCTCCTCCACACCTAATTTGCATGAGTGTGACCGTGTACGACGACATATCAAACGAAAGATACCTTTATATGTTTTCCAAACCCCGTTATGGATGTGAGTACGGTACGCACTCCCCATTGTAATTTGTGAATCTAGAGGAGTGAATTGCCTTTCAGCTCTTATACACTCCACTCTAAATTAACATACTACACCATCAACTGTTCCTCTCTCTCACTCCCGAGGACAAGAACCATAAGGGATCCTGTCTGGAGAAGGAGAAGAAAAACCACCAGAACACTAAAGATACCTTTACGCGAGGGAGATATCACGGTTTCACGTGAGTACTGGTACGCACTCAGCAGCTACCTTCTCATTAAGATCTAATCCAAAGACATTCCCATCATTTCCTACACGTTTACTACACTATCAGCGGTTTTTTTCCCTGTCTTTGTGTCTCCAATCATTGAGGATAAGAATTATCCCGATACCCTGGACGCGAGTACAGGAGAAAACTCGGAGAACAATCGTTTGGGATAGCCCTAAGGAGAATTTTACTCCACAGTGGACGTGATCGAGAACATTTATTCCAGTATCAACTCGGAGAACTAGTAATAAGACACAAATAGAAAGAACCGGTTCTACATGTTGTAACGACACCACGTAACCCACATTATCTTTATTATTTTATAAATCATTTTTCAGATACTGTGCATACCCATCTTTATCCCCCTTAGTAGTTTTTCCTGACGAGCGCAGACGTGATCTCTCAAATTTTTTTGTGTGTATTCATGTCCTAGGGAGTTGAGTGACTCCCTGTAGATATCACCACTGCGGCTCTCGAGGGCGCGGCAATCCTTCAAATAACCTTCTCGACTTAGCCATCCACTCACCCAGAAGGACCACCGCTGCCCTTTAGTACCATCATGTTCTCCCACAGAAATGTGAGAAAAGATAAATTTGATCACATATTTAACAACAAACATGATTCTGTTGAATTAGCAGATGAAGATTTAGAGAATGTGATGTCCAAGTTAGAAAGAGCATTAATAAAAGAGGGAAAGATATGGTGGGAGGTAGTAGCATTGGAGAGATACTTAGCCGAGGAAATTATACCTAGAGGGCTAAGAATAGACAAACTACCCACTTTCACCAACAAATCCCCCGCATTTGAAGAAGAATGGATCCGCATCATTGACTCTTGCTCTATGTCCCTAATGAGACTCATAGTCCGAGAGAGAAGTAAGGACCTGAAAGACTTAGAAACAGAAATAGAGACACTCAGAGGAACTATAGAACCAATGACGGGTCTACCAGACTTCAAAGAGATGGAACAAGACATCGTCGACAAAATTGCCACCAATGAGAAAGAACTTATGGAAAAGAAAAAGAAAAAATACATCAGGGATATGAACGATTTTAAGGACGGAGTACAACATCAACAAACTAAAAAAGAGAAAAACTTCTTCAAAAATAAGCCAACCCACAACAGAGTCAGATTTGAAAGAAATGAAGACTGGCATACCCCTGAATGGAGACAAAATTGGAAGCAGATTGGACATAGAATCAGCCCACGGAGGAACTCCTATAGCAGAACATGGACACCGAGACAACGAGTCCGGTCTCCCAACGAATCACGCACCTACCCAAGAAGGCGATACTCACGGGAAGGAATGTCTTTTCAGGATAGATACAATCCAAGACACCCCCACTATCGAACCATCGAGGATAGGAATCAACGTGAAGGCAGACCCTCGGAATATACCAGAAGACACGACACCCCAGAAACTAAGAGAAGACCACCCCATAGATCCTACTCCCACAGGAGAAATGAAGACAACAACGAAGTTTTTTTAGAGGAAAGCAGGAGCCGCCAAAACATAAGACGATAACAAGGAGAGGAAGACGAGGAAAGAACTCATCCAAAAAACATCGATCAACTCACCATAAAAAGAAAAAGACCACCACTTCAACCAGGACTGATAGTATTATAGAAATTGAGGAGACAGAGAGTAACAACCAAGAGACCACTTTCACCAAGATCTACAACCTCAGCAATCACGTCCTCACTAAAGATGAGGAAAATGTTCTCCAAAAAGGATTGAAATACGCCCCTTCCAGTAATCTGGACAAATTTGAGGCCTACATCGATCTACAACGATTCATAAGGAAGTTGACCTTAAAAAAATTCTTCCACGACCAGGATACTGCCTCTAGCACCAATGACCAAGGCACCTCAATATTCAAACCTAAGTCAACCTTTTTTCCTACCTTTAAGAAGGGATGTTTTATTGAGAGCTTCGAACGAATTGTAAAGGATGAACTTGAAAACACTACATTCAAAAATATAACCAAACCCAATATGACAAAAGGAGAAAGAGAGGCCCTAAAGAGCCTCCAAGACAATCACATGATCGTCATCAAACCGGCGGATAAAGGGGGCGCAGTGGTCATCCAAAATGTAGAGGAATACAAGAAGGAGATCGAGAGACAACTGAACGATGGGAGAACTTATAAGAAACTCAGAGGGAATCCATCTGAGACAACGTCAAAAAGAATGACAGATCTACTGACCAAATATGAAAGAAAAAAAGTTATTACTGAGAAAGAACGGGACTATATCACCATCCCACATCCATCGCTACCAGTCATTTACACTCTTCCCAAAATCCATAAAGACAACACGCATCCACCAGGCCGACCTATAGTAGCCGGCACAGAATCAATCACTTCCAATCTATCCCAGTACATAGACCATATCCTACAGCCTCTTGCACAAAATACCAGATCCTATCTCAAAGACTCTACAGCAGTTCTGCAGGAATTAAATCTCATCAGTTGGTCATCGGAATGCATTCTTGTCACAGCGGATGTCACCTCTCTTTATACGGCCATTAGTCATCAACACGGCTTGGAAGCAACATCGCATTTTCTAGAAGCAGATTCCATGAACCATGATCGTAAAACCTTTGTTTTGGAAAGTATTGAATTTATTTTAACCAATAATTTTTTCTGGTTCGACAATTCATTCTACCTTCAACTGCATGGCACAGCCATGGGCACCAGGTTCGCCCCTAGTTACGCCAACCTCTTCATGGCTCATTGGGAAGAAAAAACAGTCTTCGGTGACCATGAATTCGGGGCGAACCTGGTGCTATGGAAACGCTATATAGATGATATCCTCTTCATCTGGAGGGGAGATCCAACTCAACTGGATGCCTTCTGTGAATTTTTGAATACCAACCATAGAAATATAAAACTCACATACCAGAAGAGCACCGAATCCGTCAATTTTCTCGATCTTTCCATATTTATAGAAGAAGGCACGATACAGACTAAAACATATACCAAACCCACGGACTGTAATTCATTTATCCCTATAAACAGCAATCACCATCCGAATTGGCTATCATCAGTACCTGGTAGTCAGTTCCATAGGATAAGAAAGAATTGCTCCAAATTACAGGATTATCACAACCAAGGCACTTCCATGAAAAAACAATTTCAGAAAAAAGGGTATGGAACCAAATTACTGGACTCGCCATACGAAAAATACCAGCAAGCTGACAGGGAGCTTATGATTCGACCAACCGCAGCTACGGAAGACAGGAGAAGTGATACTAATACGGTTACTTTCATCACTAAATACAGTAGCCAGTATAAGGGACTGGAGCATATCATAAGAAAAAACTGGGGACTATTACTCCAAGATCCCATACTCAAACAATACATATCGAATAAACCAAGATTTATATACCGAAAGGCCAATAATCTACGCAAACATCTTGTGAAAAGTGCACTGGAGACCCCTAAGAGAACAATCACCATTAAAAACAAGGGCTTCTATAGGTGCGGACAGTGTCAAATGTGCCGCAACTGTAAAAGCAACACACCCACCATAACCAGCTATACATCCACCAGCAACCAGAAAAAATACAACATTAAAGAATTTATTACGTGTGACAGCAAAAATGTCGTATACCTAGTACAATGTAAATGCAACAAACAATACGTTGGTAGAACGACCAGAAAACTGAAGGAAAGAATGAGTGAGCACCTCAGGAATATAAAAAAGGGTCTTCTCACGCATGGAATCTCGGCCCACTTCAAGGAGGAACATGACTGCAAACCATCAGAGATAACACTATTTTGCGGCATCCAAGCAGTGGCAGGAAACTGGAGAAAGGGAAATACCGAGGAAAGACTTGCTCAAACTGAAATGCGGAGCATTTTTAACCTAGGTACCTTGAAACCTAAAGGCCTTAATCTTGAATTCGAAACAAAATGGTTTCTTTAAGCACCTTGGACTACCCATGAACCATCTGATCCAGTTCTACACCACCCACAAGCCACATTATTAGAGTTTTTACTTCACTCTCGGACAGAGTTCAATTAATCATATGGCCATCTTTACTCCCCTCCACCCATTCAGACCATTATTCCTGTATGGGACCATTCCCATCCATCTATTTTCGAATCTCTGCACTATAAACTATAATTTTATTTTTATTTTTACATATGTATATTTTTACAAATAGACATATTTTACTATTTTTTGTAATCATGTTTTATCTTGCCTATTTTTTGTAATCATGTTTTATCTTGCCTCAAAACACATAATCTTGTTTTTATACTGTCTTTTAGATAACCAGACTTTCATCTTCTTCTAGTTATTCACTCTGAAATATTGCTCTCTGTTAGAATACTTCCGCCAATGCAACTTCACTTCACTTAATGTAATATGCCTTTTCCTTTCCCTTAGAGAGCGCTCGTGATTTTTCCGGTTACTTCCGGGTTTGAGTGCGTTCCACTTATAGTATCTGGAACGCATTATACTTTACATCGTCTTCCCTGGTATGCCAATCCCCCCAGGTGGAACGCATGTACGTTACCTCCGGTACATGCGTTCCACCACCTTGCACAGATAACGCTTTTACGCGGGTATTCGCGACCGGAAGTGACGTCACCATCAGGTGGAACGCATGTACGCCACTTCCGGCTCATGCGTTCCACCGCCGCTATTAAGGCCGGACGAAACCCAGTTGCTGGGGACACTCCAATTAATAATGAGTGGCTCACCACTACCTCTTCCCCATATAACACATAATATATTCCGTGTTACCATCACCCTATTTCTCCACGGAAACACACTACCTTCTGAATATTATCACGACGTCACTTCCGGGACCACGTGCGTTCCAAATACCGGAAGTGACGCGACGATTTCTCCAAAACCTATTTCTCTCTGTTCTGTTATTATTTCTAGGATGCGGTTAGCGTTTTACATGATTTTAATATTTTGTCATCCTCTATCATGAGAATTTATTGTAATTTTATGTACAACATGATGTATTGGAATATTTTGTAACCACACCCCCACCACATGACTTCCTGTCAGGGGGTATAAATAATGGCACCGGTACCCTCAGTACACACCTTGAAAAAGACTTCTACAGTCGAAACGCGTTGGTGTGAGGGCCAGGACCACCAGGGACTGATTTGGGACGGTACTTACTAAGGTGAGAATAATCCGGACATTCAACATCTCTTCACCCGTGTGTACCCCCCTCTCTTACCTGGAGTTCATTGGCAGTTCTTATGTTATTTTAAAGAATTTTTTTGTATAATAAATATTTTATGTGTCACTTTATGACACCATGCTTCGCTTCTCTTCATGTACCATACGAGAGGAACGGACCTTAGAATAAGGAGCACCTAGAATCTGTGGGACCATCTTAAAGATACCTTTACATACAAGTTCTTCCATTGTGCAGTGTGAGTTGGGTACGCCCATTCTTTACCTCTTTCCCTCCTCCACACCTAATTTGCATGAGTGTGACCGTGTACGACGACATATCAAACGAAAGATACCTTTATATGTTTTCCAAACCCCGTTATGGATGTGAGTACGGTACGCACTCCCCATTGTAATTTGTGAATCTAGAGGAGTGAATTGCCTTTCAGCTCTTATACACTCCACTCTAAATTAACATACTACACCATCAACTGTTCCTCTCTCTCACTCCCGAGGACAAGAACCATAAGGGATCCTGTCTGGAGAAGGAGAAGAAAAACCACCAGAACACTAAAGATACCTTTACGCGAGGGAGATATCACGGTTTCACGTGAGTACTGGTACGCACTCAGCAGCTACCTTCTCATTAAGATCTAATCCAAAGACATTCCCATCATTTCCTACACGTTTACTACACTATCAGCGGTTTTTTTCCCTGTCTTTGTGTCTCCAATCATTGAGGATAAGAATTATCCCGATACCCTGGACGCGAGTACAGGAGAAAACTCGGAGAACAATCGTTTGGGATAGCCCTAAGGAGAATTTTACTCCACAGTGGACGTGATCGAGAACATTTATTCCAGTATCAACTCGGAGAACTAGTAATAAGACACAAATAGAAAGAACCGGTTCTACATGTTGTAACGACACCACGTAACCCACATTATCTTTATTATTTTATAAATCATTTTTCAGATACTGTGCATACCCATCTTTATCCCCCTTAGTAGTTTTTCCTGACGAGCGCAGACGTGATCTCTCAAATTTTTTTGTGTGTATTAGTGTACAATACAGAGCCCGGTCCCTGATGACCAGTATACTATACAGATCCCAGTCCTGTGTACAATACAGAGCACGGTCCCTGCTAGCCAGTTGATAAAGCTGAATATTTATCTTACTTAAAAACCCTTTAAGAGGCCTAAGAACACTGTACGCTGTTTACGTCTGGAGTACCGTAAGGGTACGCACGTTGCGTAACAATCGCTTAGCCGTAGTCGAGACGCTCAAGCGTCACGTTCGCTTACGGCCAAGAGATCACTGGCAGGCACGCTATAGGCTGCCGACTAACGTAATGATTCGCTATAGCGTTGCGGACGCTCGGGACCACGAGGAGATCACCAGCGGCGCAGACGCTCACAATGTTAAACCTTTATAACTATACCATAAAACAGTGTATTATGCAGTAAACCTTGGTGTAGAGATAGGGTGTGGATGCAACACAGTGTAACCTTATTAACTTTAAAGCGCTCTGAGAATACTTAACACTATAAGAAATACACAGATACCGTACTTAGGGTCTAACGCCTTATATGATTGTTATACTTGAAAAAAATAATAATACAATACAAGTCATACACTACCAATATAACATAGACTACCTAACCAGATAACTACACATGACATACAATATCAGTACAATAACCATATAAGAGAAACGAGAGAGAAAGAGAAGAGAGAGAGAGAGATATGGCTCAGAATAACAAGAAAGACAATATGATTGCGGAGAAAACTTACGCACAAAGGGAACGATCGCATGCGCCTCTGGACATCCAGCTCCCGATTATCAGCAATGAGAACCGTTGAAGAGTGAGAGCTGGATGTGATCGGCTTGTCTATTTATGCCCCACACACAATACAATTCAATGGTCCCTACAATCTCATTGTTTATTGGACACAGGAATTCGTCTTCGCATTATAACAAAAGGTCATAGGTTGATTCATACAGGTGGGCTGTGACAATTTCCAACTGCTCAGGTGGGTGGGAAACTAGGTTTCCCGCCGCATGGATAAGTAAGTGCAAATAATAGTAAATGGACATAAACTTCTTATGTCCATAACTATTCGCACGAGCGATTAATCTGTTTCAAACCAACACCGGAATATTGCTAATTAAATATTCTTCCGATGGATACTAAACACCACTGTATTACTCCTGTCTGACCCTTCGTATCAAACAAAGAGGGATTTCTCTGTCCATGAACGTGCTACATTAACCAAACTTTCAGATTCTATCAAAGGGACCATAATCTACAAAATACATTATATGGTGAAAATATGTAACGAAAGATTCGCCCGCTAGACGCATACAATCTCTACCGTAAATGCGCATACCGTGCGCCTGCGGGTGCCCGCAACAGCGAGTATGCGCACGCACGGGAGAGCGCACGCATGCGCAGCAGGGACACATATGAGGTGCAAATATGGCAGTGTGCATCGTGATATTTTTCTGACTTTGACAGTCCACCCTTTGGCAGTCAACAATAACTGCCACTTCCTAAAACATTTCAAAAAGAGAAAAATATATGTCAAGTGTAAATACATTTCCATGGTTGGGTAGGGGAGGAGAGAAGGTAGGAAAAGGGTATGACCTAGTGAGATAGCAGAAGCATGTGTGTATGAATCCGTGTTTGGGGGTCATGTATCATCGTGCCGTACGTGTTTTAAATCAAGCTTCGAGGTATTGCGAAGTATACATTTGAATTCCTTCTTATCCCGTGGTACGGGTCTGTGGATGGGCTGTCAAACTTTACCGAGCTCTTTTCGGCTGTGGTTGTAACAAAATGGGGAGCACATTTTAGTTGATGATACATGAATGGGGGGATATGTGATTGCTGATATCTGTGCTGGTATTCTCTATCGACTATGTGTGTAATTACCTGAAGGTTGTAGAGATGAAGAAAAGACATAATTACGGTAAATGCAGTGGTATTCTATGTCAGGTTAATGAACATTTGTCGGTTGAAGTCTTGTTCGGTGTCTGTTGAATGTAGTCTTCTTTGTGCTTTTGCCAAAATGGTGTGGGCAAAAAGCTTTGTCAATGTCCATAGACTTACAAAAGTGTTGGGCTAGCGTAATTTTAAAATTTCTAGGGAAACTGGGGGTCTATGGCATAGTTCATCAAATATCTGTGTATAAGGTTGTCAAAACTTCTTCTTTAATCCATCAGTTGTCTGTACACAGGATCATCAAATTCCTCGTCAAAAGTGGGTCTTTTTACCTTGGAAAAACCGGAAAAACAGGTGAAAGAAACGGACCGTAGAAATCGCATTTTCATCACATCATTGTTTCTACAGTTGGGTCATAAATCAAATCCATTGGAATTACAATTTCCTCACTCCTTAGACTCATTACCCTGGTACTACGTTTGCACTTCATTAAAGCCTGACCGCATCTAAATATCAAGCCAATCGTTATGACAACACCTAAGATACATAGGAGAAACTTCCCTACATCCATTATGACTCCTTGAGCCCATTCTCCTAAACCAGAGAACCAATTTCGCGGGTTCAACCATGACACCCAACTAGTCAGCTCATTACTCACAGCAGCAAGGGTGAGATTGTGTCTCCTGCGAAATTCCCACTTTAATTGGAGAATATCGTCCATCTTTTGGTCTATGACCTCGACCGGGTCCTCGGTACTATTCGTTATATATGTGCAGCATTTCACGCCGTACTGCGTTGCCAGTGTGACACAATATCCGCCTGTCACTGCCGTGAGATAATTGAGAATCATTCTATGCTGAACCAGTTCTGTTTTATAAGCTTGAAGCTCTCTTCCAGTATACCTAAACGTGTCATCATACATTTCTGTGATATTGTCTAACAAATTTGCGAGCGCAGATATGTATTTATAATTCAACACTCCTCTGGCGGTGCGAGTGATGTCTAACGCAAGTAGAAACTGAATCCCGGTGGATTCATGGATCATGTCAGAGGCCGGATGCTCTGTTCTTTCTATCAGGTGCCGTTTAACTACGTGCTCGTAATGAGTGTGAGTATAAGGAGCTTGGGCAACACGGTGTATATCTTTCATTTTGGCATGTGATACAGTCATTACTTCAGGCAGTACTTTTCCAATATAACACAATCCTTCAGAGTTTGGGGCAAGCCACTTATACGCCTTCCTCCCGCATATGAAATATGCATCATCGGGGAGAACATATGGGACGGAGTAGGACATTACCATATTACACATCTTCCATGTGAAATCTCCTAACCCTAATTCTCCCATCTGTCTAATACACGTATCAGCTTGTACGATATGTGCACAGTATCCTGGTGATACCTCTCCAACTCTCGTAATCCTACTTCCTAGGGTATACCTATATCGGAAAGTTTTTCCTCTACTGGCTATGTGGCGTATAAGCTCTGTATCTGTCGGCATTCTATCTGCTCTATATGAAAAGGCCATGGTTTGGTTACTCCATGACACTTCCCAATTTCCCGGCTTTCGGGGATTGGAAATGTTAAAACATATTAGGGACCTATCCACATGATATTGGTGGAGCTTCAAACTAGGAGGACTGGAGATATTAAACCTCCTGTCCACCGGCCTCCCACCACTTAGCTCAAGTACCTCCCCTATCGTTAAAGGAAATGGTACTAGTCCTGATTTGCTATGACCTTGAGGTACTTGAGAGCATACCCAACAATCTGTTTGATTTAACACGCTACCCACTAAGGAGTGATAGTCACTCAAGGGATGCCGGTCCATGTGGATATTAAAACTGGACTGACATTTCTTGATACACCCATCCTCAACTACATTGTCACAGAGCCTACAGATACAGTTTTCTTCAGCTAACAATCCTTCACAATTCCTTCTATGGTCTATGTTATCGGATCGTTTTCTGATACTCGCCTTTGCTTGTTGATTATGTTGTTCTTGGAAAACTACGCCTCCATCTCTGTCATCAGAACCCATTCCAGAACCTTTCTCGACCTCCATGGTACTCTCGCCGGAACAGACTGCTCTGGTCAACATCATGGTCAACAGGAAAATCCGGATCACAGTCTCTTGAGGCAAGTCCATCTTATAGGAGGAAACGAAGAAGAATGAGAAGGGGGAAAAAATAATTTGAGGGAGCGGGGATGGGAAGTGGAGGAAAACAATAAAAGGGAAACGGGGGATCGACAACTGCTTTTGATCTTGTGATTTTCAATGCTCAGGTGCCGCCTCAGTCCTCCTGGAACAGACACTCCAGTGATACAACTTCCTCTACCGTCTGTTCCTTATCACGGGACCTCTCTGGATCAGCAACCTTCTTACAATGGGACGAATGAACCCAAGTCTCTCTCTCGGCAACCTTCAATGCTGTAGTGCTAGTCAATAAGACTTGGTATGGTCCTTCCCATCTGTCAATAAGGCAACCTGAGCGTAGAAAATTCCGTATCATTACATAATCCCCAGGTTCAATGTCATGACAATTACTATCTGGCAAATCAGGAATCACTAACTTCAGATTGTCATTTTGATTCCTTAGCTGTTTACTCATGTTAATCAGGTACTTTACAGTCACTTCATTGTTACACTTCAAATCATCCTGAGGGTTAATCATAACATGCGGTTGTCGACCAAACAAGATTTCAAAGGGAGACAGATTAAGAGGGGACCTGGGAGTGGTTCTGATGCTGTACAGTACAATGGGTAGAGCTTCTGGCCATGTCAATCCTGTTTCTGCCATAACTTTGCTCAGGTTATTTTTAATAGTGCTGTTCACTCTTTCCACCTTCGCACTCGCCTGTGGACGGTATGGAGTGTGCAGCTTGCTATCAATTCCCATCAACTTACACATTCCTTGAAAGACATCACCTGTAAAATGGGTACCCCTATCACTTTCGATAATTCTAGGGATACCATATCTACATACAAATTCCTGCACAATTTTCTTAGCAGTAAACATAGCGGTATTTGTGGCCGCAGGAAATGCTTCGACCCAATTTGAGAATACATCTATACAAACAAGTACATATTTCAAATTTCGACAAGGGGGTAATTGTATAAAGTCAATCTGTATTACCTGAAAAGGACCGCCTGTAGGTGGGATATGAGATGGTTCTGTTGGTATTGCCTTTCCGATATTCTTTCTCAAACAGGTAAGGCATGACATTGCTCTCTTACCTGCATGGGATGAAAATCCTGGGGCGCACCAATATGCTCTTACCAACTTGCACATTCCTTCCTTGCCCAGATGAGTCAGCCCGTGAGCTGCCTCAGCTAAACATGGAAGATATGCTCTGGGGGCCACTGGTTTACCTTGTCCATCCGTCCAGAGTCCTGAGGACTCCTGGCCATATCCCTTTGCCTTCCAGACTGCCTTTTCCTGTGTGGAACACAAATTTTGCATCTCACACAACTTCTGTGTGTTGATGGTATTAAATACCATCAGTTGTGTGGTGTCTGTCTGTCTGGGGGTATCAGCTGCTAACTTAGCTGCTTCGTCTGCTCGGCTGTTACCAAGTGATACTGGGTCCTGGCTATATGTGTGTGCTTTACACTTGATAACAGCCACTCTGTCGGGTTCCTGTATCGCTGTTAGAAGCCTTTTGATGTGGGCTGCATGCGCTACCGGTGTACCAGCTGCCGTCATGACATTTCTGAGGCGCCATAGGGCTCCGAAATCATGGACTACCCCGAATGCGTATCTAGAGTCGGTGTAGATATTGGCTGATTTGCCCTTAGCCAATTCACATGCTCTGGTTAGGGCGACCAGTTCAGCAACTTGGGCTGAGTGAGGTGGGCCTAGCGGTTCTGCTTCTATGGTGCCTTGGTCATCTACGACTGCGTATCCAGTACACAAGTCTCCCGAGTCTGACTGTCTGTGACAACTACCGTCCGTGTAGAAAGTTAGGTCTACATCTTCCAGTGGGTTGTCACTGATGTCAGGCCTTGCGGTAAAATTTTGGGTCAAATATTCCATACAATCATGTGTGTCCTCCTTTGTATTAAATTCTCCTTCCCCACCACTCTCATCCTCCACCCTTTGTGCCTGTCCAGGCACACCTGGGAGATATGTTGCAGGATTTAATGCACTGCATCTCCTTATGGTGATGTTTACGGGGGCCATTAGTGCCAATTCCCATCTTGTAAACCGCGCTGATGAGACGTGCCTGGTTTGGGCAGAATTTAGCAAGGCTGACACTGCATGTGGTGTATGAATTGTGAGGTTGTGACCTAGCACTACATCTTCGCTTTTCGTTACTAGCAATGCTATCGCAGCAACGCTTCGCAAGCATGTGGGGAGGGATCGCGCTACCGTATCTAGCTGAGCGCTATAGTATGCTACCGGCCTGCTGGCATCACCGTGCTTTTGGGTTAAGACGCCTGCTGCGCAACCAGCACTTTCTGTTCCGTACAGCTCAAAGGGTTTCCCATAGTCTGGCATACCTAATGCTGGTGCCTGCGTTAGGCACTGTTTAAGTCTCTCAAATGCCATCTCGGACTCGTCTGTGTGCGAAATCCGATCAGGCTTGTTTGAGGAAACCATCTCCTGCAAAGGTAATGCTAGAATGGAAAATCCTGGGATCCAGTTACGGCAATACCCACACATTCCTAAAAACGTTCTGATCTGTTGCTGGGTTTGTGGCAGAGTCATGTCTCTAATTGCTTGAATTCTATCAGCGGTCAGGTGTCTCAGTCCTTGTGTTAGACAGTGTCCCAAATATTTTACCTTAGTTTGGCATAATTGCAACTTGTCTTTGGAAACCTTGTGTCCTGTGTCTGACAGATGAAACAGGAGCTGTTTCGTATCCTTCAGGGATGCTTCCAATGAATCAGAACACAGTAGTAGATCATCCACGTACTGTATTAATACTGATCCACTCTCTGGTTGGAAAGACTGTAAACAATCATGCAAAGCCTGGGAAAATATACTTGGACTGTCTATGAAACCTTGTGGTAATCGAGTCCATGTGTATTGGACTCCTCTGTATGTAAATGCAAACAAATATTGGCTGTCAGGGTGCAGAGGTACCGAAAAGAAAGCGGAGCAGAGGTCAATAACAGTGAAAAATTTCGCAGTGGGAGGGATTTGCATAAGGATGACAGCTGGATTTGGCACTACGGGGAACTGACTCTCAACTATTTTGTTAATCCCCCTTAGATCCTGCACTAGCCGGTAACCCCTCCCCCCCACTCTTTTTCACAGGGAAGATGGGACTATTGGCAGTGCTGGACGTTCTTACCAGAATGCCCTGTTGTAGCAAGCGCTCTATTACTGGATATACTCCTAACTCCACCTCTGGCTTCAGAGGGTACTGTGGGATTTTTGGAGCTATCCTACCATCTTTTACTTGTACAACTACCGGAGCTACGTTTGCCATTAATCCAGTGTCCTGTCCGTCTTTAGTCCACAGTGACTCTGGTATCTGGGATGTCATTTCTTCTACTTGGGATGGAGTCCTATTTGTCATAATGGTATGTAACATTAATTTTGATGGGGAGTCTAACATGTCTCGCACTTCCTGAGCGTGATTCTCAGGTATGTCCAAGAATACACCTTCAGGAGTACAATAAATGACGCACCCCATTTTACACAATAAGTCTCTTCCCAGGAGATTAGTCGGTGCCGATGCAGCCAGCAAAACGGAATGCTTGGTGTGTAAAGGCCCTACTGTAATCTCGGCTGGTTTGCTAACAGGGTAGTGCTGGACTACTCCCGTTACTCCCATGGCTGGAATTGTCTTACCAGTGGTTCTCATGCCCACTGTCGAATTTATCACTGACTTGGCCGCCCCCGTATCTACAAGGAAGTTTAATGATTTACCAGCTACATTAATTGCAATTTCGGGTTCACTCCCAAGACTTGCAATCAATTTCACTGGCTGCAAATTACAGGTATGGCCACACCCCTATTGGGTATGGTGACCTCCCTGAATCCCGCTGGCAGCAACTACTTGTGAAGGGGTTAAATGGGAACTACCAGAGGCTTGCCAGTCTCTGTTCGGGGGGTATCTTTTTGTTTCCCCTGCATGTGGCTCATAACTCCGTTTCTGCGGACCCTGCTCCCAATGTCGTGTGTCGTGTCGTTGTCTAGGGGGTTGATATGAGTTTTGTGAATGTTTCACTCTACAGTCTCGTGCCATGTGTCCCTGTCTATGACAAGAAAAACAAGTTACCACATTTGACTTACCCACAGGGTTTGGTGATTTATACAAAGGCTGCCTTGTGGTCAGGGCCTGTATACTTACGGCCATTAACTTATCACCTTGTGATTCCCTGTGTCTGGTGATATTCCGATCGTGATCCACAGCTGCCTCTCTCAAAGTAGCCACCGACAGACCTCGCCAACATGGTTGCGTGGTCTGTACCCTTGTTTTTAATGTCTCTTTTAAACCATCCATCAGTACAGATACTGCTACTTCTCGATGGTTTATGTTTGTTTTAATGTCCTCTATACCTGTGTATTTTGCCATTTCTAATAATGCCCTGTGAAAATATTCTGCAGCAGTTTCTGACTCTTTTTGTTTAATGGAGAAAATCTTGTTCCATTTAACTACCGCTGGAAAATACTCTTTTAATTGTAAACTTATTCTTTTTACATTATCTTTGTTGTACACATCTGTAAGAGGTACATCCTGATCCAATCCACAGTCAGCTAAAAATTGAGCTGCGTCGACATTGGAGGGTAAACATGCCCTCAGCAATATCTGCCAGTCTTTGTTATTGGGCTCTAAACTGTTCCCTAGGTCTCTGATGTATTTCTGGCTGGCAACTAAGTCTTTCCTAGGGTCAGGGTATTCAGACACTATGGTTCTTAATTCCATTCGGGAAAATGGGCTGTACATGGCAATGTTCCTAACAGGAGTGATTCCTGTTGTGTCAGTTTTCCCATTTGGAACTGCTATTACCCTCACAGGATTAAGTCTACTAACATCATTCTGTGTAGATTCTACAGCCTGTGGTGAAATGGTTTCAGCATAGTGTATGGTACCGTACTTACCCGTAGATACGACCTCACCTGTCCCTCCGCTAGGGGCCTTTGTTACTAATCTTATGGGTTGGGCCGTGCCTACTGTTGTTTCTGATATGGTGGCTGCTAGAGAGAGCGCCGATATTGTTGCCGATTCGTCCTCTTGATCACACTCCTGGGGAAAGTTCAAAACAGGGTACAACTTGCACGGGTTAGTACTTGCATTGGTTAACTTATTAACATTTACACAGTTGCTAAGTGTTTGTTTGTTACACCCTAGTGCGTCATTCTCCGCAACCAATTTCTCTCCTGATATGTATGGTGGCGGCGGGGCCGTTGCCATCAATTTCTTGATAGGATTAGATCCCGCCGCCAGAGCCAATCCTCTCTGTATTTCACCCTCCTGTTGCCATAACTGCAAATAATCATAATGTTGGATTCGTCTCTTTGTTGATTTAATGAGACATATCCTCCTCCTTAAATTTTGTAACACTTCTGGGCTAAAGCTACCTACTCTTGGGAATTTCTCCCCGTCATGTACAGTCATGCTCTCCCATTCATCACATAAAACCTCTGTGTGTGAACCATATTTTTCACACATTACGTACCTTGCCGACCCGACTGGTCGGTTTACTGAATCAACCCGAACCGAGGTTGATCGCCCCCTTCCTGAACAATTGGCCCCCATAACTTGCAGGCGTTGCTTTCACCACCTCTGACCTTCAATCAGGGTCTTCAGCGAACCCTTACAAAAAACCAAAATGTTCACGATAGGCTGACTGTGGCGGTTTACCGAGTACCCCACTCACTCGCCCACGCCGACCAATACGACCTACACACTGCCTTAGCGCTGGCGTACTCGACCCAGGGCCCCTATGAACCTTCGTTTACTGGAACATGTGAGTGTGTTCCGCAGAGCATTGACCCTTTCCAGTAACTGTTGGTTGTTGGACAATTCCTGAGTGACCAGCGAACTTCCCTTCAGAAAATAAAAAATTACACAAATCACGTCAGAATGTACAAATAGTTTTATGACTTGTTTCGTACACAAATGGTACTGGTCATATTAACTAATGCACACAATTACGTGCGGTACAATCGTTCAGCACATAAGCAACTAATCTTATGTGCTGAGCGACCAGTGGAATCGAAAATTTCGGCTGCGAATTCCTTCAGCCAGAGCTTTATTGGCCTATATGGGTTTTGCACCAACCCCCTGGGTTGTGCCCTTTTCTCTTATTTATAGCGGACTTCTTTGTCTGCTGTACCTTAACCTCCTGGTCTTGTTATGGACCTCCTGGTCTGTGCTACAGTATGACCTCCTGGTCTACTACACTCTACTGCTCAAATATTATATTTAACAAGGGATGCCTCCCTAGCCACCATGTACGTCACTTACATGCATGTACTCCTGCGAGAACTCGACTTCTTGTGGTTCAACCTTGAAAATTGTATAAACTTATATATACAAAACACTCACTCACCACATGTATACTTTTGTTTCTATTTCTATTTCTGCGCAGAAATTTTCTTTAAACCAGATGTGTTGTAAATTTGGAGAAGGATCTGTTAGTCTAAATTTCGGACACTAAAATAAACTTGCGCTATTTATCGCGTTGCCACCTTTTCGCCTGTTAAAATAACACTACCGTGTGATTTGAGTTACGTGGGCGTACCCGGATGCTCCGTTGCGTAATATACGCTGCGTGCGTCGGCCTTTGAGTTGCGTACGTGAGTCTCACCCTTTGTTAGAGACACGTGTACGCAAAGCAAATATCCACCGTAACACAATGTACACGTTTATCAATGTAGATGATCCTCGATCATCTACCGAACCCCACACCAATCTCTCCTTGTATCTTTAGGCAGAGCTGCGTGTGTGCTTTTCACTTTATCCCTTAATGTATTACTTTTACACTTTAACTATAAAATAGCGACAAATCTCTCTTAGCACGTTTTATCAATTATAAAATGGCAAACAGGAGAGTGATATGAAAATACACGAATGAAAAAGAAATGCAAATATGTGCGTGCGTACGCAAGACAGAAATAAACAGTTTTAAAAGACACTAGTGTGTTGTTCTTACCTCCGGTTCCGGATTCCTTCATCACCCTTTACTAAGTGAAGCAGACGCTTATCCAGACAGCACTGCGAGGAATATGATCTCCCGCCCTTTGCTGATGGATAATGTCTGCTGAAATTACCTAGCAGAGATATGTGAAGGACGGACGAGCCGCCAATTGATAAAGCTGAATATTTATCTTACTTAAAAACCCTTTAAGAGGCCTAAGAACACTGTACGCTGTTTACGTCTGGAGTACCGTAAGGGTACGCACGTTGCGTAACAATCGCTTAGCCGTAGTCGAGACGCTCAAGCGTCACGTTCGCTTACGGCCAAGAGATCACTGGCAGGCACGCTATAGGCTGCCGACTAACGTAATGATTCGCTATAGCGTTGCGGACGCTCGGGACCACGAGGAGATCACCAGCGGCGCAGACGCTCACAATGTTAAACCTTTATAACTATACCATAAAACAGTGTATTATGCAGTAAACCTTGGTGTAGAGATAGGGTGTGGATGCAACACAGTGTAACCTTATTAACTTTAAAGCGCTCTGAGAATACTTAACACTATAAGAAATACACAGATACCGTACTTAGGGTCTAACGCCTTATATGATTGTTATACTTGAAAAAAAGAATAATACAATACAAGTCATACACTACCAATATAACATAGACTACCTAACCAGATAACTACACATGACATACAATATCAGTACAATAACCATATAAGAGAAACGAGAGAGAAAGAGAAGAGAGAGAGAGAGATATGGCTCAGAATAACAAGAAAGACAATATGATTGCGGAGAAAACTTACGCACAAAGGGAACGATCGCATGCGCCTCTGGACATCCAGCTCCCGATTATCAGCAATGAGAACCGTTGAAGAGTGAGAGCTGGATGTGATCGGCTTGTCTATTTATGCCCCACACACAATACAATTCAATGGTCCCTACAATCTCATTGTTTATTGGACACAGGAATTCGTCTTCGCATTATAACAAAAGGTCATAGGTTGATTCATACAGGTGGGCTGTGACAATTTCCAACTGCTCAGGTGGGTGGGAAACTAGGTTTCCCGCCGCATGGATAAGTAAGTGCAAATAATAGTAAATGGACATAAACTTCTTATGTCCATAACTATTCGCACGAGCGATTAATCTGTTTCAAACCAACACCGGAATATTGCTAATTAAATATTCTTCCGATGGATACTAAACACCACTGTATTACTCCTGTCTGACCCTTCGTATCAAACAAAGAGGGATTTCTCTGTCCATGAACGTGCTACATTAACCAAACTTTCAGATTCTATCAAAGGGACCATAATCTACAAAATACATTATATGGTGAAAATATGTAACGAAAGATTCGCCCGCTAGACGCATACAATCTCTACCGTAAATGCGCATACCGTGTGCCTGCGGGTGCCCGCAACAGCGAGTATGCGCACGCACGGGAGAGCGCACGCATGCGCAGCAGGGACACATATGAGGTGCAAATATGGCAGTGTGCATCGTGATATTTTTCTGACTTTGACACAGTATACATACCTCCCAACTTTGGCCGCCTTGAAAGAGGGACACACGCGCGGCGAAGCCGCGCGCTCCCGAAAAAGGGGCGTGGTCTATGAAAAGGGGCATGGCTTCGCGGGAAGACCCGCGATCGCGAGCCACGCCCCCAATTTCGTCACTGAGGGGGCATGCCCAGCGCTCCGTGAGCCGCTGGCATGCCCCCTCTCCCTCTGTCTACAATGAATAGACGCTGTGCGCATGCGCACAGCGTCTATTCACCGCTGCTCTGCTAAGCAGGGCAGCGAGAGACTGAGCCTCCCAACTGCTCCCCCCCACCGCGGGACACTACGGCCCGCGGGTGGGACAGCGGGACAGACCCCAAAAAACGTGACTGTCCCGCGAAAATCGGGACAGTTGGGAGGTATGCAGTATATAATATAGAGCCCGGTCCCTGATGACCAGTGTACACTACAGAGCCCGGTCCCTGCTGGCCAGTGTATAATATAGAGCCCGGTCCCTGATGAGCAGTGTACAATACAGAGCCCGGTCCCTGCTGGCCAGTGTATAATATAGAGCCCGGTCCCTGATGACCAGTATATAATATCAGTAAATTTAGCCCAATGTGCGATCGCAGCTTATACATAGGGGCAGCTGTACTTACTGTACTGTATATCATTCCTGATGTGAGGACATCTTGTGGCCACAGCTGGTACTGCACTGACTCATGGATACACTTCATTTACAGACAGGTGACCACAAATACATTTATAACATGTACTATAATAGCACCAGCATATTCTGTGGCACTGTTCAATATCATGAGCAATACCTTTACATAGGAATCCATCACTATGTATCACTGCTATCACTATTTATCATGTTTGGGGGAGAGGCTGTCATATGGGACACACACACACACACACACACACACACACACACACACACACACACACACACACACACACATCTATATACATACAGACACACATACATGCATACATACATAAATACAGATGCGCACACACACACACACACACACACACACACACACACACATATCTATATACATACAGACACACATACATACATACATACATACATAAATACAGATACACACACACACACACACACACACACCTATATACATACAGACACACACGGGCCACACATACATACATACATACATACATACATACATACATACACACATACATACATACAGGGCCATCTTAACAGCAGTGTAGGCCCCTGGGCACAGCAATGCACTGGGGCCCCTGCCCATCCTCCAGCAGTAGGGGTGGGGGCTGCTCTCAGCGGCAGCTTTGATGTGGGGGTGTTCTATCTTCCGCTCAGCATGTAGGACCTGGAGCAGTAATTTCTGCTAATTACTCCTTTACTGCACAGATGGGGCTAAACCGTAGAAGGGGGCACTAGGCTGAATGAAGAAGCCTTGGTACATAACTTACAGGGTGGTAGGGGGTGTTTAATATACAGGAGAGGGCAGAGCCGGATTAAGGCCCCGGGAGGCCTGGGGTACTAAAGAGCAGGGGGACCCCCATGGACTAAAAAACAAAAAAATATATAAAAATAATATATATATATATATATATATATATATATATATATATATATCGCTAAGAATCCCTCTTCCTTCAGTTCAGCGTGCGGCGCGCCAATGACGGAGCCGCATGGTTGCTGAGCCGGACAGCAATTGGACAGCTGAGCCGTCGCTCAGCTGCGCTGACTACACCTGTTAGAGCACTCTTCTTAGAGCTGTAGTCAGCGCAGCTGAGCGACGGCTCAGTTGTCCAATTGCTGTCCGGCTCAGCAAGCATGCGGCTCCGTCATTGGTGCGCCGCACGCTGAACTGAAGGAGGAGGAGGGACAGGACAGCGGGGAGCCGGGGCTCGTGAGCGCAGCACCACAGATCGGATTGAAGAAAGATCCGATCTGTGGTGTGGCAGGGGGCCCTTTTGGAAAGGGGGGCCCGGGGTACGTATCCCCGGGACCCCCCCCCCCCCCCCCTTAATCCGGCTCTGGGAGAGAGGTGGATAGTGGAGTGGGCTTAATATTCATCATTTTCCGGGGCTCAGGGCAGCTTGCTTGACTGCAGATATCTCAAGTTCCTGAAAATATATTTGTGACAGGACGGTCCCGTACGAAAGCACTCGCCGCTTTCGCGTCCCGTCTCCTGCGCACAGAATGGAGGGTCAGGTCAAACGAGGCCTGACCACATAGGGGATTCCCGCTTACCGTCAGTAACCGCCTTTACTGACTCCACCCACTGCGCTGTGGGCGGGTTTTTGCTGCCACCACCAAACTCCTAACCTGCCGTGGCGTTTGGAACCACGGTTCAGCTCTGTTTGTGCCAACGCACTGCCTTACCACACCTGTGTGGTGTTGACGAATCCCCACTAGCCACTTGCTAGGCCTCTACCGGTAGCTGGCGGAAGGTGGAACTTGGAGACGTTAGGTGCTTCCCTGGACAGCCGGAGGACGGGGCTATGTTTGGCATAACCCTGTAGGTCACAAAATGAAGCAATCTTCTTGAGGCATATGCGATGTTTATTTGCTCAATAATAGCCTTAAAAAAGACTCTTCCCTATTGCTAGGGGCAACAGCATACAGCAAGATGTTCCAGCAGAATAAAGATGGTACAACTACCATCTGGAGGCACGCAGGCCTCCTTTTTATGTCAATGTTCCACACAGTACCACAGGTGGGTAAGCCCTCCCTGTCTTCTCCAACCAATAAATAAATTACATTTCAAAAGGAGATAAGTGCAATAAAACAATATCCTCCTTCCTGTCACCCAGACAACGTTTGGTATCAGATTAACATTCACTATTGATAAATTTATCACATAGCTTCAAAATACAAATGTTTCTGGTCATTCACATCTCCAGGCAAACCCAGTGTTTGGGATTACAACAGGAAAGGCTATACAACACATCAAACAGTCTTCCTTCCTGCATCTGCCATTCAGGGTTCGTATATCAATGACATCATTACATTAAACAGGTTCCAAGCCCAGAACTACTTTACATATGGGATAAGGAGATTCCCCGTCAGTAACATCCCTCTCTAAGGAACTTACACATCAAAAGGTTTTGTCATTCACACCTCTCTGCTAGGACAGGGCCATTAGCATGCCACTTCCTACTGACAGGAGATGATTATTCAGACATCTATAGTAAGTGCATTTTTCCTTTAAAATACCGGTGACCACATCTTAAATATAAATACATTTAAACATGCATTCCTGCAATTGTGCACAGAGCACTACATATGACATGTTAAGACACATCATTAAACATACTTTTAAACAGTCCGCGCCCATCGCCGTAAATACGTTTAACAGTGACGCCAAGCGCCCATTGTCCCTTAATATGGCGCCGGGCACGAGGGTTAACCCCTTCAGTGCCGCAGCGGCCATTGTCCACGTGGGCTGGGGGTCTCTCCGGCCACACTCCGCCCCCCCATTCAAGCGGGTCAACCAGGGACCCATGTCCCAACGATTTGGTCCCTGGTCCCGCAGTCCTTAATGGGGTTACCGGGAGTTCTTTGGGGGTTCAGGCTCCTCCTGACGTGACAGTCCATCCGCATTGCTATGAGCCTTGCCTTGCTTGTGGATAATATGAAAGTCATAAACCTGAAGAGCAAGGCTCCACCGCAACAGTCTGCCGTTTTCCCCCGTGGTGTGCTGGAGCTGCCGTAATGGATTGTGGTCCATTACCACCGTAAAATGGCGGCCATACAAATAGGGCTGAAGCTTCTTCACAGCCCAAACAATAGCCAAACACTCCTTTTCAATTGTGGCATACCCCACCTCCCGCGGTAGCAGCTTTCTGCTCAAACAGGCCACAGGGTGCTCCTGCCCTTATGGCTCCTCCTGGCTCAGTACTGCTCCCAGTCCGTGCAGTGACGCAGTAGTTCGTAAAACACAGTCCTGGTCAAGAATGTGCACCATCAGCACTGGAGCGGGTACCAGAGCCTCCTCCAATGACTGGAATGCCAACTCGCAAGCGGGTGCAAAGTTCACTGACTTGGGAATGCCCTTCCTAGCCATCTCTGTCAAGGGGTTCACTACAGGACTAAAGTCAATGACAACGTGTCCGTAGGGCCTTACAGGTCCTAAGGTCAGTACCTGTCTGGGTGATGTGGGTCGGGGACAGCCTCTGGTTGCCTCCACCCCCTCTGGTTTGGGCCTACCCCTGTCTCCTCCCACATGGTGTCCCAGGCACTGCACCTCCGTCATACCTATCTGGCAACTGTCTGCCCTAACTGTCAGACCTGCCCTCCCATCCTCCTCTGTCGACCTATGACTCGGGAAACCTACCCTGTCACCTAGGCCTACTCTTTCCTCCTCGTCCGCTACCTGTGCCACAGTGATGGCGGGCAGACCATCAGCCTCTGGATCCTGTGTGGCATCCACTACAGGGAGGCTGCGTGTCTTCCCCGATCTACTGAGCACAGGCAGGGGACCTGCTATGTCCACAGCAACTTTCTGTAAAGGTTCTCCTATGGGCAGAGGCCCAGAGACAACAAAACCGCTGGAGTGCCCCAGCTGCCAACGCATGGCACCAGCCTTACAGTTGGTCTGGGTGTCATCCGACATTCCAGACCAGGGTAAGCACTGTATCAGGCACTTCAGGGTACGGTCTACCTCTGAGTGGCTGTCCAAAGGGGTTTCGCTGGCAGCCGACACCGGTTGCGCAGGAACGTCCCCTGAGGGGACCAGTTGGACACGTTCCCTATCTGGTCTATCCCCTCTCACTTTCCTGTCTACCGTGTACCTTAACCCTTCCCGCCAGGTCAAACTTCCTGCCCCAACCCTGTCAAGGCCGCTGCCAGAGTGGCGCCTCATGCCTTTCGGGGATGGGTCAGAGAGTTGAGCCTCCCTAAACTCCTGCCTGCGGCCCTCAATCTCTCCTAAATTGGGACACTCTACAGGGGGATCTAGGTTGGGACTGCTAGGGTCAGTCTGGTAGGGGTCAGTCATGGAAAAGTCAGTGTGGTTTCTCATACTCACCGCCGGAGTTGGCAAACCACTTGGGTCAGGAGCATCACTGGGCACCCCCACAGGATCAAACGAGCTGGACCCAACATTCTCTGTGTTGCTAGTGGACGTAGGCATACCAGAGGCAAAAGGCATGCGGGGTCGATGTGCTGATCTAGCCGCTGTAATCTTTTCCTCTGGGCTGGTTGAAGCTGTGGTTGGCTGTGCTGGCAGTTGTCTAGCAGCTGTAGTCTTTTCCTCTGGGCTGGGCTGTGCTGGAGCAGCTGATGTCAACGGTGGTTGTGGAACTTGACTCCGGGGAATGGCGCCAGCAAACGTGGTGACGATCCCACCACCCAGGTCATTTCCTAGGACCACATCAGTTGGGAGACCATCCAGGACGGCAACTTCTCGCAACTCTGGTCCAGCTCCCCAGTCCAAGTAGACTCTTGCCATGGGAACCTCTTTCTCTGTTCCATCCGCCAGGGTGACCTTGGCAGTGCGACCTTGCAATACTGCAGCAGGATCTATAAGGTGGGGGCTCACCACAGTGATTGAGGCCCCAGAGTCTCATAGGCCTTCCCCCTGCAGGGGTCCCACGTGGACCGGCTGCAGGTGCCTCCACATGTTGTGTAGGGGCTGTTTGGCCATGCAGGTGACTCTCTCCGCAGAGTGCACCTGTCTCTCGCCACACTCCATCGGACTGACTGGAGGGGGAACAGTCTCTGTAGGCTCATCTCCTCTCGTCAAACAAGCGATCCGGGCTCCAGCACTCGGATTTGGGGCACGAGTCTGGGGTGCTTGGGATGCAGGACAGTTCATCCTCAGATGTCCGATTTTCCCACAGCCGTAGCACTTCTTCTCCAGTCGTGGCACCGATGATCTCTGATCAGTTGCAGGGACGCTGCGGTGCGGTTGCTGGCCAAGAGCACCCGGGTTGGAAGATGCTTGTCTTTGGGGTTGATGAGCTGAAGAGGGTGGTCCCCTTGGTGGTACAGTCTGTTGGAGCTGGCTGCTGGCTGGGCGCTTCTGGCCCTGTGGCCGAATTGCCACATACTTGTCTGCTAATTGGGCAGCCATTTTTAAGCTGGGTGGCTCCCGATCTAGCACCCACTCCTTCACTTCTGGGGCGCACCTGCGGTAGAACTGCTCCCTGCAGATCAGGTCGATCAGTGTGTCCCATGTAGTGGCTTCAGAATCCTTCACCCACTTCACCACATACTGCCGCAGCTGGGTGGCGAACTGCTCATGGGTGCTGCTAGGATTCTTGGGCAAGTCTCTGAACTTCTTCCTATAAGACTCTGGAGTGATGAAGAATCGCTGGAGGAGGGCCTTCGCGACTTCGTCGTAGTTCCCACAGTCCTCCGTCGCCACTCCTCGATAGGCCTCCAAGGCCTCTCCCTGCAGAGTGGGCACAAGGTGTCTCACCCACTCCGACTTGGGTAAATCGTGTAGTTTACAAGTCCTTTCAAAAACGTGTAAATGTCCATCAATGTCCCCATCACTGTCTGCAAACTTGGCAAACTGAATGCGTCCTGATCTGTGTACAACAGCTGACACCGGCTCCCGGGGTACCACGGCCTGTGGTGCCCGCTCCGCATGCCACATCCGAATGACAAGCATGCGTTCTTGCTCCATTGCCCTTTCCCCCAATTCCGCTAGCCGATCTGCTAGGGTATCCGGGCCGCCCCCCCTGGGACGTTGGGATCCTGGCCCTGCTAGGGATTGCTGGGAAACATTGCTGCTGTGAGAGAGGGCGGGGCTTGTGGGTCTCACCGGTTCCTTACGAAGGTCCACTGTTTGGCCATCCTCTGCGATGCTGACGCCGTCAGTGCTTTCCACCTCCGCCCGATGGGACTCCTCCACGCTCATGAGCGCCGCCTTCATGACGCTTCTGGACGCGTTGAAAGGGATATCCACACCCTTCTCCTGGCACACGATCTCCAGATCATCCTTGGACATTCTGCTGAATTCCGCCATCTTGTGCGTTCTCCTGCGCTGCAGTTACTCCTCCCCTGAGTAACTCGGCTTCTCCAATCGGGTGATGAAAAGCCGCCTGGGATGATCCCACCGCTATGCCACCAATTTCTGTGACAGGATGGTCCCGTACGAAAGCACTCGCCGCTTTCGCGTCCCGTCTCCTGCGCACAGAATGGAGGGTCAAGTCACACGAGGCCTGACCACATAGGGGATTCCCGCTTACCGTCAGTAACCGCCTGTTACTGACTCCACCCACTGCACTGTGGGCGGGTTTATGCTGCCACCACCAAACTCCTAACCTGCCGTGGCGTTTGGAACCACGGTTCTGCTCTGTATGTGCCGACGCACTGCCTTACCACACCTGTGTGGTGTTGATGAATCCCCACTAGCCACTTGCTAGGCCTCTACCGGTAGCTGGCGGAAGGCGGAACTTGGAGACGTTAGGTGCTTCCCTGGACAGCCGGAGGACGTCAATGTTCCACACAGTACCACAGGTGGGTAAGCCCTCCCTGTCTTCTCCAACCAATAAATAAATTACATTTCAAAAGGAGATAAGTGCAATAAAACAATGGCCCTCATTCCGAGATGATCGGTCGGTATTTTTCATAGCATCGCAATGAAAATCCGCTTAGTACGCATGCGCAATATTCGCACTGTGACTGCGCCAAGTAATTTAACAATGAAGATAGTATTTTTACTCACGGCTTTTTCATCGCTCCGGCGATCGTAATGTGATTGACAGGAAATGGGTGTTACTGGGCGGAAACACGGCGTTTTATGGGCGTGTGGATGAAAACGCTACCGTTTCCGGAAAAAACGCAGGAGTGGCTGGAGAAACGGGGGAGTGTCTGAGCGAACGCTGGGTGTGTTTGTGACGTCAAACCAGGAACGACAAGCACTGAACTGATCGCACAGGCAGAGTAAGGTTGAAGTTACTCAGAAACTGCAAAGTAGTTTGTAATCGCAATATTGCGAATACATCGGTCGCAATTTTAAGAAGCTAAGATACACTCCCAGTAGGCGTAGGCTTAGCGTGTGTAACTCTGCTAAATTCGCCTTGCGACCGATCAACTCGGAATGAGGGCCAATATCCTCCTTCCTGTCACCCAGACAACGTTTGGTATCAGATTAACATTCACTATTGATAAATTTATCACATAGCTTCAAAATACAAATGTTTCTGGTCATTCACATCTCCAGGCAAACCCAGTGTTTGGGATTACAACAGGAAAGGCTATAAAACACATCAAACAGTCTTCCTTCCTGCATCTGCCATTCAGGGTTCGTATATCAATTAAATCATTACATGAAACAGGTTCCAAGCCCAGAACTACTTTACATATGGGATAAGGAGATTCCCCGTCAGTAACATCCCTCTCTAAGGAACTTACACATCAAAAGGTTTTGTCATTCACACCTCTCTGCTAGGACAGGCCCATTAGCATGCCACTTCCTACTGACAGGAGATGATTATTCAGACATCTATAGTAAGTGCATTTTTCCTTTAAAATACAGGTGACCACATCTTAAATATAAATACATTTGAACATGCATTCCTGCAATTGTGCATAGAGCACTACATATGACATGTTAAGACACATCATTAAACATACTTTTAAACAGTCCGCGCCCATCGCCGTAAATACGTTTAACAGTGACGCCAAGCGCCCATTGTCCCTTAATATGGCGCCGGGCACGAGGGTTAACCCCTTCAGTGCCGCAGCGGCCATTGTCCACGTGGGCTGGGGGTCTCTCCGGCCACAATATTTCTTAGCTTTGAATGGGATAAAAAAAAATAGAGAGTCCCACCTTTCAGGAGATACTGGGGACTTGGGGATCAGAGTTCAGAAACCAAAGCAATTCACTAACGAAAATCTATAACTGCATATTAGGCGTGTGAAGCTGGAGCAGGGATGAGCTGCTTGAAGGCTGATATCTCTGGTTCTGGGCATAGAAGAGACAAGCTGCCATTGTCCACTAAAAGGAGAGAGTCACAACTTCTGTATTATACCCTCAGAAAAACTCTAAATCAGACAGAAATCGAGATATCTGGCAGGGAAGAGAAATTAACAGGCTTGGATGGGGACCACTGCTTTCAAGTCAGTTATCTCTGGTTCCCCATGGCTGATTTTCAAAAATCTGGTACCCCTGGAAAGAGGGAACCCTCAGCTTTCAGCCTAAGGCCCTTATACTCCTGGAGCCCTTGGGCAAGTACCCATTGAGCCCATACGAAAAGACGGCCCTGCATACATACATACATACATACAGACACACACACACACACACACACACACACACACACACACACACACACACACACACACACACAGCATCTATATACATACAGACACACATGGGACACACACACACACACACACACACACACACACACACACAGGGACATCTATATACATACAGACACACATGGGACACACCTACATACATACATACATACATACATACAGACACACAACAGATAGACACACATACAGGAACATCTATATACATACAGACACACATGGGACATACATACATACATACAGACACACAACATATAGACACATACACACACACACACACACACACACACACACACGAACATCGATATACATACCGACACACATGGGACACACATACATACAGACACACAACAGATAGACACACACAGGAACATCTATATACATACAGACACACATGGGACACACATACATACACACACACACACACACACACACACACACACTATACATACAGACACACATGGGACACACACACACACACACACACACACACACACACACACACACACACACACACACACACACTATACATACAGACACTAATGGGACACACATACATACACACAACAGATAGACACACATACAGGAACATCTATATACATACAGACACACATGGGACACACATACATACATATACACACACACACACACACACACACACACACACACACACACACACACACTATACATACAGACACTAATGGGACACACATACATACACACAACAGATAGACACACATACAGGAACATCTATATACATACAGACACACATGGGACACACACACACACACACACACACACACACACACACACACACACACACACACACACTATACATACAGACACTAATGGGACACACATACATACACACAACAGATAGACACACATACAGGAACATCTATATACATACAGACACACATGGGACACACATACACACACGCACACACTATACATACAGACACTAATGGGACACACATACATACACACAACAGATAGACACACATACAGGAACATCTATATACATACAGACACACATGGGACACACATACATACATACATACATACATACAACAGATAGACACACATACAGGAACATCTATATACATACAGACACACATGGGACACACATACATACATGCATACAGACAGACAGACACACAACAGATAGACACACACACGTACACACACACACACACACACACGAACATCTATATACATACAGACACACATGGGACACACATACATACATACAGACAGACACACACACACACACACACACACACACACACACACACACACACACACACACACACACACACACACACGATATACATACAGACACTCATGGGACACACACACATACATACATACAGACAGACAGACACACACACACACACACACACACACACACACACACACACACACACACACACACGATATACATACAGACACTCATGGGACACACATACATACATACATACATACATACAACAGATAGACACACAACAGATAGACACACATACATACATACATACATACATACATACAGACACACAACAGATAGACACACACAGGAACATCTATATATATATACAGACACACATCGGACATACAGACACACACACACACACACACACACACACACACACACACACACACACACACACACTATACATACAGACACACATGGGACACACATACATACACACATAGGGAGCCAAGTAACCTACCAGTATATTTTTGGATTGTGGGCGGAAACTGGAGCACCCGGAGGAAACCCACGCAAGTACGGGGAGAACATACAAACTCCACACAGTTAGGGCCATGGTGGGAATGGAACCGTTGACCTCAGTGCTGTGAGGCAGTAATGATAACCATTATTCCGTGTCTCCGCATTAAGTTCAAAAAAGAACAAAATTAATCACTGAGATCTGTTATCATCGATGGTGGGGAATGATTGGTTCTCCCCCATCAATGTCAAAACTATCTTGACATGGGCTGCCAATCATCAATGGTTTACAGACATCGGTGGCTGATGCAGGTACTGCGCTGTGACTGGTGTGGCCCTCACCAGCCCCTATGTACCAGGAGCGCAGCCTGAAACCAGAAGAGACATTAGTCAGAGAGGTCTCTGTGAGTCTGTTGCTGAGTTTCCTCTGGTTTATTACCCCGTTATATCAGGAGATATTTTACACTGATGTCTCTGGTGTCAATTTATTTTCTTTCTTTACCAATAAGATCCGCGGCTTTTTCTTGTGACAATAACTCCTAAGTAATAACGTTTTATACAGCTACATTTCTTCAGGTAACCGCTTGCTTTCCTGTAGCTCTAATTGCATAAGGTAGTGACGTATTAAACGGACGGCTTCCAAAGAGTGTCAGCTCTTGAACTAAATATTAGTTTTAGCAGCTTCTTATTTGCATGGAACAGAGAGGCTAATTCAGACCTGATCAGTGCTGTCCGTTTTCACACAGGAGCGATCATGTCTGAACTGCGCATTCGCTGGCGCCACAGTGCGCCAGCGCATGCCAGGCAGCTGACGGCTGTCTCAGCCCTGCGAACACCTCTGCTGCTGGGCGGGAGGCGGCGGGCTGGCGGCATTTGGCCGACGTTTTAGGGGCGCGGTCTGGGCAACGCAGGCGTGCCCGGACCGTGGCGGCTGCACGACCCTCACAGCAACGGGTAGCTCCCAGCCAGCGCGCAGTAATACAGATCTGACCATAGGTGGCACTAGAGCTCTTCTTATGGCAGGTTAAGGAACCCTTTATGTGTCCACATAACATGAGAGAAGGGCTAAGTAATTATCTGGCATGCGGTAATGGCTAATAAGTAATTGTATGGAAATATTTAACCCTTGCATAAAAGCCGAAGCATCGCCCAGGGGGGGGGGGGGGGGGTGTAATTGTGCCAACCCATACAATATGTGACAGTCACTACCTGCACTGTCTGTATATGGAAGATTGGCAGCTGTATCACAGGGATTGCTATCTACACCCTTTTCTGGTAACCCCGGGCAGATTGGGTGTCCATGCCAGGATGGCGATTGTGTGCGCACACACGCGGAAGCACGCAGGATCACGTAACGTTTATTAATGCCCGTCATAGCATATTCTGTAACCAGCCACAGTAATAATGCATTATATCTGCAGTATCGCAATGAGGGTACCAGGGTCGCCCCGGGTCAGACCCCTGCATCCATCGCAGTGGCCCAGGTTGCGACCAATACAAGCTGCATTACCCACGGCATAGGGAATGTAGCTCTGTTCCACCGCGGTGTGTAAGAGATGGGCCATTGGGCCTTTTCCCAAGAGTGCCGCCTCCTCCCCTCCGTGTGTCTCTGGCCGCAGGGGCACCACAGACTGCGGCCGGTAATTAGTGATCTCTACGGCACGAAACAGAAAGGAGGCGTCTGAATAACATTCACTCACTCCAATTTCCTTCCTGAAGAGGGAGCAATAAGTCACAGCAGTTGTAATGGAGACATGGTTATTACAGGTCTAGGAGGATTGGGAATTGGGGGGGGGGGTCATTCCGAGTTGATCGCTAGCTGAAAATGCTCGCTGTGCTGCGATGATGCTAAGAAAGGCACTTCTGCGTATGCGGCGCAATGCGCACGCGCAACGTACTTTCACAACGACTGATGTAGTTTCACACAAGGTCTAGTGAAGTCGCAATGGCCGCCGTAGAGTGTTTGACATGAAGTGGGCGTTTCTGGGTATTAACTGGCCATTTTCAGGGAGTGTTCGGAAAAACGCAGGCGTGCCAGGAAAAACGCAGGCGTGGCTGGAAAAATGCAGGCGTGGCTGGGCGAACACAGGGCTTGTTTGTGACGTCAAATCAGGAACTGAATGGTCTGAAGTGATCGCAAGCGCTGAGTAGGTTTTGAGCTGCTCTAAAACTGCACAAAAAAACTTTGCCGCCGCTCTGCGATCCTTTCGTTCGCACTTCTGCTAAGCTAAAAGACACTCCCAGTGGGAGGCGGCATAGCGATTGCACGGCTGCTAAAAACTGCTAGCGAACGAACAACTCGGAATGACCCCCGGGGTCAGGGCCTCCTGACTAAGGGCCCGATTCAGACCTAATCGCTGTTTATCGAATGACTGCGTATGCGTATGCACCACAATGCGCAGGCACAACACCAAACAGCGACAGAATGAGGCAAAAATGTAGAATGCACGGGCGTTCGCAAGGTGATTGACAGGGAGCGGGCGTTTGTGGGTGGTAACTGGCCATTTGCTGGGAGTATCATGAAAAACGCAGGCGTGTCCAATCGTTTTCAGGGCGGGTGTGTGACATCAGCTCCGGCCTGTGTGTATCATACTGGAGGAGAAGGTCCTGGGCTGCGCACACTGGAAATATAATTAGATGGTGAGTGAGGTGAGAACGGATTTGCAGCTTTCTGCTGTCTGGCGATGTTTTTGCACGGCGTACACATGCATTCACACACTTGCACGGGGGCGTGTTTTCACTCTCTATGGGCGGCGGCTATCTGATCGCAGACTGCTGCAAAAGCGCAGAGCAATCAGGTCTGAATCAGGCCCTCCCTGTGGTGACTGGCGCTGAACGGGCGAATAATACCATTCCTCGCACAAATCAGAATCAGGAGCTGGCTATAATGAGTACTGATGCGTAATAATGTATCGGCGGCTACAGCTCACATACACAATGTGCCGGAATTCCGGATCCTCGGAAAAGATTACAGGACGCAAGAACAAAAGTACAAGTTTCCACCAGGCAGGTTAGCAAGAATCCATGTAGTTCAAAAATTTCAAAAATTCCCGCGCTTGTATTTAAATGAGCAGCTCCATAAAATAAGACAATAATAAAATAATGTAAATTGGAGCGCTAGTTAATGTGAACGCACATACCTGTAAAAGGAAAAAAGAGGTTAATTTGTAATGTTACAGCTCTTTTTGTGAAATATGTTTGGTTTGGAGGTGATAATTTTGTTGCTCCGGATAGATGTAACGGTCTCTTGTAATGAGTAACTGTCCCTGCTATCCCTCACTGACCTGCTAGCGGCTTGGTGTTAAATAGCCTGACCAGCTGCCGCAGATGTGTCAGGTCCCGTCTCGCTGTCGCTCCGGCTAAAAAACTTCCTCACGCAGCTTCCGGCTTCTGAGTGCTGCAGTGATAGCACACACTGGCGTTACTCCCCCGTTGCTCTCCGTGACTTCACCAACGCGTTTCGGGTTTTACACCCTTTAACAAGGAATTTGAATGTGTGTTTGAACTTCCTTTTATATTAAAAAAACGTTATTATTTTCATTAAAAACAGGAAATGTAAAAACAGGAAGTTTTTAATAAAGAGCGGCAACCATGTGCCCTTATAGTCTATACAGGACTTCTATATACATAAGAACTTACTTTTAAAAATTAATGGTATGGCATTCAAAAAAGTGGGGGGGGGGGGGTGTACTATTGTATGGCATATTTAATGATATTATTGTGAAAAACTAATTGTCTAGCAAAAAGGCATTTACATCGATTTCTACATTTAATCCATCAGGTTGTAAGGTACTCATATGTTAGATCCATTTGGTTTCCTTTTTTCTAAGTTCCAGACATATGGATCGTTGTTGTGACAGTCTTTATAGTGTTTCTAGACACTATAAAGACTGTCACAACAACGATCCATCGAGCTTGAAGTATATGAGGATCCAAAAAATATCTAATAATTGGAGAGGAGGAGACATGTTTTTACATTTCCTGATTTTAATGAAAATAATAAAGTTTTTTTAATATAAAAGGAAGTTCAAACACACATTCAAAATCCTTGTTAAAGGGTGTAAAACCCGAAACGCGTTGGTGAAGTCACGGAGAGCAACGGGGGAGTAATGCCAGTGTGTGCTATCACTGCCGCACTCAGAAGCCGGAAGCCGTGTGAGGAGGTTTTTTAGCCGGAGCGACAGCGAGACGGGACCTGACACATCTGCGGCAGCTGGTCAGGCTATTTAACACCAAGCCGCTAGCAGGTCAGTTAGGGATAGCAGGGACAGTTACTCACTACAAGAGACTGTTACATCTATCCGGAGCAACAAAATTATCACCTCCAAACCAAACATATTTCACAAAAAGAGCTGTAACATTACAAATTAACCTCTTTTTTCCTTTTACAGGTATGTGCGTTCACATTAACTAGCGCTCCAATTTACATTATTTTAGGAATCCATGTAGTGCTGAACAGGATATCAGGATAGAACAGTGCAGGATAGTATTGCAAGGTAGATTAGCACTATTGCACAAGGGGCCTAATGCATTGAATGCTGCTGCGGCAGTGTTCGCATGCTGAAGGTTGTGAAGTGTGCGCACGTGCAGCAGCCGCGCTGCACGTATGCACACAGTGAGATGCGGCAGACAGACTGAGGCGTTCACAGGGTGGGAGGACGGTGTCGACTCGGCGTTTAAGGGGCATCGCAGCGGCGCTGGGGGGGCATGGTCTGGACCATTTGCGGGTGCAGGTTTAGGAGGATTGCCTGCATGATAGTATTGCATGATAAAGTTTAGCAGGATTGCACAATGGGGGTAATTCAGACCTGATCGCTCGCTAGCGTTTTTTGCAGTGTTGAGATCAGGTCAGAACTGCACATGCGTATGCACCGCAAAGCACAGGTGCGTCACACGGGTACAAAGCGGATCGCTGCTCAACGATGGGTTTGTGTGAAGAATCCATTAGCACGGGCGTTCGCAAGGAGATTGACAGGAATAAGGCGTTTGTGGGTGGCAACTGACCGTTTTCAGGGAGTGTTTGGAAAAAGGCAGGCGTGTCCAGGCGTTTGCAGGGCGGGTGTCTGATGTCAATTCCGGTCCCGGACAGGCTGAAGTGATCGCAGCGGCTGAGTAGGTCTCGGGCTGCGCAGAGACTGCACAAGATCTATTCTTACAGCTCTGCTACACATGTGATCGCACACTTGCAAAGTGAAAATACACTCCCCTATGGACGGCGACTATCTGATCGCAGAGCTGCAAAAAAAAACCTAGCGAGCGATCAGGTCTGAATTACCCCCAATGTTCGATAGGATGACTGCCCAGCAGGATATCAGGATTGCAAAGGCAGGTTTAGCAGGATTGCCCAGCAGGATATCAGGATAGCACAGTGCAGGTTTGGCAGGATAGCACAACAGGATAACTTGATTCTCAGTGAAACACACAGGAACCAGAAGCCAAAGTACTGAGACTTCTAGGTGATAAATTATACTTTAAGGATTAAATAGGACATTCTTGCTGCTGATTGGCTCAGCCGGTCATGTGGCTGGGACCTGCCATCCTAGGATTGGCTGGACATCACTCCAATATGGTGGCGTCTATGGCCATGCAGTGAGGGATCAGCCGGTAGGTGTTCCAGGTAGTGATGAGCGGGTTCGGTTTCTCGGAAACCGAACCCCCCCGAACTTCACGCTTTTTACACGGGTCCGAGGCAGACTCGGATCTTCCCGCCTTGCTCGGTTAACCCGAGCGCGCCCGAACGTCATCATCCCGCTGTCGGATTCTCGCGAGGCTCGGATTCTATTGCGAGACTCGGATTCTATATAAGGAGCCGCGCGTCGCCGCCATTTTCACACGTGCATTGAGATTGATAGGGAGAGGACGTGGCTGGCGTCCTCTCCGTTTAGAGTAGACTAGAGAGTAGTAGAGACACTTGATTTACTAATTTTGGGGAGCATATTAGGAGTACTACTTGCTGATAGTGTGACCAGTGACCACCAGTTTAATTAATCCGTTCTCTGCCTGAAAAAAAACGATACACAGTGTGACACAGTCACATACCATATCTGTGCTCAGCCTCAGTGTGCTGCATCATCATATGTAATACTGTATATCTGACTGTGCAGAGTGCTCACTGCTCACACAGCTTAATTGTGGGGGAGACTGGGGAGCAGTTATAGCAGGAGTACATATTTTAACAGTGCACACTTTTGCTGCCAGAGTGCCACTGCCAGTGTGACTGACCAGTGACCACTGACCACCAGTATATTGTGATTGTCTGCCTGAAAAAGTTAAACACTCGTCGTGTGGTGTTTTTATTCTATAAACGCATTCTGCTGACAGTGTCCAGCAGGTCCGTCATTATATAATATACACCTGTCCGGCTGCAGTAGTGATATATATATATTTTTTATATCATTATCATCCAGTCTATATTAGCACTGCAGCAGACGCAGTACGGTAGTCCACGGCTGTAGCTACCTCTGTGTCGGCAGTCGCTCGTCCATCCATAATTGTATACCACCTACCCGTGGTGTTTTTTTTTTTTCTATCTTCTTGATACTAGTAGCTTACTTTAGGAGTCTGCAGTGCTGAGCTGACAGTGTCCAGCAGGTCCGTCATTATATAATATATACCTGTCCGGCTGCAGTAGTGATATATATATATTTTTTATATCATTATCATCCAGTCTATATTAGCAGCAGACGCAGTACGGTAGTCCACGGCTGTAGCTACCTCTGTGTCGGCAGTCGCTCGTCCATCCATAATTGTATACCACCTACCCGTGGTGGTTTTTTTTTTTTCTATCTTCTTGATACTAGTAGCTTACTTTAGGAGTCTGCAGTGCTGAGCTGACAGTGTCCAGCAGGTCCGTCATTATATAATATATACCTGTCCGGCTGCAGTAGTGATATATATATATTTTATATCTCATTATCATCCAGTCTATATTAGCAGCAGACGCAGTACGGTAGTCCACGGCTGTAGCTACCTCTGTGTCGGCAGTCGCTCGTCCATCCATAATTGTATACCACCTACCTGTGGTGTTTTTTTTTTCTATCTTCTTGATACTACTAGTAGCTTACTTTAGTAGTCTGCAGTGCTGAGCTGACAGTGTCCAGCAGGTCCGTCATTATATAATATATACCTGTCCGGCTGCAGTAGTGATATATATATATTTTATATCTCATTATCATCCAGTCTATATTAGCAGCAGACGCAGTACGGTAGTCCACGGCTGTAGCTACCTCTGTGTCGGCAGTCGCTCGTCCATCCATAATTGTATACCACCTACCCGTGATGTTTTTTTTTTTTTTTCTATCTTCTTGATACTAGTAGCTTACTTTAGGAGTCTGCAGTGCTGAGCTGACAGTGTCCAGCAGGTCCGTCATTATATAATATATACCTGTCCGGCTGCAGTAGTGATATATATATATTTTTTATATCATTATCATCCAGTCTATATTAGCAGCAGACGCAGTACGGTAGTCCACGGCTGTAGCTACCTCTGTGTCGGCAGTCGCTCGTCCATCCATAATTGTATACCACCTACCTGTGGTGTTTTTTTTTTTTTCTATCTTCTTGATACTAGTAGCTTACTTTAGGAGTCTGCAGTGCTGACAGTGTCCAGCAGGTCCGTCATTATATAATATATACCTGTCCGGCTGCAGTAGTGATATATATATATTTTTTATATCATTATCATCCAGTCTATATTAGCAGCAGACGCAGTACGGTAGTCCACGGCTGTAGCTACCCCTGTGTCGGCAGTCGCTCGTCCATCCATAAGTATACTAGTATCCATCCATCTCCATTGTTTACCTGAGGTGCCTTTTAGTTGTGCCTATTAAAATATGGAGAACAAAAATGTTGAGGTTCCAAAAATAGGGAAAGATCAAGATCGACTTCCACCTCGTGCTGAAGCTGCTGCCACTAGTCATAGCCGAGACGATGAAATGCCAGCAACGTCGTCTGCCAAGGCCGATGCCCAATGTCATAGTACAGAGCATGTAAAATCCAAAACACCAAATATCAGTAAAAAAAGGACTCAAAAATCTAAAATAAAATTGTCAGAGGAGAAGCGTAAACTTGCCAATATGCCATTTACCACACGGAGTGGCAAGGAACGGCTGAGGCCCTGGCCTATGTTCATGGCTAGTGGTTCAGCTTCACATGAGGATGGAAGCACTCAGCCTCTTGCTAGAAAAATGAAAAGACTCAAGCTGGCAAAAGCACAGCAAAGAACTGTGCGTTCTTCGAAATCACAAATCCACAAGGAGAGTCCAATTGTGTCGTTTGCGATGCCTGACCTTCCCAACACTGGACGTGAAGAGCATGCACCTTCCACCATTTGCACGCCCCCTGCAAGTGCTGGAAGGAGCACCCGCAGTCCAGTTCCTGATAGTCAGATTGAAGATGTCAGTGTTGAAGTACACCAGGATGAGGAGGATATGGGTGTTGCTGGCGCTGGGGAGGAAATTGACCAGGAGGATTCTGAGGGTGAGGTGGTTTGTTTAAGTCAGGCACCCGGGGAGACACCTGTTGTCCGTGGGAGGAATAGGGCCATTGACATGCCTGGTGAAAATACAAAAAAAATCAGCTCTTCGGTGTGGAAGTATTTCAACAGAAATGCGGACAACATTTGTCAAGCCGTGTGTTGCCTTTGTCAAGCTGTAATAAGTAGGGGTAAGGACGTTAACCACCTCGGAACATCCTCCCTTATACGTCACCTGCAGCGCATTCATCATAAGTCAGTGACAAGTTCAAAAACTTTGGGCGACAGCGGAAGCAGTCCACTGACCAGTAAATCCCTTCCTCTTGTAACCAAGCTCACGCAAACCACCCCACCAACTCCCTCAGTGTCAATTTCCTCCTTCCCCAGGAATGCCAATAGTCCTGCAGGCCATGTCACTGGCAATTCTGACGAGTCCTCTCCTGCCTGGGATTCCTCCGATGCATCCTTGCGTGTAACGCCTACTGCTGCTGGCGCTGCTGTTGTTGCTGCTGGGAGTCGATGGTCATCCCAGAGGGGAAGTCGTACTCGTAAGACCACTTTTACTACTTCCACCAAGCAATTGACTGTCCAACAGTCCTTTGCGAGGAAGATGAAATATCACAGCAGTCATCCTGCTGCAAAGCGGATAACTGAGGCCTTGGCATCCTGGGCGGTGAGAAACGTGGTTCCGGTATCCATCATTACTGCAGAGCCAACTAGAGACTTGTTGGAGGTACTGTGTCCCCGGTACCAAATACCATCTAGGTTCCATTTCTCTAGGCAGGCGATACCGAAAATGTACACAGACCTCAGAAAAAGACTCACCAGTGTCCTAAAAAATGCAGTTGTACCCAATGTCCACTTAACCACGGACATGTGGACAAGTGGAGCAGGGCAGGCTCAGGACTATATGACTGTGACAGCCCACTGGGTAGATGTATGGACTCCCGCCGCAAGAACAGCAGCGGCGGCACCAGTAGCAGCATCTCGCAAACGCCAACTCTTTCCTAGGCAGGCTACGCTTTGTATCACCGCTTTCCAGAATACGCACACAGCTAAAAACCTCTTACGGCAACTGAGGAAGATCATCGCAGAATGGCTTACCCCAATTGGACTCTCCTGTGGATTTGTGGCATCGGACGCCAGCAATATTGTGTGTGCATTAAATCTGGGCAAATTCCAGCACGTCCCATGTTTTGCACATACCTTGAATTTGGTGGTGCAGAATTATTTAAAAAACGAGAGGGGCGTGCAAGAGATGCTGTCGGTGGCCAGAAGAATTGCGGGACACTTTCGGCGTACAGGCACCACGTACAGAAGACTGGAGCACCACCAAAAATGCCTGAACCTGCCCTGCCATCATCTGAAGCAAGAAGTGGTAACGAGGTGGAATTCAACCCTCTATATGCTTCAGAGGTTGGAGGAGCAGCAAAAGGCCATTCAAGCCTATACAACTGAGCACGATATAGGAGGTGGAATGCACCTGTCTCAAGCGCAGTGGAGAATGATTTCAACGTTGTGCAAGGTTCTGCAACCTTTTGAACTTGCCACACGTGAAGTCAGTTCAGACACTGCCAGCCTGAGTCAGGTCATTCCCCTCATCAGGCTTTTGCAGAAGAAGCTGGAGACATTGAAGGAGGAGCTAACACAGAGCGATTCCGCTAGGCATGTGGGACTTGTGGATGGAGCCCTTAATTCGCTTAACAAGGATTCACGGGTGGTCAATCTGTTGAAATCAGAGCACTACATTTTGGCCACCGTGCTCGATCCTAGATTTAAAACCTACCTTGGATCTCTCTTTCCGGCAGACACAAGTCTGCTGGGGTTCAAAGAACTGCTGGTGACAAAATTGTCAAGTCAAGCGGAACGCGACCTGTCAACATCTCCTCCTTCACATTCTCCCGCAACTGGGGGTGCGAGGAAAAGGCTCAGAATTCCGAGCCCACCCGCTGGCGGTGATGCAGGGCAGTCTGGAGCGACTGCTGATGCTGACATCTGGTCCGGACTGAAGGACCTGACAACGATTACGGACATGTCGTCTACTGTCACTGCATATGATTCTCTCCCCATTGAAAGAATGGTGGAGGATTATATGAGTGACCGCATCCAAGTAGGCACGTCAGACAGTCCGTACTTATACTGGCAGGAAAAAGAGGCAATTTGGAGGCCCTTGCACAAACTGGCTTTATTCTACCTAAGTTGCCCTCCCACAAGTGTGTACTCCGAAAGAGTGTTTAGTGCCGCCGCTCACCTTGTCAGCAATCGGCGTACGAGGTTACATCCAGAAAATGTGGAGAAGATGATGTTCATTAAAATGAATTATAATCAATTCCTCCGTGGAGACATTGACCAGCAGCAATTGCCTCCACAAAGTACACAGGGAGCTGAGATGGTGGATTCCAGTGGGGACGAATTGATAATCTGTGAGGAGGGGGATGTACACGGTGATATATCGGAGGATGATGATGAGGTGGACATCTTGCCTCTGTAGAGCCAGTTTGTGCAAGGAGAGATTAATTGCTTCTTTTTTGGTGGGGGTCCAAACCAACCCGTCATTTCAGTCACAGTCGTGTGGCAGACCCTGTCACTGAAATGATGGGTTGGTTAAAGTGTGCATGTCCTGTTTATACAACATAAGGGTGGGTGGGAGGGCCCAAGGACAATTCCGTCTTGCACCTCTTTTTTCTTTCATTTTTCTTTGCGTGATGTGCTGTTTGGGGGGTGTTTTTTGGAAGGGCCATCCTGCGTGACACAGCAGTGCCACTCCTAGATGGGCCAGGTGTTTGTGTCGGCCACTAGGGTCGCTTAGCTTACTCACACAGCTACCTCATTGCGCCTCTTTTTTTCTTTGCGTCATGTGCTGTTTGGGGAGTGTTTTTTGGAAGGGCCTGTTATGATTCCCGTACTCCAGACCAGATGAGATCTTATGGCAGAGGTCTGAGTACTGGAAAGATATGCTGGTTACGGGAACAGGGAAGCCTAGTAACCCCTGGCGCCCTAACTCCGTTGTCTCGCCCGTGTTATCAGAAATCCCCTGCGAGACTATGGTTGCTTGAGCCCATGGCAGCCGCGTTCGAAGGGCGGATTATGTCTGCCCAACCCCGATGCCCCCTCAGGTCTTAATGGGAGACAAAGGGAAATCCGAGACAGGGTGATAACAAGGGGCCCTCTGACTAAGCAACCAGGCCAGGGGTTACAAGCTATCTAACTTAACCAAAAGTATGTGCGGACAAACCGCCAGGGAAAAGGACAACCAAAGATCCACTGATCCGTTACTCCTATCCAGCACCGCTGGATACCAGAGTGGACTTGTGGGAGCGGAATCCTCCGCAAAAGCTCCGGAACACAATAAAACGAAATAATAAATAGTAAGCGGTCAAGCCGCAACACACGGCTACGCCGCGACTCACGAACACCACAGGATGTTAAAGGTGCTCGGTAGGACTCCAGGAATAGATGACAAATTCCGAGTACTGGATCACTGAGGACAGGAACAACCGAATTGAGCAGGACTGGAAACTCTCTGTAACTGACACAGCCAACAGGAAGCTAACACCGGCGTCTGTGAGAAGTCCTGAGAGTGCTTTTATTAGGAAACCCTCCAATCCGGATCCAGACAGGGTAATCATAATTATGCCGTGCAGCTGCATGCTGCACGGCCAGGATACAATTTGACCTGATTAATTAGACCTAGCAACGGGGAACGCGGTCCGACAGTGGCGTCCCCGTTGCTATGGTCTAAGCGGCTCCGTGCGCCCGGCGTCTAGCGTTGCTAGGGAGCCGGCGGCTGTCTGCCTGCGGCGTCCCTAGTTGCTAGGCGCCGGGCCGCACTGACGGGCGGACCCTCGGCGCCTAACAGGGCCATCCTGCGTGACACTGCAGTGCCACTCCTAGATGGGCCAGGTGTTTGTGTCGGCCACTAGGGTCGCTTAGCTTACTCACACAGCTACCTCATTGCGCCTCTTTTTTTCTTTGCGTCATGTGCTGTTTGGGGAGTGTTTTTTGGAAGGGCCATCCTGCGTGACACTGCAGTGCCACTCCTAGATGGGCCAGGTGTTTGTGTCGGCCACTAGGGTCGCTTAGCTTACTCACACAGCTACCTCATTGCGCCTCTTTTTTTCTTTGCGTCATGTGCTGTTTGGGGAGTGTTTTTTGGAAGGGCCATCCTGCGTGACACTGCAGTGCCACTCCTAGATATGCCAGGTGTTTGTGTCGGCCACTAGGGTCGCTTAGCTTACTCACACAGCTACCTCATTGCGCCTCTTTTTTTCTTTGCGTCATGTGCTGTTTGGGGAGTGTTTTTTGGAAGGGCCATCCTGCGTGACACTGCAGTGCCACTCCTAGATGGGCCAGGTGTTTGTGTCGGCCACTAGGGTCGCTTAGCTTACTCACACAGCTACCTCATTGCGCCTCTTTTTTTCTTTGCGTCATGTGCTGTTTGGGGAGTGTTTTTTGGAAGGGCCATCCTGCGTGACACTGCAGTGCCACTCCTAGATGGGCCAGGTGTTTGTGTCGGCCACTTGGGTCGCTTAGCTTAGCCATCCAGCGACCTCGGTGCAAATTTTAGGACTAAAAATAATATTGTGAGGTGTGAGGTGTTCAGAATAGACTGAAAATGAGTGGAAATTATGGTTATTGAGGTTAATAATACTTTGGGATCAAAATGACCCCCAAATTCTATGATTTAAGCTGTTTTTTAGGGTTTTTTGAAAAAAACACCCGAATCCAAAACACACCCGAATCCGACAAAAAAAATTCGGTGAGGTTTTGCCAAAACGCGTTCGAACCCAAAACACGGCCGCGGAACCGAACCCAAAACCAAAACACAAAACCCGAAAAATTTCCGGTGCTCATCACTAGTTCCAGGCCCACAGCAGAGTATGCAAGGAGCACAGATGAGGATGACAAGAGTGTGGAGGCCTGCAGGACAGCCGCGTCAAGGCTTCTCCGATATTAGCGGTCCTAACACTACATAATAGCAGTGCCCACATAGGGCCATGTGTTTTGTCTACAGGAAGGCCTCATGATAAAGGCTCATACTAAAACACATACAGATAGAGAGCTAACTTTCCCGGGATCCACCCCCAGGATCTCCCATTAGCACTACAAGGAACAGACAGGTTCAGGTATGGTTACAGGTAATTTTTTAGTGTGCTTGGGGGATACCGGGAAGGGAGGGGGTACACCCCCCCCCCCCGCACCTCCCCTCTCTGTCTGCTGTTTGTCTGTGACCCCTCCCCCTTTCTAGCACCTGATATAATTATCTCCAGGAATGATTGAGCAGCTGCCACTGTTTGTCTGCTTGTGTGAGAAGGCATTGAATGGGAACAGTATTTGGAAGGCATGCTGTTCCTGTAGTGCTAATGGGAGATCCTGGGGGTGGCTCCCGGGTAAGTTAGCCCTCTGTCTGGATGTGTTTTAGTAATAGCTTTTATCATGAGGCCTTACTGTAGACAAATCACATGGCCCTATGTGGGCACTGCTATTATGTAGTGTTAGGACTGCTGATATCGGAGAAGCCTTGTCGCGGCTCAGCAGCTAAACATGTCTTTGCAAACGCATGTGACCAATTCTCTGAAATTCTATTACCAAATAGGTTCAGGTATGGTTACAGGTAATTTTTTAGTGTGCTGGGGGGATACCAGGGGGAGAAAAAGTACCCCCCCCCCCTCCTTCTGTCTGCTGGGTCCACACCTGGCAAGATATGTCGGTGGACCCACCGTTGCGTCGACCAAGGTAAGTGTACACACTTACCAACTGGTCGTTCGATATGTTGGTATCGACCCCTGTGATGCAGTTGGGTGGTAGTTTGAATTTTTCTGCCCAGCTGTGACATCAGCCCCCGCAGCAAGTGTAAGGGGTGGTCGGGATTGCACAGGAAGGTAACACAATCATATAGATGGGACAGTATATACACCAAATAAAGAATTCATGTATTCAAATATATAATAAACATAAAGGTAATAAAAGGAACAAACTCTGAGATGCAATTTGTAATGTCGGGGCTCAATTCAGTTACCCGTCACTGCGGGCGCGCATATCACGGGTAAATCCTCTAATAGGGCCATTCCATGAAAATGAATAAAAATGGCCCAAACGTGACAATGTAAAATGAACAACGATAGTATGAAACATAGGGGCAGATGTATTAAGCCTGTAGAAGTGATAGAGCAGTGATAAGTGGAAGTTGATAACGCATCAGCCAATCAGCTTATAACTGTCATTTGTCAAGTGCATCACCCTGCACTTATCACTTCTTTATCACTTCTCCAGGCTTAATACATCTGCCCCAGAATCTACTAGAATAGTGGACGAGAAAAATAAGTTCATATCACATAATATCAGCTCTAGCGCCTGAGTCCGCGTTTTTCTCGCCCTACGTCTGTCGCTGTGACACATAACGTGCGCTGCGTTATGTCCTGTCCCGATCACTCATGTATTTCCTCCTCGTGCTGCGGCTAATTATATATGTCCTGCACTACAGGCGGCCAGTTCTGCAGACAGACTAGCCTCAGGGCGCCCCCCAGTGTTCCTGTGTGAAAGTGCCTCCACCACTCAGGAGGTGGGATTATACCTCGCGGCTCCCTTTCATCTCTTATGACACTAATTTCATTCAAATGTGAGCTGAGATTAGAAGAAGTTGCCGGATAGCTCCTGCTCATTATTATTCTGTCACTGCCGTACCTGCCGTTATCCGGGGACTGAATCCCCGGTCAGAGTGAGAACAAATCGGGCACTGGGCAATGCAGCAGCTTCTGAACCCCCTGTCACTACTGCTGTATATAGCCATAGGGGTATATTCAATTGATGTCGGAGGCTTTCCGATGGAAAGGATCTGACATCTGAGTATTCAATGAGCAGACAAATCCGACAGGACAGTGCCAGTCCGACTTTTATTAATGTCGGATTGACATTGTCGGAAATGAGGCCAAAACCTGACCGCCACTTCCGACAAAACACGTGAATTTGCGGCTATTCTGCCGATCCACGTGTTTTCCGACAAGTCGGAATTCCCAAAAAATTGATTACCAGCCCTAGACCTAGGCTGGAAGTGAAAAATGAGAGGGGCCTGACTCAGATGGATGCATTGGTCGTTGGGCTGCACAATTGCACATCTCTGCTGACCTTATAACCCATATTGAGTAAGGTCCTAATTCAGACCTGATAGCAGCAGCAAATGTGTTAGCAGTTGGGCAAAGTTAGATTTGGGTGGGTTATATTGTTTCTGTGCAGGGTAAATACTGGCTGCTTTATTTTTACACTGCAAATTAGATTTCAGTTTGAACATACCCCACCCAAATCTAACTCTCTCTGCACATGTTACATCTGCCCCCCGCCCCCCCCCCCCCCCCACCCCCTGCACTGCACATGGTTTTATCCATTAGAGAACAAATTTACTGCTGCGATCAGGTCTGAATTAGGTTCTAAGTACTTTCTGCATGCCAAGGTGTCATCAAGTTGCATACTTTGAGTAATATATATACTATATATATATATATATATATATATATATATATATATATATATATTTCTCTATCGTCCTAGTGGATGCTGGGGTTCCTGAAAGGACCATGGGGAATAGCGGCTCCGCAGGAGACAGGGCACAAAAAGTAAAGCTTTATGATCAGGTGGTGTGTACTGGCTCCTCCCCCTATGACCCTCCTCCAAGCCTCAGTTAGGTTTTTGTGCCCGTCCGAGAAGGGTGCAATCTAGGTGGCTCTCCTAAAGAGCTGCTTAGAAAAGTTTAGCTTAGGTTTTTTATTTTACAGTGAGTCCTGCTGGCAACAGGATCACTGCAACGAGGGACTTAGGGGAGAAGAAGTGAACTCACCTGCGTGCAGGATGGATTGGCTTCTTTGGCTACTGGACATTAGCTCCAGAGGGACGATCACAGGTACAGCCTGGATGGTCACCGGAGCCTCGCCGCCGGCCCCCTTGCAGATGCTGAAAAGAGAAGAAGGTCCAGAATCGGCGGCAGAAGACTCCTCAGTCTTCTTAAGGTAGCGCACAGCACTGCAGCTGTGCGCCATTGCTCTCAGCACACTTCACACGGCAGTCACTGAGGGTGCAGGGCGCTGGGGGGGGGCGCCCTGGGAAGCAATGTAAACCTATTTTTTGGCATAAAATACCTCACATATAGCCTCCGGGGGCTATATGGAGATATTTAACCCCTGCCAGAATCCGTTAAAGAGCGGGAGACGAGCCCGCCGAAAAAGGGGCGGGGCCTATCTCCTCAGCACACAGCGCCATTTTCCTCACACAGCTCCGCTGGTCAGGAAGGCTCCCAGGCTCTCCCCTGCACTGCACTACAGAAACAGGGTAAAACAAGAGAGGGGGGGCAAAATTGTGGCAAAATTATATATATTAAAGCAGCTATATAGGGAGCACTTATTATAAGGCTATCCCTGTCATATATAGCGCTTTTGGTGTGTGCTGGCAAACTCTCCCTCTGTCTCCCCAAAGGGCTAGTGGGGTCCTGTCTTCTTTAAGAGCATTCCCTGTGTGTCTGCTGTGTGTCGGTACGTGTGTGTCGACATGTATGAGGACGATATTGGTGTGGAGGCGGAGCAATTGCCAAATATGGGGATGTCACCCCCTAGGGAGTCGACACCAGAATGGATGGCTTTATTTATGGAATTACGGGATAGTGTCAACACGCTAAAGCAGTCGTTTGACGACATGAGACGGCCGGACAATCAATCAGCACCTGTCCAGGCGCCTCAAACACCGTCAGGGGCTGTAAAACGCCCGTTACCTCAGTCGGTCGACACGGACCCAGACACAGGCACTGATTCCAGTGGCGACGGTGACGAATCAACCGTATTTTCCAGTAGGGCCACACGTTATATGATTTTGGCAATGAAGGAGGCGTTACATATTGCTGATACTACAGGTACCACAAAACAGGGTATTATGTGGGGTGTGAAAAAACTACCTATAGTTTTTCCTGAATCAGATGAATTAAATGAGGTGTGTGATGAAGCGTGGGTTGCCCCCGATAAAAAACTGCTAATTTCAAAGAAGTTATTGGCTTTATACCCTTTCCCGCCAGAGGTTAGGGCGCGCTGGGAAACACCTCCTAGGGTGGACAAGGCGCTCACACGCTTATCAAAACAAGTGGCGTTACCCTCTCCTGAGACGGCCGCACTTAAAGATCCAGCAGATAGGAGGATGGAAAATATCCAAAAAAGTATATACACACATACAGGTGTTATACTACGACCAGCTATAGCGACAGCCTGGATGTGCAGTGCTGGGGTAGCTTGGTCAGAGTCCCTGATTGAAAATATTGATACCCTGGATAGGGACAATGTTTTACTGTCTTTAGAGCAAATAAAGGATGCGTTTCTTTATATGCGTGATGCACAGAGGGATATTTGCACACTGGCATCACGGGTAAGTGCTATGTCCATTTCGGCCAGAAGAAGTTTATGGACGCGACAGTGGTCAGGTGATGCGGACTCAAAACGGCATATGGAAGTTTTGCCGTATAAAGGGGAGGAGTTATTTGGTGTTGGTCTATCGGATTTGGTGGCCACGGCTACAGCCGGGAAATCCACCTTTTTACCTCAAGTCACTCCCCAACAGAAAATGACACCGACTTTTCAGCCGCAGCCCTTTCGTTCCTTTAAAAACAAGAGAGCAAAGGGATATTCATATCTGCCACGAGGCAGAGGAAAGGGGAAGAGACTGCAACAGGCAGCTCCTTCCCAGGAACAGAAGCCCTCCCCCGCTTCTACAAAAGCCTCAGCATGACGCTGGGGCTTCTCAAGCGGACTCGGGGGCGGTGGGGGGTCGTCTCAAGAATTTCAGCGCGCAGTGGGCTCACTCGCAGGTGGATCCCTGGATCCTGCAGATAATATCTCAGGGTTACAGGTTGGAACTAGAGACGTCTCCACCTCGCCGTTTCCTGAAGTCTGCTTTACCAATGTCCCCCTCCGACAGGGTGACGGTCTTGGAAGCCATTCACAAGCTGTACTCTCAGCAGGTGATAGTCAAGGTACCCCTTTTACAACAAGGAAAGGGGTATTATTCCACTCTATTTGTGGTACCGAAGCCGGATGGCTCGGTAAGACCTATTCTAAATCTGAAATCCTTGAACCTGTACATAAAAAAGTTCAAGTTCAAGATGGAGTCACTCAGAGCGGTGATAGCGAACCTGGAAGAAGGGGACTTTATGGTATCCTTGGACATCAAGGATGCGTATCTCCACGTTCCAATTTACCCCTCACACCAGGGGTACCTCAGGTTCGTCGTACAGAACTGTCACTATCAGTTTCAGACGCTGCCGTTTGGATTGTCCACGGCACCTCGGGTCTTTACCAAGGTAATGGCCGAGATGATGATTCTTCTTCGAAGAAAAGGCGTATTAATTATCCCATACTTGGACGATCTCCTAATAAGGGCAAGGTCCAGAGAACAGCTAGAGATGGGACTAGCACTGCCTCAAGAAGTGCTAAAGCAGCACGGGTGGATTCTGAATATTCCAAAATCCCAGTTAATTCCGACAACACGTCTGCTGTTCCTAGGGATGATTCTGGACACGGTTCAGAAAAAGGTTTTTCTCCCAGAGGAAAAAGCCAAGGAGTTATCCGAGCTTGTCAGGAACCTCCTAAAACCAGGAAAGGTATCTGTACATCAATGCACAAGAGTCCTGGGAAAAATGGTGGCTTCTTACGAAGCAATTCCATTCGGCAGATTCCATGCAAGAGTTTTCCAGAGGGATCTGCTGGACAAATGGTCAGGGTCGCATCTTCAGATGCACCAGCGGATAACTCTGTCTCCAAGGACAAGGGTATCTCTTCTGTGGTGGTTGCAGAGTGCTCATCTATTGGAGGGCCGCAGATTCGGCATACAGGATTGGATCCTGGTGACCACGGACGCCAGCCTGAGAGGCTGGGGAGCAGTCACACAAGGAAGAAACTTCCAGGGCGTGTGGTCGAGCCTGGAAACGTCTCTTCACATAAACATTCTGGAACTAAGAGCAATCTACAATGCTCTAAGCCAGGCAGAACCTCTGCTTCAAGGAAAACCGGTGTTGATCCAGTCGGACAACATCACGGCAGTCGCCCATGTAAACAGACAGGGCGGCACAAGAAGCAGGAGTGCAATGGCAGAAGCTGCAAGGATTCTTCGCTGGGCGGAGAATCATGTGATAGCACTGTCAGCAGTGTTCATCCCGGGAGTGGACAACTGGGAAGCAGACTTCCTCAGCAGACACGACCTTCACCCGGGAGAGTGGGGACTTCATCCAGAAGTTTTCCACATGCTTGTAACCCGTTGGGAAAGACCAATGGTGGACATGATGGCGTCTCGCCTCAACAAAAAACTGGACAGGTATTGCGCCAGGTCAAGAGATCCGCAGGCAATAGCTGTGGACGCGCTGGTAACGCCTTGGGTGTACCAGTCGGTGTATGTGTTTCCTCCTCTGCCTCTCATACCAAAAGTATTGAGAATTATACGGCAAAGAGGCGTAAGAACGATACTAGTGGCTCCGGATTGGCCAAGAAGGACTTGGTACCCGGAACTTCAAGAGATGATCACGGAGGATCCGTGGCCTCTACCTCTGAGAAGGGACCTGCTTCAGCAGGGTCCCTGTCTGTTTCAAGACATACCGCGGCTGCGTTTGACGGCATGGCGGTTGAACGCCGGATCCTAAAGGGAAAAGGCATTCCGGAAGAAGTCATTCCTACCTTGATTAAAGCAAGGAAGGAAGTAACCGCGCAACATTATCACCGCATTTGGCGAAAATATGTTGCGTGGTGCGAGGATCGGAGTGCTCCGACGGAGGAATTTCAACTGGGTCGATTCCTACATTTCCTGCAATCAGGATTGTCTATGGGTCTCAAATTGGGATCTATTAAGGTTCAAATTTCGGCCCTGTCGATTTTCTTCCAGAAGAAATATCTCACATGGAAAGTGACCATGCTACTAGCCCTGGCTTCGGCCAGGAGAGTGTCAGAACTGGCAGCTTTATCTTACAAAAGCCCATATCTGATTTTCCATTCGGACAGGGCAGAACTGCGGACTCGTCCGCATTTTCTCCCTAAGGTGGTGTCAGCATTTCATCTGAACCAGCCTATTGTGGTGCCTGCGGCTACAAGCGACTTGGAGGACTCCCAAGTTGTTGGACGTTGTCAGAGCTTTAAAAATATACATTTCAAGGACAGCTGGAGTCAGGAAATCTGACTCACTGTTTATACTATATGCTCCCAACAAGTTGGGCGCTCCTGCGTCTAAGCAGACTATTGCGCGCTGGATTTGTAGTACGATTCAGCTTGCACATTCTGTGGCAGGCCTGCCACAGCCAAAATCGGTAAATGCCCACTCCACAAGGAAGGTGGTTTCTTCTTGGGCGGCTGCCCGAGGGGTCTCGGCTTTACAACTCTGCCGAGCGGCTACGTGGTCGGGGGAGAACACGTTTGTAAAATTCTACAAATTTGATATCCTGGCTAAGGAGGACCTGGAGTTCTCTCATTCGGTGCTGCAGAGTCATCCGCACTCTCCCGCCCGTTTGGGAGCTTTGGTATAATCCCCATGGTCCTTTCAGGAACCCCAGCATCCACTAGGACGATAGAGAAAATAAGAATTTACTTACCGATAATTCTATTTCTCGTAGTCCGTAGTGGATGCTGGGCGCCCATCCCAAGTGCGGATTGTCTGCAATACTTGTACATAGTTATTGTTACCTAAATCGGGTTATTATTGTTGTGAGCCATCTTTTCAGAGGCTCCTCTGTTATCATGCTGTTAACTGGGTTTAGATCACAGGTTGTACAGTGTGATTGGTGTGGCTGGTATGAGTCTTACCCGGGATTCATAAATCCTTCCTTATTGTGTACGCTCGTCCGGGCACAGTATCCTAACTGAGGCTTGGAGGAGGGTCATAGGGGGAGGAGCCAGTACACACCACCTGATCATAAAGCTTTACTTTTTGTGCCCTGTCTCCTGCGGAGCCGCTATTCCCCATGGTCCTTTCAGGAACCCCAGCATCCACTACGGACTCCGAGAAATAGAATTATCGGTAAGTAAATTCTTATTATATATATATTATATAATGTATGTTTTTATACTTTAATGTGCTGCGTTTTCTCGGCGTGCCTATGTGTCATCGGCATAAATAAGATTATACTGGAGAAGTTTCTGCGGTTGTTATGGAAGTGTGACTCCTCTTCTCTCTCCTATATATAATAATGGATTGGCATTATGTGCTGCCCACACAGCGTCATTACATTCAGTCTACATGACAAGATAATCACATGCATACAATAATCAGTGTTCCGTGTGTGAGTGATGGGCTCACGATTCTCCCTGAGCTCAGAGCTGTTTATCCCAATAAAGCTCTTACACGGGGGAGGACGGCGTGTTAGTAAATGAGGAGACTTGTCAGGAAAAAGCCGTTCTCTGATTAACCTGCAGATACCTGACTATTTGTTGCCCTGTATCCATCAGCCCCTCCGACGGGCCACATGGGTGTCATATTCTGCTACCTGTGAACAAGCTGCCGGTCGTCAGGCATTTGGCCGCTGTTGCTGTAACCCTTAGCAACCAGTTCATGTCCATTTTTTAACCCACTTTACAAAATGAAAGCAGATGAGACTGGTTGCTGTGGGTTACTGCAGTTCCTTGTTGCACAGAGAACCTATGTAGTTACTACATGGCTCTTCCTTAAAGGAGAACCCACCCGGACCCCTCTGTGTACGGTGAGATTGTCATACTCGGTGACCTGGACGAGCCCCCAGTATTGGATCTACCTGTAGATAATGTGTGTACTGCACACGGGCCCCTGGTTCCAGAGGGGCCCAGATCGCACGGCCTGCACCCATCTTTTCAATATTACCTCTTCGGAGTTCCACAGCTGCAGTCACAGTGACTCTGAGCACTAGGTGGTACGCAGGTCTTCGGGAATATGGTGCGGCGGCCATTTTCCCAGTGTTTTGTACATGCGCAGCAAGGGAAATGGCCACCCCGCCGTTTTCCTGGAGACCTGTGCACCGCCTAGTGCTCAGAGTCACTGTCACTGCCTGCTAGAGACGAGGGGGCCTGGACGGAAATTGCACACGGTCCCCCCCCTCTTAATACGCCCCTACTTTATGTAACCCCTCTCAGTAAGGGCGATTCTGAGGAGCACGCGGACGCCTCTTTACACATATTGCACCACAAGCACTGAGGCTTCTGAGATGCCCCCCGGGAACAGCGCCACTATGTCACAGCGCGTACTAAGACGCACCAGTCGCAGTGTGCAATAGCCTATGGCAGGCACACATTCTCCATATGGCGTCCTGAGTCAGCGCTACTGCGTCCTTACACTCTGCCGCTGTCTGGTATATACTCAGCTTTAGTTATCAGACGACACCGGCTATCTACTTAGCATAAGGTTTGTTTCTCCAGTGAGTCCTCCGCTTTCCAGCGACTGGGCCGATCAGTACACACAGGCAGGGAAGTACTGCGGTGCCTCAGTCCTGGTATGAGGCTATTGGGGGTCATTTTGGCCCGATCGCTCACTGCAGTTTATCGCAACGCAGCGATCGGGTCGGAACTGCGCATGCGCCGGCGCATGCTGGATGGCCGAAGGCCATCGTTCCCTAGCGATCGCCTCTGCCTCTGCCAGGCAGAGACGGTCGCTGGGCAGGAGGGGGAGGCGCGGCGGCGTTTGGCCCATTTTGGGGGCGCGGTCCGGCCAACGTGCGGGGGTCGGGCCGCAGCGGCTGCGTGATGTCACACGCAGCCGCTGCGACCAGTGGCAGCGACGAGCAACTCCCGGACAGCTGCAGGAGCTGCGCTGGCCGGGAGTTACTCAACAAGTACAAAAGCATTGCCGCTGTGCGATGTGGGGGGGGGGGGGGGGGTGGACAGACATGCGGGGCGGGCTAGCTACGATCAACTCGGAATGACCCCCTCTGTCTGGATCTTGCTCATATACCAAATACTGGGCGCTGCTGACGGATATTAACCCAGTAAGATGTGCCAGCCTCCGGCGGGTACTGTATAGCAAGGACCATTCTCATCTCTTACACACGCGCAGCAAGACACAGAATGTATGAAGCTACCATCAGTTTCTATATCCCGTTGTCTAGAGCTGGCCCATAATGCTTAGCTTCTTATGGACTGTGGCTCACTGTCTCCTGCTAGCACCATATAAGGCTGGCTGACTGTGCGTCTGATGCCAGGGTCAGGTATAAGGAGGCCTCTCAAGCAATGTCCGCTCTGACCCTGAAGGTGACGCCCATTCTCAGCATGAATACAGTCTCCTTAGCCTCAATGGGCCCTTACATAGGTATTACAATTTGTGGCAGCACTCACCATCGAAGATCTGAATCATCGGGGGCCGCCCATCGATGGTGAGAGCACCCACCATCAATGATTGAATAACGTTGTGTGAGTTTGAAAAGAGCACCTGATTCCCCCCCCACCGCGTCCAGCGCATGTGTGGGAGTAACCACACGAGACACCGCTCTATCCTGCTGGACGCTTGCAGTCCTGGACTAGGGATTATTATAATAATAATAATAATAATAATAATTTTATTTATATAGCGCTCTTTCTCCAATAGGACTCAAGGCGCTTATGACAGTCTCGTCTTGTGTTACCTCACATGTCGTCCTCGCTGGGTACATAAGTGTTTCTCCTTTCTTACAGTCTCTTCTCGGCTGCCGCTCGCAGAACTCGGCCTGTAAATGATAATGACGGTGCTGTGAATATGGCTGCTCTGTCCGGCCGGGCCGGTGTCTGTCACTGGCTACAATGTGACGCTGTGAGTTCTAGTGACATTAATGTAACACTCGCCATATGTTCTGCTGTATGGATATCAGTAACGTATTATACACATTGTATCCTGATAATCACTGTACATAGGAAGGCAGTAAGTACCGCTCAGTGGTGGTCATTCCGAGTTGATCGCTAGCTGCTTTCGTTCGCTGTGCAGCAATGAGGTAAAAAATAGGCACTTCTGCGCATGCGGCGCAATGCGCATGTGCGACGTAATATTACAAAGAACGATGTAGTTTCACACAGGGTCTAGCGATGCTTTTCAGTCACACTGGTGGCCGCAGAGTGATTGACAGGAAGGGGGCGTTTCTGAGTGTCAACTGACCGTTTTCAGGGAGTGTTCGAGAAAACGCAGGCGTGCCAGGAAAAACGCAGGCGTGGCTGGGCGAACGCAGGGCGTTTGTGACGTCAAAACAGGAACTGAACAGTCTGCAGTCATCGCAAGCGCTGAGTAGGTCTGAAGCTACTCTGACACTGCACAAAAAAATGATGCCGCCGTTCTGCGATCCTTTCGTTTGCACTTCTTCTAAGCTAAGATACACTCCCAGTGGGCGGCGGCATAGCGTTTGCACGGCTGCTAAAAACTGCTAGCGCGCGAATAACTCGGAATGACCTCCAATGTCATTGTTATACCGATCAGTGTTATTAGATCTGCAGCACTCTCTAACAGTCCATCCATATACAGTATGACTTATATTCTATATTCCCCACCACATGAAAAGCCCGTGGTCAGGTCCGTCAAACGCTGGACAAGCGAAGCAAAGCTGACGCTTCAGGCCAGTTTTGACTGCACAGATTGGAGGGTTTTTGAAACTTCTGCTACCGACCTAGACGACCTGCCTGATGTAGTGACATCCTACATCAGCTTCTGAGAGGACACGCGTGTGAGAGTAATATTGATTAAAATGCTTTTGCTTTATTATTGTTTCACTATATTCTAAAGACTGTATATATGTCCCTTTACATATATTATAAGGTCATCGTTGCTTGTATTGTATGTGTGAGACAACAGGTGGTTTCCTTAAAATACTTTACAAGATAAGAATGTGAAGCCAGGAGACAGAGAATAACAGAAATAGAGATCTTCAGCAATCGCTCATTCTCTGACAAGACAGACTCCAGGAATACTTTGGAACTGTGTCTTCTGAATATTACCTTCTATGTCACTGAAACTTGTAATATATATATGATTAGCTAACTTTATACTTCACTGTGATTGGAGGGCATGTAAAAGCCCACTTCTCTTATGGTATAAATAAAAGCTCTCTCTGTCACAAGACAGAGCAGTGTTATACTGGCATTGTGTCTAGTGTGACTTCTTGCTCTCCGGCCGGCTGTATCCAGAACCATGAATCTCCAAGACAGAAGGGCTACTAAGGCGTTGATAGTTAAGGTGTAAGCCTATTACCCTAACATTTCCTGGGGGTCTTGTCCGCGATTCCCTACATTCCTGCCGTCACTGACCAGACCAACCGCTGATGCCCAGGAACCAGCTGAAATAAATCTGTACAGTGGGGTAAGCAAAGACAAGTGCTCTGGCACCTTCTTACTCTCTTTCAGCTCTTCCTGAGGTATGGTGGGGCTCAGTGGGGACGGGTTAGCGGGATCCAAGAATCCAGTAACCTTCTGTCTTTAAAGTATAAGTTGTCTCGTTATCAGTGTATGACTGCATGATATGAGTGTGTTGTATGAGTGGTACATGAGATGTATATAAAAGGCTGGCGAAATTGATCAGAGGACCAAAGACTACCCCTTCCTGAATGCAACCTAAAGGCTTGTCCTGTCTTCTTGGGAATAGGTGCCCCTGGGTCCAAAGATCTTTTCTGCATATAGACCTTGGCTCTCATGAGAAAGAAGTGATACGTGGACATTCTTATGTAAGGTGTCCGGATACGTACCCGCGATTCCAGGTCAGGGTCCTTCACGTTTCCTCTAGGTGACCCTACGGGGCTCCTAAGGCTGGAGGGTGTCTTGTATGACATTTGTGTTATATGTCTAGATTGCCAGACTTATGTTAAAACTGCATTTGTTTTTTGCTTAAATGTTCAGTCTTTGCAGCATCAAAAATTGTAGGAATTGCAGATAGGTCTGTTGGTTGTATTTGGGTGAAAAACAGGGTGATGGGGGAAACAGTGGTCATTGTAGGAACACATCTCAGTAGAAAATATCTGTCACAAGATGTAGGATAAGATTGGTGTAAGGTGATCACATACTATCCAGTAAGTTTTATTTCTGTATAGATACATAGTATGTGTCCTATGGTCCAGCTCTATATACCTGTTGCATCAGATATACATACATATATAGGAAACATTATTTTTTTAAGAGGATACCCTGAAGTTCAGAGTATCAGAAATAGTAGACGCACAGACTCTTTGAACATGAATGACTTATATGAGTGAATTCAGTAGAGAACTTATAAGGATGCACTATTGAAAGGTTTTCTCACTATATTAATGACGGAAGCTGTCAAATACCTTATAATAAAACCATCAGACATATTATGAGATCTACTGGGGTATTATATACTGAAGTTATGGGAATTCATTAAAATTCATAAGTAACTTAGTGAACTTATGAAAATGTAACTGGAGGGAGTATTCAGTGATTCTGATAAATAGTCATATTTGTATCAATCTGTAACAACTTCAGCTATTACTGAACAGATGGAATAATTACACTTATATTAATTTGTGACAACTGTAAACACTATTGAATAGATGGTAGTTTAAGAAGTCTATAAAGATATATCTGTCATAGGTAGCAGGCTCTCACTTAGAGATAACATGAATGTGATCTATATAGTATGAACAATCTATATGTATGTATGTATGTATGTATGTATGTATGTATGTATGTATGAGCTCAGTATAATGGAGGTAAATAATCACCAGGCAGACTACAATATATATTGACACAGTATATGTGAACATTGAATAATTATTCTTGGTGTGATTATGGAACACTTAGGTGATGGTTATTAATACCCTCTTTCTCCACACATAACAGTTCAATCAGAGATTGATATTTGGACTCTGATCTACAGTAATATATTCAAACTATTTGATGAATAAATACATGATACAGGTAGCGAGCCTTGATTTTTTTTAAATTTCACTTTATTAACCACTTTATTCACTGAAAAGTATGTATGATAAATATATTATTGTTATATTATTTTTATTTCGTTATCAGACATTTTTTAATGTATTTATTAAAAGTTAATTTTTAATTATTCTACGTGCACCAACAAAGAGACATTCTTTTCTCTTCTACTGGTCAACTAATTTTGTCTCTGAATATCCAGTAGTAGATTCATAACTTATTGACGGATATTAGTCAGGATCTTTTCATAGATATGACAAAAGGAATTGTTATCTGGTGCAGAGTGTTTCCAATTTCCCCATTCTTTCTATGATTCTAGATGGAGGGTACAGAAATTGGGATAATTACTTTAGTGTGTCTCTAAGCGCTGTTAGTCATATTATACTGTCTTTGATAACTTAGGCAGGGGGTACAAGGTGTTAGGAAAATACTGAATGGTGGAATAAGGGTCTAGTGATCTTAGTTGTGTGTATTGTACAGGAGTTGTAGTATTCCAAACAGAGGGAGATCCCATACCCACACTTACGGGGGATCCTGCTTCTAGGAACAACTCCAGGGGTGTACATTAGAGAATCACATAAAGGCACAACACGCACTGACCATATTAGTCAGAGAACACACTCATCATACCACAATTATCTAAAGAAATTACAAGGCATTATTTGGGTATCACTGATGTTAAATTTGCCCATGAATAAAAGCAGGGCAAATATTTTTGTCTTTACAAAATAATACAGGAGGTAATAGAAGTTGTAGTATATAAGGTAATTGAATCTAGAGAGAGGGGAATATAAGGACCTTGAAAGGGTCAGACTATACATAAAGTATCTGTGACCAGGAACTCATACGGGGGCACTAAGGTAACTGTGACCAGTAACCCATATGGGGGCACAGGGGAGCAAGGGTATGGCGGACCTAGCGCCCAAGACTCCCATTGAGATAGTCAGACAAAAGGAAGGTCCTGAAGCCATTAAGGGAATACAAAAAGTATTCAAAAGGGCAGGATTTTCCCCTCAGGGAACTCTAGATTTCAAGAGATGGGAAATATTTTTTAAGGGAACAGAATGTTTGGATAGAAAAGAAACATCAAGTAGAAATGTGGAAGAAAGTAGCTGCAGAATATCTGCCCAAAAAAAGAACAAACATTTTTAGAAGACATACAGATACCAGTACCAACACCAGTAGTAAACTCACCACCACCATTGATTCAGGTACCACCACCATTTGTACCTAACACAGCACCAACCCTGACTACACCTGCAGCACCCTTACACTCACGAGAACCTAATGTGGTACTGAAGAAAAGAGATGGCAAGTGGTATACAGTTTCCTCAGAACCATACAATCCAATATATCCAGAACTGCAAAAGGAATTGAGACAGAGAAAGTGTCCACAATGTCACCAATGTATACCTGAAGGATATGAACATTGCCCCTTTTGTGACAATTGGGTACCCCCCAACGAACCACACTCTGACAATAGCCAGAACACACCCATAATCTCTAAGAACAACCCGTTTCTGGCAAATAGTCCCCAGACTATTGGGACAAGGATAATACATAGAAAAGAACAGTGTAAGAAAATGCAATCAGGGGACTTTAGTACACCATGTCCATGTAATACCTGTGCACCACATGTCCAGATGTTTTATCAGATGCAGCCACTACCATATCCTGAAGAGACTATCACGGCATACCCAGTATCTGTACAAATCACTAGAGACCTTAATGCCGCGGGACTAGCAGACAGGAACACCACAGACTATGGGCTGCATCAGACATGAATGACATCATTTCTAGAGCTCCAGACCCACGCAAGTGTCCAAATGCATATTTGAATTATATGAAGAGAATAAATCTTGTTTGGACAGGATCTTGGATAGATCTTCGAGAACTAAACTCAGTGTTATTGGGTTCATCAGCTGAAGCTGAAGTAAGAGGATATCCAGCAGGAGCAGCTGCAAACATAGTAGCCCCACTAGCAGAAGATGCACAAAGGACAAAGATAAGCGGGGAACAGTACATGCACAGATTAGAACACTGGTGTAACCAGCAAAGAAACAGAGTACCTGCATTTCCAGATGTTAAACAGAAGAGTGGTCAGACTGTCAGACAGTACCATGATATGGTGCATCAAGGACATATAGATGGAGGATTTGATGTGGCCAATACCCAACATGAAAGGCTTTTGAAAACACATTTCTTAAATTATCTCTCAGAAGCCCTGAGAGGAGAATTGTTCCAGGTTAGACCAGAAGCCTCTACCTTAACCATGGAATCACTCCTACAAGTCTTAGAGGCCATAGAAGAAAGACAAGAAGAGAAGAAAAGAAAACAGAAAGAAAAGGGCTCTGTACCCAGAATAACTGTCCATGTATGCAAGAAACAGGAACAAGATCCAAGTAACAGATGTCCAGAAACACAGGAAAGAAGCCCTAAAGGAAAGTCTCTTCAGAAGAAGCGAAGACAAAGGGTTTGTGTTTCTTTAGCAATGAACAAGGACATATGAGGAAGGAATGTTCCAAATACAAGACATGGGCTCAGAACAAGGCAGCCTCTGAAGCCAGCCCATAGGAAACAGGCGCTCCAGAACTGTACCTTTTGGTCCAAGTAATTGACTCTCCTGGATCCAAAGTAACAACCACACTTACCCCACCGGGAGGGGAACAATTGGACTGTATTGTAGATACCAGAACAAGATGAACTATATTAAGATAACAGGAGGTACCAACAAAACTGCAAGCACAAGAAACTATATTGGGAACAGGAATGGCAAGTACAACAGTCCCTCTAAAGAAAAGCAATCCTGCAAAATCAGTGTGGGACAAGAAGTCATTTTAGTACCTGTGCAGTTCCTCATCTCTGAAGACTGTCAAGTCAATTTATTTGGAACCAATGTGTTATCAGCCATTCAAGCCACAGTACAGTATACAAGTAAAGAAATAACATTATCCACAAGAACAAGCGACAAGCTTCAACAAGCTGTACTAGCTGCTACAATGTTGATGGAAGAACAGAAGCCACAAGGTGATCAATTTCCAGAATGGCTAGACCAGGTACCATAAACTCTGGTCCAAAGGAAAGACAGATGTTGGATTACTGACAGTACAACCTGTCCACCTGAAACTTAGAGAGAAGACTTCAGATATTGTGCTTAACCACCCCTAACAATACAGGTACCGCACGCAGTTACAGAAATTCTGAATCAAGCAAGAACCAAACATCTCTCAGCAGCTAGAATAACCAAATACGAAGTAGCTCTGTTGAGTCCTACGAATGTCACCATTTCAAGTTGTACGGTATTGAATCATGCTACATTGTTACCAGTAGAGGATTCAAAAGAGGGGAGAAAGTACACATTATCTGATGAACTATATGATGACAGAAGATACAGCAAACTCTGGAAATACACACAAAAAAAAAAAAAATGTCATCATGTTTGTTTTGAACTTATGAAATCAGAGAAGTCTCCTCTTGATAATGTTATCGAACTGGTATTGGACAATGCAGATATTACCCTGTTTATGGATGGATCCAAGTATTATCATGAATGGTCACCATGTACAGTTTATGCAGTAACAACAATGGATGAAGTCCTGGTCCAAGAACTCCAACCACACTTTTCTGCACAAGAAGCTGAACTAAATGCACTTTAAACAGCGTGTATAATAGTGGAAAACCAAACAGCTAAGAAACTAATGGAAGATGTGGTCTGCAGATATGGGGTTCCAGAAACAATTGATCGGACAGAGGAACTAATTTTATAGGAGAAATAATGCAACACATAATGCAGGACTTGGGTATCAGTTAGGCATTTCACACACCCCCTCCACAGGTCAGAGGCGAGTGGCAGAGTAGAACACCTGAAACAGCACCCCCTTAAATTAAAAAGATGCAGGAAATAATGGCAGAAACAAAGTAAATATGGTTAAAGTGTCTACCTATAGCCCTATACTCTGAACCACACCCAATAAGAAACACAAACTGACACCATATGAAGTGTTATTCCTGACAGCACCTAAGACAGGATGTTATTTTCCCCAGCAGATGTGACGTAATCATGGAGATATGATTACTTATGTTACCTTGTTAAGCAAACAAATGACTAATGTACACAATACAGTGTTTCCATCTCTTCCAGATCTTGTCTCCATTGTAGGATGATGTTCATTACAAACCAGGAGATTGGGTCTATACTAAGTGGATATAAAGAAAGCACTAGAACCACGCTTTGATGGTCCATTTCAGGGTCTGCTAATAACCCCTACAGCAGTCAAGCTTTGAGGGAAAAGAGACCTGAATACACGCCTTGTAAAGCTGGCTGTGAAGATCAAGTCACCATGAATCCTTTTTACGTGTTAATAACAATACTTAGTTTAGAGATATTAAAGAACAGGTGACACCAGGGGGTAAATGATGTTCTCAAAAGAGGTTCAAGGTATTATCAATGCCATTAACAAGACGATAAAACGTGAACTACATCTAGAGAGAGTAAACTATTCAGCTTGTTACGTTCAGATGTAAACAATTATAGAACCAGAAAAATTAGCAGAAAAAGCAGCCGAATTAAAGGGAAAACGTACAGCATCATTGGTGGGATATATTTAGAGGTAAATCTCCATCATTCTCTAAAGCATATAACATTCTGATACATCCAGTGAAAGGGATAATAGTACTATTGATTCTGCTCATCCTTTGGAACTGTTACCTATCCTGTAGTTTCAGAAAAATGATTACTAGAAGTATGACCCCAGCAAAAAGTGCTTGTTGCGAGCATAAAGGAAGAAACATTTAGCAAATGCAAAAGACCTAAAAACATGGGAAATAGAAGTACATGTATGTATTGCTCACATCCCCTAATGGTTTAAGAAGGAATAGTATTGTCATAGTTTAATCGGAGTATGGGTTCCGAATGATCGGTTGACATCCATCCATATGTGGTTCTTATGATAACATATGAGGTGATATAAGGTATCAGAAGTGCTCAGGTTATTACTATTACAATATGTGTAAGGCAGGATAAGAGTAAGATTTTAATCAAAAGAGGGGTTTGTGAGAGTAATATTGATTAAAATGCTTTTGCTTTATTATTGTTTCACTATATTCTAAAGACTGTATATATGTCCCTTTACATATATTATAAGGTCATCGTTGCTTGTATTGTATGTGTGAGACAACAGGTGGTTTCCTTAAAATACTTTACAAGATAAGAATGTGAAGCCAGGAGACAGAGAATAACAGAAATAGAGATCTTCAGCAATCGCTCATTCTCTGACAAGACAGACTCCAGGAATACTTTGGAACTGTGTCTTCTGAATATTACCTTCTATGTCACTGAAACTTGTAATATATATATGATTAGCTAACTTTATACTTCACTGTGATTGGAGGGCATGTAAAAGCCCACTTCTCTTATGGTATAAATAAAAGCTCTCTCTGTCACAAGACAGAGCAGTGTTATACTGGCATTGTGTCTAGTGTGACTTCTTGCTCTCCGGCCGGCTGTATCCAGAACCATGAATCTCCAAGACAGAAGGGCTACTAAGGCGTTGATAGTTAAGGTGTAAGCCTATTACCCTAACACGCGTGTGCCAACAAAAACAGTCCGCACCTTCAGTGACAACAAGCCTTGGTTCAACTCCCAGCTCAGGAAGCTTCGTTGGGCCAAGGAGGAGGCATACAGCAGCGGGGACAGGGCCCTGTACAAACAGGCCAGGAACTCCCGGACACGCAAAATCAGGCTGGCTAAAAACCGATTCTCCAACAAGCTGACTAACAACCTTTCGGCCAACGACCCGGCGTCAGTCTGGAGAGGTATGCAAGCCATAACCAGCTACAAGAAAACCTGAAAACCCACTGTCATGCACCAGGAACTGGCGGACAAGCTGAACAACTTTTACTGCAGATTTGAGTAGGAGGTTCCCTGTCCCAGTCCTACCCCTGTCCCAGGTGAAGCTGACCACAGGTCCGGATCTAGGAGGGGGGGCGAAGGGGGCGACCGCCCCCCTAACACAGTCATAGCCACGCCCACTTTTGAGCAGAAGAGCGCTCTCCTGGGAGAGCCTGAGGCAGAACGATGTGCTGCAGCTTATACCACAGCAGCACAGAGGAGCCAGGAGAGCAAGGGTTACAGAGCATTTGCCCCTCACTTGCTGTTGTGTGGGTACTAGGGCTAATAATTACAATTACCCCATAGCACAGTCACATGTACATAGAACCAGTGGCGTAACTAGAAATTTTTCTCACCAAAGCCAAAAAATTCTTCGGCGCCCCCCCCCCCCCCCCCCCCTTCATGCTCCATAATTGGGAGCAAGAAAGGGATAAATATGCGCGCGCCCAAAAAAAGGGGGCGTGGTTTTGTTGGAGTGGGCGTGGTTTCGCATAAAGGGGCGTGGCATTGCAGGAAAAGACTACCTTATACCCCAGTTTTGCAACCTGCACGCCCATACGTTGGCCACCACAGGAAAGAAAAATAATCCTGATTCATGCCCCTTCCATTATTTGTCATTTTTCCTCCTTATAGTAATGCCCAGTATACATTATGCCACATACTGCAATGGCCCTTAGACATTATGCCACACACAATAATGCACAACACAATATGCACACACTGTAATGCCCCCGACACATTATGCCACACACCGTAATGTCTGTGACACATTATGCCACACACCGTAATGCCTGTGACACATTATGACAGGAATCGCAATGCCCGTTATACATTATGCTACACACTGCAATGCCCCTGATACATTATAGCACATACAATGCCTGTGACACATTATGCCACACACTGCAATGACCTTGAGACATTATACCACAATGCCCGTGATATAGTATACCATACACCGTAATGCCTGTGACACATACCGCAATGCCCTGCCCGTTATACCCTATGCCACACATCGCAATGCCCGTTATGTATTATGCCACACTGCAATGACCCTGAGACATTATACCACATACCACAATGCCCGTGATATAGTATACCACACACCGTAATGCCTGACACATTATGACACACACCGCAATGTCCGTGATACATTATGCCACACACTGCAATGACCCTGAGACATTATACCACATATCACAATGCCCGCGATATAGTATACCATACACCGTAATGCCTGTGACACATTATGACACACACCGCAATGTCCGTGATACATTATGCCACACACCGTAATGCCCATTACACATTAAGTCCTACAGTAAGGCTTCTAATTACTTTTCAATTACCTGCTCGTTGTCAGGGGTTTCATGCACTGGGTGTCATGCTCGTTGCCAGGGGTTTCATGCTCTTGGTTCCATGCACGGTGCCAGGGGTTTTCATGCTCAGGGTGTCATGCTCGTTGCCAGGGGTTTCATGCACTGGGTGTCATGCTCGTTGCCAGGTGTTTCATGCACTGGGTGTCATGCTCGTTGCCAGGTGTTTCATGCACTGGGTGTCATGCTCGTTGCTAGGAGGTAGTCCTTGTTGCTAGGGCTGTGCTCCCAGTGCCACATATGTCCCCAGTGCCAGATATTCCCCCACGGTGCCAGGTACTTACATGCCCCAGTGCCAAATATAGTCGTCGTCCCCATGTGCCAGGTACACATATACCCCCCAGTGCCACATATGCCCCCAGTGCCAGATATTCCCCCCCAGTGCCACATATGCCCCCAGTGCCAGATATGCCCCCAGTGCCATATATTCCCCCCCAGTGCCAAATATGCCCCCAGTGCCATATATGCCCCCAGTGCCAGATATTCCCCCCCAGTGCCAGATATTCCTCCCGTGCCATATATGCCCCCAGTGCCAGATATTCCCCCCGTGCCATATATGCCCCCAGTGCCAGATATTCCCCCCCAGTGCCAGATATTCCCCCCGTGCCATATATGCCCCCAGTGCCAGATATCCCCCCCAGTGCCATATATGCCCCCAGTGCCAGATATTCCCCCCCAGTGCCATATATGCCCCCAGTGCCAGATATTCCCCCCCAGTGCCATATATGCCCCCAGTGCCAGATATTCCCCCCAGTGCCATATATGCCCCAGTGCCAGATATCCCCCCCCCAGTGCCAGATATTCCCCCCAGTGCCATATATGCCCCAGTGCCAGATATCCCCCCCCCAGTGCCATATATGCCCCCAGTGCCAGATATTTACCCCCCCCCCCCCCGCCGTCGCTTTTTGGAGGGACACGGAGGGCACAGCTCGTCTCTCCTGTGTCCCTCCTGCTGCATCATCTCCGGCGGCCGCGGGTCTAATAGGGGGAAGTGCCGGTTCGTGAGCCAATTAGAGCTCACGGACGGCACTTCCCCCTATTAGACCCGCGGCCGCCGGAGATGATGCAGCAGGAGGGACACAGGGAGGCGCGCTGTGCCCTCCGTGTCCCACCAAAAAGCGGCGGAGGGAAGGAGACTGCAGACTGACATGCGGACGCTCGTCCGCATGTCAGTCTGCTGTAAATCAGTGGCGCCCCCGCAGCCCCTCGCCCCCAAGCCACCGCGAGGACTGCGGGGGCAGTAGTTACGCCACTGCATAGAACAATATCAAAGCTCTATCTCAGTCTCACTCAAAAAGTTCAGTCAGAATTGAGAGAGGAGGAGTTAGGATTGCAGATGGGAGGAGTTGGGACTGTAGAGGGAGGAGTCAAGATTAAACAGTAAACCGCCCCCCCTAAAGAAAAGTCTAGATCCGTCCCTGGCTGACCACCCACTCCGCTAACCTGGTCTCCACTCCCAGGCACTGCGGGTGGATCAGAAAGAGGTAGAAGGAAAGTTCAGAAGGGTCAAACCTATGAAAGCCACAGGCCCGGACGGAGTATCACCATCTGCTCTAAAGAACTGTGCTGATCAGCTTGCTCCCATCTTTTCCAGGATCTTCAGCACCTCTCTGAAGACGTGCAAGGTTCCCTCCTGCTTTAAATGTTCAACGATCGTCCCGGTTCCAAAGAGCGCAGCTGCAAAAGACCTAAACGACTACAGGCCGATCACACTAACATCGGTGGCAATGAACGTGTTTGAGCGGCTGGTGCTGAACCACCTGAGAGAAGTGACTAACACCCACCTAGACCCCTTGCAGTTTGCATACCGAGCGAACAGGAGTGTCGAGGACGCAGTTAACTTGGGGCTGCACTACATCCTACAGCACCTAGACCGACCAGGCTCTTATGCGAGGGTCCTATTTGTCGACTTCAGTTCGGCATTCAACACAATCTTCCCCAGTATCCTACAAGCCAAACTCCTCTCCTTAGGGGACCCAGAATCAACATGCTTCTGGATCATCGACTTCCTGACAGCAAGGAAACAGGTAGTGAAAGCCGGATCATTCACGTCTAGTGGACGCACGATCAGCACGGGGCCCCTTTAGGATGTGTCTTCTCCCCCCTGGTCTTCTCTCTATATACCAACGACTGCACCTCGGCCGAGCAATCAGTAAAAATTATAAAATTTGCAGACGACACCACCGTCATCGGCTTAATCAAGGACGAAGACGAATCTGCATACAGACGCGAAGTGGAACGGATAACGCAGTGGTGCGGCAGGAACAACCTTGACCTAAACCCCCTCAAAACAGTTGAGATGGTGGTGGACTTCAGAAAGAAACTCAGTGCCATGCAACCACTCGTAATAGCCGACAGCGTGGTTTCGTGGGTCGACTCCTTCAAATTCCTAGGGTCAACAATTTCCCAAGACCTCAAATGGGGACCCAACATAAGCACTGTGGTAAAGAAGGCCCAGCAGCGGATCTTCTTTCTGGAAATTCAACATCCTGCAGCAGCTGCTGCTCATCTTCTACACAGTGATTGTAGAATCGGTCCTATGTTCCTCCATCACAGTCTGGTATGGAGCTGCCAATGAGAGTGATAGAAGGAGGCTGCAAAGGGTGGGGAGGACAGCTGAAAAGATTGTTGGGGCTGACCTCCCTCCCGTCCAGGAATTATACCAGTCAAGGGTCAGGAAGCGGAGAAAATCGTGGCAGATATGCAATACCATGCAGAGCCGGCCCTAACCAATATGATGCCCTAGGCAAGATTTTGGCTGGTGCCCCCTAGCACCACCGTTGGTTCTGCCTCTGACCTTGCACCTCTTTCCCAGCACCATTACCCCTCACCCATAGCAGTCCTTGTACCCCCTATATTTTAAATAGGAACAGTTCGCACATTTGACGCATAGCCCAAAAAGGGGCATCTTCTTGCTGGGAAGGGGTATGGCCACACAATGTTAACCCGAATTCCAATTATGCCACACAGTACTGCAACTTTATTCACATTTGATCATGCGATAGTGTCCATAATTCATATTACATCCCACAGTAGTATCACTTTACCTTATAAACGTTACTCCTCACAGTAGAGCCCCTTATTCACATTACATCACACTGAATTGCTCCTTATTCACATTACAGCACAGCTTATTGCTCTTTATTCACATTAGATGACACAGTAGTGCCCTTTCTATATGCAACGCCACATAGTAGAGCACCTTATACACATAATGCCACACATTAGTAATGCATTTATACACAATTCCACACAGTAATGCCCCTTACACATATGAGACACATTAATGTCCTTATAAACATAATGTGCCTTACACATTATGACAACCTTTATTAATGCCCTTTTACACATAATGTCCCTTACACATATGGCGCACATTATTAATGCCCTTATACACATAATGACACACATAGTGCCCCTACACATTTGCTGCACATTATTAGTGCCGCTATACACATAATGACACACATACAGTAGTACCCTGTTACACATATGCCGCACATTATTAATGCCCTTATACACATGACAACACACATAGTGCCCCTTTACACATATGCCGCACATTATTAATGCCCTTATACACATAATGCCACACATTAGTGATGCATTTATACACAATTCCACACAGTAATGCCCCTTACACATATGAGACACATTAATGTCCTTATAAACATAATGCGCCTTACACATTATGACAACCTTTATTAATGCCCTTTTACACATAATGTCCCTTACACATATGGCGCACATTATTAATGCCCTTATACACATAATGACACACATAGTGCCCCTACACATTTGCTGCACATTATTAGTGCCCCTATACACATAATGACACACATACAGTAGTACCCTGTTACACATATGCTGCACATTATTAATGCCCTTATACACATAATGACACATATAGTGCCCCCTACACATTTGCTGCACATTATTAGTGCCCCTATACACATAATGACACACGTACAGTAGTACCCTGTTACACATATGCCGCACATTATTAATGCCCTTATACACATAATGACACACATAGTGGCCATTTACACATATGTTGCACATTATTAATGCATTTTTACATGACAAACATAATGCTCCTTACACATATTCCGAACACTACTGCTCAACCAACCCACTCACATGCACACAGCACTCACACTGCCACTAACACTGTGACCTCTGCCTCTGCTTGGATACAGATGTGTCCTCACAAATCTTGCATCAATGCTAACGTCGGGCACCTTTTTTTATGAAAATGCATCTTATTTGCATTGCTATGTGGCTAGGATGCACAAGCAGCTTCTGCTGATTAAAATGATATGCAGCATGCCTATATACTGTGTGAGACTGTGGCTGTATCTGCATATGAAATGCTACATACAGAATATAGGCATGCCGCATATCATTTTAATCAGCAGAAGCTGCTGGTACCCCTGGGCATATCAAATGCCATAGGCAATTGCCTAGTTTGCCTATGCCTATGGCCGGCTCTGATACCATGGTCACAAACTGTTGGAACCGCTTCCATCAGGCAGACGCTACAGGCCCATTCCCGTGAAGTCGACCAGTTCCATTAAAAGCTTCTTCCCACTAGCTGTCCACCAGCCGAACAATATATAAAAAGTCTCACACACACACGCTAGGGTTCATTTTTTGTTGGAGCCCATTAACCTACCAGTATATTTTTGTATTGTGGGAGAAAACCGGAGTACCCAGAGAAAACCCACGCAAGCACAGGGAGAACATACAAACTCCACACAGTTAGGGCCATGGTGGGAATGGAACCCATGACCTCAGTGCTGTGAGGCAGTAACGCTAACCACCACACCATCCGTGCTGCTGTGATTATCCTGTCCTAGCGATTCTGCGGGACTGGCACAATCATTCATAGCAGTTCAGCTGGATGTAGGGAGATTAGAGTGTAACATATCACACCCGCACCACTACCACAACACGCCCATTAAACGGACCAATGTTGCGCACATTTATCGGCTGCTCCCACTCACGCCCTGAACTGTTCCCCATTTCTGATACCACGAGTCTCGATGGCAACAGCGCCTTTGTGTGTACACTCTGCGTAACACGTGCGGTAAGCGGAATCTCTGTGTTTATCAGTTTACGCTGTCTGTGCGCGCAGAATGGATCCTGCGGCATAGGACGCAGAGCGGCAGCAGACTGTCAGTAGTTGATAATGGAGGCGTGTCGCCGCTGTTTAGAGGTTGGGAAGAGGTCAGGGATCTGTGTCATAGGACGGATGTTTCAACGCCGCTGCGGCGGGCGGCTTCCACGGCACCTGATGCTGTGTCCTAGCACACAGGTGGGATCACTATTACGGCAGGAGGCGTCTGCTTGTAATACATACCTCCTGCTGTATCACCATACAGCGCTGCCGCACATCCGACCGCCCGAGAGACCCTCTATGTGCGTTAGGAATGAGGATGATGATGAAATCCGTGCCCTTTCTCTACAAGTTCCCCCGTTGCCCCTCAGTGACCCTGGCGTCACGCAGCATTGGTACATTAGCATCTGAGAATCGCACTAATACTGAGCATTATCCAATATTAAAGACCCGAGGAGATAAAATCTTTATATTAAGATACTGGAAACTGCGTCTCTATAGCAACGCGCCGGCTCTCACCGCTCTTACGCTCGGGGTTAATGTAATAATTGTGCAGAGCTGACACAAGTAGCGATACATTAATTCCCCCCGGCCCGATGTCTGGAACCCTGACCTGTGAGTACTCCGCGGGTCTGATCTCCTGACCCCGGGAATGACAGTTACTGACCCATAGAAGTAATACACAGTGGGGTCTATGGCCCTCATTCCGAGTTGTTCGCTCGTTATTTTTCTTCGCATCGGTGCGATTTTCCGCTAACTGCGCATGCGCAATGTTCGCACTGCGGCTGCGTCAAGTAAATTTGCTAAGAAGTTTGGTATTTTACTCACGGCATTACGAGGTTTTTTCTTCGTTCTGGTGATCGGAGTGTGATTGACAGGAAGTGGGTGTTTCTATGGGAGTGTGTGAAAAAATGCTGGCGTTTCTGGGAAAAACGCGGGAGTGGCTGGAGAAACGGAGGAGTGTCTGGTCGAACGCTGGGTGTGTTTGTGACGTCAAACCAGGAACGAAACTGACTGAACTGATCGCAGTGGCAGAGTAAGTGTCGAGCTACTCAGAAACTGCTTAGAAATTTCTATTCGCAATTTTGAGAATCTTTAATTCGCAATTCTGCTAAGCTAAGATACACTCCCAGAGGGCGGCGGCTTAGCGTGTGCAATGCTGCTAAAAGCTGACACCGCGAGCCGAGGGATCCATACATTACAGCGAGCGCTAGAAGGAGGGTGATCCGTCACATTATAACACTATAATGTATCTGCCAGGGCTACATAGTGACACATATAGGACGTGCTGCTGCTGCCATCTGTGGCACCCCTCCCCCCCCCCCAGCGGTCTGTGGTAGCTGTTACCATATAGGATAGGAGCCATGTGCACCCCCCACCCGTCAGCATCCCGTGCTCTCTCCCCAGTGGTAAACACAGCCGATGCCATCCACATGCCCGTCTCCGCCTGGCACGAAAGACATTTCTCAGTGCGGCAGCCGTGTCTAGATTCCTGGTGGTATATTTACTAAAGTGCGGGTTTATAGTAGTGATGTTGCCAATAGCAACCAATCAGTGTAATGGGCGCTGCGGATCCCTTGTGGCGCCATATAAAGGATAATAATAATAATAATCAGATTCTAGCTATTATCTTCTAGAAGGAGCTAGATACTGTACATAAGTAGAATTTTAGCGGTTGCTACGGGCAACATCTCCATTCTCCACTTCTATACACGCCCACTTTAGCAAACATACCGCCTGGTTTCAGAGGCCCTCAGGATGGGTCACTTCCTTCAACCCAGAAAGTGCTGGTTTGGCGGTGGTAACGGGGAGTGTAAGGGAAGTGGTTGGCCGTTTTCAGGGCGTGTATCTGCCGTCAGCTGCGAACGCGTACGTGCAAAAACATGGCCCCTGTGTCGCTACTGCTGCGGCCAGCCTGCACCGCCATAGGCCTAACCTTAGCCTCGACGTTCCTTGCGTATCGGTGGCGAATGTGCACGCATTGTGGATAAGATTGCGATGTATCCGGTGGGCGTCTCTTTTCATTCCCGGGCGGCAGCTTCATTTGCTGACATTAGCAGCTTCGTAGTCTAGAGAATTGCAATTGCGCACAAATATGAATTAGAGCCATAGTCACGCATTAACAGCTAATCATTGGATGCGCACACGGATGCAGACATATATGTGCATGGAACTGCAACACGACATGGCAAAGGGGCATCAGCTGGCACCGGCCACGGAGAGCAGTCGGCTGCAGTGCGGGCACAGAGGTGTGGGTACAGACATTAGATACAGGGGACGGGGAGGATATTTAGGGACGTACCTTGTTGCGGATCACAGGAACTGGATCACGGCTCAGAGGTGATGGGAATCGGGTTTCATCCTGTTTATGGGACCCATTGGCCGTTTTGAGGTGTTATCGGGGCGGTTAAGGGGTGTGTTTGGGAAACCGCAGGCGTGCTATGGCCGTTTTCGGGGTGTGTATCCGCTGATAGCTGCATGATCGTACGTGCAAACACATCGCCTGAGTCACTACTGTCGTGTGCAGTCTGCGTAGCTATAGACCAACCCTTACCTTCCACGCTCTACGTATTTGCGCAGTCCGCTAATGTGTACGGAATTGTGATCAAGTCTGCGATGGGTCCAGTGGGCATCTCTATTCATTCCGCGGCAGCTTCACTTATTAACATTAGCAGCTCCGTAGCCTAGAGAATCGCAACTGCGCACAAACATGAACTAGTAACTCTATGTAGGGACTTCTCTCTCACAGACAGTCCGGCGTGTCGGCTGGAGAAAGGCTACTGGCGATGTGCAGGACTGCGTCCAGGATGGACTGCGGCTGGCTTACCCCGGCGTGCCGGCTGGAGAAAGGTACTGGCGATGTGCAGGACTGCGTCCAGGATGGACTGCGGCTGGCTTACCCCGGCGTGCCGGCTGGAGAAAGGGTACTGGCGATGTGCAGGACTGCGTCCAGGATGGACTGCGGCTGGCTTACCCCGGCGTGCCGGCTGGAGAAAGGTACTGGCGATGTGCAGGACTGCGTCCAGGATGGACTGCGGCTGGCTTACCCCATCCTAGGGCATTATTCAGGGTTGTTAGCAAAGCAGAAAAGCCCACTAATGGGAAAAACCATGTGCAGTGCAGCTGGGGCAGATGTAACATGTGCAGTGCAGCTGGGGCAGATGTAACATGTGCAGTGCAGGTGGGGCAGATGTAACATGTGCAGTGCAGCTGGGGCAGATGCAACATGTGCATTGCAGGTGGGGCAGATGTAACATGTGCAGTGCAGCTGGGGCAGATGTAACATGTGCAGTGCAGCTGGGGCAGATGTAACATGTGCAGTGCAGCTGGGGCAGATGTAACATGTGCAGTGCAGCTGGGGCAGATGTAACATGTGCAGTGCAGGTGGGGCAGATGTAACATGTGCACTGCATGGGGGGCAGATGTAACATGTGCACTGCAGGGGGGGCAGATGTAACATGTGCACTGCAGGGGGGGGCAGATGTAACATGTGCACTGCAGCTGGGGCAGATGTAACATGTGCACTGCAGGTGGGGCAGATGTAACATGTGCTCTGCAGGTGGGGCAGATGTAAAATGTGCTCTGCAGGTGGGGCAGATGTAACATGTGCAGTGCAGGTGGGGCAGATGTACCATGTGCAGTGCAGGTGGGGCAGATGTAACATGTGCAGTGCAGGTGGGGCAGATGTAACATGTGCAGTGCAGGTGGGGCAGATGTAACATGTGCAGTGCAGGGGGGGCAGATGTAACATGTGCAGAGAGTTAGATTTGGGTGGGGTGTGTTCAAACTGAAATCTAAATTGCAGTGTAAGAATAAAGCAGCCAGTATTTACCCTGCACAGAAACAAAATAACCCACCCAAATCTAACTCTCTCTGCACATGTTACATCTGCCCCACCTGCAATGCAGCATGGGTGGTCATTCCGAGTTGATCGCTAGCTGCCGTTGTTCGCAGTGTAGCGATCAGGCATTTCTGCGCATGGTACGCAGTGCGCACGCGCAAAGTACTTTCACAAATGCCGATGCAGTTTAACACAAGGTTGAGCGACGCTTTTCAGTTGCTGTGTTGATCGGTGAATGATTGACAGGAAAGGGGCGTTTTTGGGAGGTAACTGACCGTTTTCCGGGAGTGTGCTAAAAAACACAGGCGTGCCAGGTAAAAACACAGGCGTGCCAGGTAAAAACGCAGGCGAGTCAGGTAAAAACGCAGGAGTGCCTGGGGAAACGGGGGAGTGGCTGGCCGAACGCAGGGCGTGTTTGTGACGTCAAAGCAGGAACTAAACTGTCTACAGTGATCGCAAGGTAGGAGTAGGTTTGGAGCTACTCTGAAACGGCATGAAAATTTTAGCGAGCACTTCTGCTAAGCTAAGATACACTCCCAGAGGGCGGCGGCCTAGCGTGTGCAATGCTGCTAAAAGCAGCTAGCGAGCGAACAACTCGGAATGAGGGCCATGGTTTTGCCCATTAGAGTGATTTTTTTGGTTTGCTAACAACCCTGAATAATCCCCCTTATAGCAATCAGCCCTTTTACGGCATGCACCTGCGTCACATATATCAGATATACAGAACATGTTCCCTCTCCTGCGTCACATATATCAGATATACAGAACATGTTCCCTCTCCTGCGTCATATATATCAGATATGCAGAACATGTTCCCTCTCCTGCGTCACATATATCAGATATGCAGAACATGTTCCCTCTCCTGCGTCACATATATCAGATATACAGAACATATTCCCTCTCCTGCGTCACATATATCAGATATACAGAACATGTTCCCTCTCCTGCGTCACATATATCAGATATGCAGAACATGTTCCCTCTCCTGCGTCATATATATCAGATATGCAGAACATGTTCCCTCTCCTGCGTCACATATATCAGATATACAGAACATGTTCCCTCTCCTACGTCACATATATCACATATGCAGAACATGTTCCCTCTCCTGCGTCACATATATCAGATATACAGAACATGTTCCCTCTCCTACGTCACATATATCACATATGCAGAACATGTTCCCTCTCCTGCGTCACATATATCAGATATACAGAACATGTTCCCTCTCCTGAGTCACATATATCAGATATGCAGAACATGTTCCCTCTCCTGCGTCACATATATCAGATATGCAGAACATGTTCCCTCTCCTGCGTCATATATATCAGATATACAGAACATGTTCCCTCTCCTGAGTCACATATATCAGATATGCAGAACATGTTCCCTCTCCTGCGTCACATATATCAGATATGCAGAACATGTTCCCTCTCCTGCGTCACATATATCAGATATACAGAACATATTCCCTCTCCTGCGTCATATATATCAGATATACAGAACATGTTCCCTCTCCTGAGTCACATATATCAGATATGCAGAACATGTTCCCTCTCCTGCGTCACATATATCAGATATACAGAACATGGTCCCTCTCCTGCGTCATATATATCAGATATGCAGAACATGTTCCCTCTCCTGCGTCACATATATCAGATATACAGAACATGTTCCCTCTCCTACGTCACATATATCACATATGCAGAACATGTTCCCTCTCCTGCGTCACATATATCAGATATGCAGAACATGTTCCCTCTCCTGCGTCACATATATCAGATATGCAGAACATGTTCCCTCTCCTGCGTCACATATATCAGATATACAGAACATGGTCCCTCTCCTGCGTCATATATATCAGATATGCAGAACATGTTCCCTCTCCTGCGTCACATATATCAGATATACAGAACATGTTCCCTCTCCTGCGTCATATATATCAGATATGCAGAACATGTTCCCTCTCCTGCGTCACATATATCAGATATACAGAACATGTTCCCTCTCCTACGTCACATATATCAGATATGCAGAACATGTTCCCTCTCCTGCGGCACATATATCAGATATACAGAACATGTTCCCTCTCCTGCGTCACATATATCAGATATACAGAACATGTTCCCTCTCCTGAGTCACATATATCAGATATACAGAACATGTTCCCTCTCCTGCGTCACATATATCAGATATACAGAACATGGTCCCTCTCCTGCGTCATATATATCAGATATGCAGAACATGTTCCCTCTCCTGCGTCACATATATCAGATATGCAGAACATGTTCCCTCTCCTGCGTCACATATATCAGATATACAGAACATGTTCCCTCTCCTGCGTCACATATATCAGATATACAGAACATGGTCCCTCTCCTGCGTCATATATATCAGATATACAGAACATGTTCCCTCTCCTGCGTCATATATATCAGATATGCAGAACATGTTCCCTCTCCTGCGTCACATATATCAGATATACAGAACATGTTCCCTCTCCTACGTCACATATATCAGATATGCAGAACATGTTCCCTCTCCTGCGGCACATATATCAGATATGCAGAACATGTTCCCTCTCCTGCGTCACATATATCAGATATACAGAACATGTTCCCTCTCCTGAGTCACATATATCAGATATACAGAACATGTTCCCTCTCCTGCGTCACATATATCAGATATGCAGAACATGTTCCCTCTCCTGCGTCATATATATCAGATATGCAGAACATGTTCCCTCTCCTGCGTCACATATATCAGATATGCAGAACATGTTCCCTCTCCTGCGTCACATATATCAGATATGCAGAACATGTTCCCTCTCCTGCGTCACATATATCAGATATACAGAACATGTTCTCTCTCCTGAATCACATATATCAGATATGCAGAACATGTTCCCTCTCCTGCGTCACATATATCAGATATACAGAACATGTTCCCTCTCCTGCGTCACATATATCAGATATACAGAACATGTTCCCTCTCCTGCGTCACATATATCAGATATGCAGAACATGTTCCCTCTCCTGCGTCACATATATCAGATATACAGAACATGTTCCCTCTCCTGCGTCATATATATCAGATATGCAGAACATGTTCCCTCTCCTGCGTCACATATATCAGATATGCAGAACATGTTCCCTCTCCTGCGTCACATATATCAGATATACAGAACATGTTCCCTCTCCTGCGTCACATATATCAGATATGCAGAACATGTTCCCTCTCCTGCGTCACATATATCAGATATGCAGAACATGTTCCCTCTCCTGCGTCACATATATCAGATATACAGAACATGTTCCCTCTCCTGCGTCACATATATCAGATATGCAGAACATGTTCCCTCTCCTGCGTCACAGATATCAGATATACAGAACACGTTCCCTCTCCTGCGTCACATATATCAGATATGCAGAATATGTTCCCTCTCCTGCGTCACATATATGTTAGGATCTCCTGCTCTGTGCTGCCACGTCGCCATGGCAACCGGGAGGCAAGTGTTAGCGAAGTAACCTGAGCGCAGCTGATACTCCGGTCCGGGTTTTTACTGTGCAGTGGTTACAGGCTCTGTGCACGGCAGGGAATCCGGCGCTGGTTTTGTGCTCACAGTCTGTGAGGTCTGAGTGGGGCGTGGACAGCACCTGCTATATAAACCATCCTCTCAGGCTAGGCAAATGCTGCTGAATCTTTGTTTGTTAGTCAGTTCCAGAGAGTTAGCTAGTACTGTGTGACTTTGTATTACTTGTTGCTTACTGCAAATAGGCCTTGGGATTCGGTACTTCATTCTGCCAATCCGGACCTAGCAGTAAGACTGGAGTCAGTTGTTTGACCTGCTGGGGTTCTTTTGCTATTCTGTGAACCCAGCAGGTTTGCGGCTGTACTCTCAGACCTGCTTGCTTAATCCTCCCTCACTGTGCAGGGCGTCCAGGTGTCAGTTTAGTGGCAGTAAGCTGAACCTGTGCCCTGCAAGTGGGGGTTAGGATTGTGGATACTCTCCTTGTGTCTATATTTCTATCTCTGACCAAGGAGTTTATTCCCACACCCGTTGGTAACCCTTTGGGGTTTTTTCTGTTGCTCTTAGCAACATCATTTCGAGTGCTCCACATGTTAAATCACTACATCTCGCTTCATTGTCCGCTCTATTCCATCTGAGCATTCCTGACACTAGGGAGACACCCAGTTCCTGAGCCTTTGGGCTTCTCCGTTCACTTTGTGTTTATTAGTTATTCCATCACCTCCTGTGTATGTTATACTGTCTGTGAGTTTGTTTGCTTTGCATCCCTCTCTGTTCATACACCGGTATACTCCTGTTAGCACTGGTGTGCGTAACATATTCAGCAGCCCTACTCCTGTTGAAATTTTGTGGGAATATGGAGCATACCCCTCAAAATACTTTGCAACAGGTGGTCGATCAGATGCAGATCCTGACTCGACAATTTAATGAGATGTCCATTAAAATGAACACCCCGCAGGCCGCTAGCGGAGCTCCCGCAGCAGCAGCGGCAAGTTCAGGGGTTAAGGAGCCGAAAGTAAATCTCCCGGATCGTTTTTCTGGAGATCGCTCGCAGTTCTTTTGTTTCAAGGAGAGCTGTAAGCTATATTTCAGGCTTAGGCCCCAGTCTTCTGGGTCGGAGATTCAGCGGGTGGGCATGGTGATTTCCTTGCTACAAGGAGACCCACAGGTCTGGGCATATGGGTTGCAGCCTGACTGTCCGTCGCTTAAAAGTGTTGATGCTTTTTTTTACGGCACTGGGCATTTTGTATGATGACCCTGACAAGATGGCTTCAGCCGAGGCTCAGATTACGGTCCTTAAGCAAGGGCGACGGCCAGCTGAGGTTTATAGTACGGAGTTTCGGAGGTTGGCTCATGATACCCAGTGGAATGACCCAGCCCTGAGAAACCAGTACCGAAGGGGCCTTTCTGACCAGATAAAGGACCAACTGGTACACTATCCCTCGCCTGATAGCTTAGATCAGCTCATGCAGTTATCCATCGGGTGGATAGACGGCTGAGAGAGCGTAGGCTTGAAAGGGAGACAGCAGTTTCCTTTTTTCCCAAGGGAACCTCAGACTCTGAGGAATATTCCGAGGAGCCTATGCAGATTGGGGCTACCCGCCTCTCCTCGCGTGAGAAGACGCGGAGGAGACAGCAGGGTTTGTGTTTGTACTGTGGGAATAAAGGTCATGTTGTAGTATCGTGCCCAGAAAAGCCGGAAAACTTCAGGGCCTGAGGGTGATGGGAAATATCCTGTCAGGCCAGAAGTCAGAATTTCCCAAAGAGACTTTTCTCATTCCGGTGACTTTGGAGATCCTTGGCCAAACTGTCAAGACTGAGGCCTTTGTTGACAGTAGAGATGAGCGCCGGAAATTTTTCGGGTTTTGTGTTTTGGTTTTGGGTTCGGTTCCGCGGCCGTGTTTTGGGTTCGACCGCGTTTTGGCAAAACCTCACCGAATTTTTTTTGTCGGATTCGGGTGTGTTTTGGATTCGGGTGTTTTTTTCAAAAAACCCTAAAAAACAGCTTAAATCATAGAATTTGGGGGTCATTTTGATCCCATATTATTATTAACCTCAAAAACCATAATTTTCACTCATTTTCAGTCTATTCTGAATACCTCACACCTCACAATATTATTTTTAGTCCTAAAATTTGCACCGAGGTCGCTGGATGACTAAGCTAAGCGACCCTAGTGGCCGACACAAACACCTGGCCCATCTAGGAGTGGCACTGCAGTGTCACGCAGGATGGCCCTTCCAAAAAACACTCCCCAAACAGCACATGACGCAAAGAAAAAAAGAGGTGCAATGAGGTAGCTGTGTGACTAAGCTCAGCGACCCAAGTGCCCGACACAAACACCTGGCCCATCTAGGAGTGGCACTGCAGTGTCACGCAGGATGTCCCTTCCAAAAAACCCTCCCCAAACAGCACATGACGCAAAGAAAAAAAGAGGCGCAATGAGGTAGCTGTGTGAGTAAGATTAGCGACCCTAGTGGCCGACACAAACACCGGGCCCATCTAGGAGTGGCACTGCAGTGTCACGCAGGATGTCCCTTCCAAAAAACCCTCCCCAAACAGCACATGACGCAAAGAAAAATAAAAGAAAAAAGAGGTGCAAGATGGAATTGTCCTTGGGCCCTCCCACCCACCCTTATGTTGTATAAACAGGACATGCACACTTTAACCAACCCATCATTTCAGTGACAGGGTCTGCCACACGACTGTGACTGATATGACGGGTTGGTTTGGACCCCCACCAAAAAAGAAGCAATTAATCTCTCCTTGCACAAACTGGCTCTACAGAGGCAAGATGTCCACCTCATCATCATCCTCCGATATATCACCGTGTACATCCCCCTCCTCACAGATTATCAATTCGTCCCCACTGGAATCCACCATCTCAGCTCCCTGTGTACTTTGTGGAGGCAATTGCTGCTGGTCAATGTCTCCGCGGAGGAATTGATTATAATTCATTTTAATGAACATCATCTTCTCCACATTTTCTGGATGTAACCTCGTACGCCGATTGCTGACAAGGTGAGCGGCGGCACTAAACACTCTTTCGGAGTACACACTTGTGGGAGGGCAACTTAGGTAGAATAAAGCCAGTTTGTGCAAGGGCCTCCAAATTGCCTCTTTTTCCTGCCAGTATAAGTACGGACTGTGTGACGTGCCTACTTGGATGCGGTCACTCATATAATCTTCCACCATTCTTTCAATGTTGAGAGAATCATATGCAGTGACAGTAGACGACATGTCCGTAATCGTTGTCAGGTCCTTCAGTCCGGACCAGATGTCAGCATCAGCAGTCGCTCCAGACTGCCCTGCATCACCGCCAGCGGGTGGGCTCGGAATTCTGAGCCTTTTCCTCGCACCCCCAGTTGCGGGAGAATGTGAAGGAGGAGATGTTGACAGGTCGCGTTCCGCTTGACTTGACAATTTTGTCACCAGCAGGTCTTTGCACCCCAGCAGACTTGTGTCTGCCGGAAAGAGAGATCCAAGGTAGGTTTTAAATCTAGGATCGAGCACGGTGGCCAAAATGTAGTGCTCTGATTTCAACAGATTGACCACCCGTGAATCCTTGTTAAGCGAATTAAGGGCTGCATCCACAAGTCCCACATGCCTAGCGGAATCGCTCCCTTTTAGCTCCTTCTTCAATGCCTCCAGCTTCTTCTGCAAAAGCCTGATGAGGGGAATGACCTGACTCAGGCTGGCAGTGTCTGAACTGACTTCACGTGTGGCAAGTTCAAAGGGCATCAGAACCTTGCACAACGTTGAAATCATTCTCCACTGCGCTTGAGACAGGTGCATTCCACCTCCTATATCGTGCTCAATTGTATAGGCTTGAATGGCCTTTTGCTGCTCCTCCAACCTCTGAAGCATATAGAGGGTTGAATTCCACCTCGTTACCACTTCTTGCTTCAGATGATGGCAGGGCAGGTTCAGTAGTTTTTGGTGGTGCTCCAGTCTTCTGTACGTGGTGCCTGTACGCCGAAAGTGTCCCGCAATTCTTCTGGCCACCGACAGCATCTCTTGCACGCCCCTGTCGTTTTTTAAAAAATTCTGCACCACCAAATTCAAGGTATGTGCAAAACATGGGACGTGCTGGAATTTGCCCAGATTTAATGCACACACAATATTGCTGGCGTTGTCCGATGCCACAAATCCACAGGAGAGTCCAATTGGGGTAAGCCATTCTGCGATGATCTTCCTCAGTTGCCGTAAGAGGTTTTCAGCTGTGTGCGTATTCTGGAAAGCGGTGATACAAAGCGTAGCCTGCCTAGGAAAGAGTTGGCGTTTGCGAGATGCTGCTACTGGTGCCGCCGCTGCTGTTCTTGCGGCGGGAGTCCATACATCTACCCAGTGGGCTGTCACAGTCATATAGTACTGACCCTGCCCTGCTCCACTTGTCCACATGTCCGTGGTTAAGTGGACATTGGGTACAACTGCATTTTTTAGGACACTGGTGAGTCTTTTTCTGACGTCCGTGTACATTCTCGGTATCGCCTGCCTACAGAAGTGGAACCTAGATGGTATTTGGTAACGGGGGCACACTGCCTCAATAAATTGTCTAGTTCCCTGTGAACTAACGGCGGATACCGGACGCACGTCTAACACCAACATAGTTGTCAAGGACTCAGTTATCCGCTTTGCAACAGGATGACTGCTGTGATATTTCATCTTCCTCGCAAAGGACTGTTGGACAGTCAATTGCTTACTGGAAGTAGTACAAGTGGGCTTACGACTTCCCCTCTGGGATGACCATCGACTCCCAGCAGCAACAACAGCAGCGCCAGCAGCAGTAGGCGTTACACGCAAGGATGCATCGGAGGAATCCCAGGCAGGAGAGGACTCGTCAGAATTGCCAGTGACATGGCCTGCAGGACTATTGGCATTCCTGGGGAAGGAGGAAATTGACACTGAGGGAGTTGGTGGGGTGGTTTGCGTGAGCTTGGTTACAAGAGGAAGGGATTTACTGGTCAGTGGACTGCTTCCGCTGTCGGCCCAAGTTTTTGAACTTGTCACTGACTTATTATGAATGCGCTGCAGGTGACGTATAAGGGAGGATGTTCCGAGGTGGTTAACGTCCTTACCCCTACTTATTACAGCTTGACAAAGGGAACACACGGCTTGACACCTGTTGTCCGCATTTCTGGTGAAATACTTCCACACCGAAGAGCTGATTTTTTTGGTATTTTCACCAGGCATGTCAACGGCCCTATTCCTCCCACGGACAACAGGTGTCTCCCCGGGTGCCTGACTTAAACAAACCACCTCACCATCAGAATCCTCCTGGTCAATTTCCTCCCCAGCGCCAGCAACACCCATATCCTCCTCATCCTGGTGTACTTCAACACTGACATCTTCAATCTGACTATCAGGAACTGGACTGCGGGTGCTCCTTCCAGCACTTGCAGGGGGCGTGCAAATGGTGGAAGGCGCATGCTCTTCACGTCCAGTGTTGGGAAGGTCAGGCATCGCAACCGACACAATTGGACTCTCCTTGTGGATTTGGGATTTCGAAGAACGCACAGTTCTTTGCGGTGCTACTGCTTTTGCCAGCTTGAGTCTTTTCATTTTTCTAGCGAGAGGCTGAGTGCCTCCATCCTCATGTGAAGCTGAACCACTAGCCATGAACATAGGCCAGGGCCTCAGCCGTTCCTTGCCACTCCGTGTGGTAAATGGCATATTGGCAAGTTTACGCTTCTCCTCCGACAATTTTATTTTAGGTTTTGGAGTCCTTTTTTTACTGATATTTGGTGTTTTGGATTTGACATGCTCTGTACTATGACATTGGGCATCGGCCTTGGCAGACGACGTTGCTGGCATTTCATCGTCTCGGCCATGACTAGTGGCAGCAGCTTCAGCACGAGGTGGAAGTGGATCTTGATCTTTCCCTAATTTTGGAACCTCAACATTTTTGTTCTCCATATTTTAATAGGCACAACTAAAAGGCACCTCAGGTAAACAATGGAGATGGATGGATACTAGTATACAATTATGGATGGACTGCCGAGTGCCGACACAGAGGTAGCTACAGCCGTGGACTACCGTACTGTACTGTGTCTGCTGCTAATATAGACTGGTTGATAAAGAGATGTAGTAGTAGTATGTATGTATAAAGAAGAAAGAAAAAAAAACCACGGGTAGGTGGTATACAATTATGGACGGACTGCCGAGTGCCGACACAGAGGTAGCTACAGCCGTGGACTACCGTACTGTACTGTGTCTGCTGCTAATATAGACTGGTTGATAAAGAGATGTAGTAGTAGTATGTATGTATAAAGAAGAAAGAAAAAAAAACCACGGGTAGGTGGTATACAATTATGGACGGACTGCCCAGTGCCGACACAGAGGTAGCTACAGCCGTGGACTACCGTACTGTACTGTGTCTGCTGCTAATATAGACTGGTTGATAAAGAGATGTAGTAGTAGTATGTATGTATAAAGAAGAAAGAAAAAAAAACCACGGGTAGGTGGTATACAATTATGGACGGACTGCCGAGTGCCGACACAGAGGTAGCTACAGCCGTGGACTACCGTACTGTACTGTGTCTGCTGCTAATATAGACTGGTTGATAAAGAGATGTAGTAGTAGTATGTATGTATAAAGAAGAAAGAAAAAAAAAACACGGGTAGGTGGTATACAATTATGGACGGACTGCCCAGTGCCGACACAGAGGTAGCTACAGCCGTGGACTACCGTACTGTACTGTGTCTGCTGCTAATATAGACTGGTTGATAAAGAGATGTAGTAGTAGTAGTATGTATGTATAAAGAAGAAAGAAAAAAAAACCACTGGTAGGTGGTATACAATTATGGACGGACTGCCGAGTGCCGACACAGAGGTAGCTACAGCCGTGGACTACTGTACTGTACTGTGTCTGCTGCTAATATAGACTGGTTGATAAAGAGATGTAGTAGTAGTATGTATGTATAAAGAAGAAAGAAAAAAAAACCACGGGTAGGTGGTATACAATTATGGACGGACTGCCGAGTGCCGACACAGAGGTAGCTACAGCCGTGAACTACCGTACTGTGTCTGCTGCGACTGGATGATAAATAATGATATAAAAAATATATATATATCACTACTGCAGCCGGACAGGTATATATTATATAATGACGGACCTGCTGGACACTGTCTGTCAGCAGAATGAGTTTTTTATAGAATAAAAAAAAAAACACCACACAAGTGAAGTCACACGACGAGTGTTTAACTTTTTCAGGCAATCACAATATAGTATACTATACTACTAACTATACTGGTGGTCAGTGTGGTCAGGTCACTGGTCAGTCACACTGGCAGTGGCACTCCTGCAGCAAAAGTGTGCACTGTTTAATTTTAATAATAATATGTACTCCTGGCTCCTGCTATAACCTATAACTGGCACTGCAGTGCTCCCCAGTCTCCCCCACAATTATAAGATGTGTGAGCTGAGCACAGTCAGATATATACATAGATGATGCAGCACACTGGGCTGAGCAGTGCACACACAGATATGGTATGTGACTGAGTCACTGTGTATCGTTTTTTTCAGGCAGAGAACGGATATATTAAATAAAACTGCACTGTCTGGTGGTCACTGTGGTCAGTCACTAGTAAACTCTGCACTCTCTACAGTTCTACAGTACTCCTAAGCTCCAGTAAATCAGGTCAATCTCTCTCTCTCTCTCTTCTAATCTAAATGGAGAGGACGCCAGCCACGTCCTCTCCCTATCAATCTCAATGCACGTGTGAAAATGGCGGCGACGCGCGGCTCCTTATATAGAATCCGAGTCTCGCGAGAATCCGATAGCGTCATGATGACGTTCGGGCGCGCTCGGGTTAACCGAGCAAGGCGGGAAGATCCGAGTCGCTCGGACCCGTGAAAAAAAACATGAAGTTCGTGCGGGTTCGGATTCAGAGAAACCGAACCCGCTCATCTCTAGTTGACAGTGGGGCCGATGGGGTTTTCATGGACCGTCAATTCGCCCTGGAACACTCTGTTCCCTCAGTACCTTTGGCATCAGAGATTGAGATCTGTGGGTTAAACGGGGAACCATTGCCCCAGGGTAAAATTACCTCCTGCACCAGCCAAATTCCTTTGTTTATTGGAGCCACACACTCTGAAAAATTGTCTTTCTATGTGACTGTCTGTTCTTTTGCCCCATTGGTTTTGGGGTTACCCTGGTTAAGGGCCCATAACCCTCAATTTGACTGGGTCTCTGGGGAGATTCTTAGTTGGGGTAGTGATTGTTTCAGGAGTTGCTTGAGCCTTCCAGTCAGGCTCTCGCAGCTAAGTTTGCCAGGATTGCCAGGATGTTATGCAGATTTTGCGGATGTGTTCTCCAAAAATGTTGCGGAGGTACTACCTCCCCATCGCCCCTATGACTGTGCCATTGATTTGTTGCCGGATGCTAAGCTTCCCAAGAGCAGGTTGTACTCCCTGTCACGTCCTGAGACTCAGGCTATGGCAGAGTACATTCAGGAGAACTTGGCTAAGGGATTCATCAGACCCTCACAGTCCCCAGTTGGGTCGGGGTTCTTCTTCGTGGGTAAAAAGGACGGTTCGTTGCGACCCTGCATCGACTTCAGGGAATTGAACCGTATCACGATTAAAAACTCGTACCCACTGCCTCTCATTTCGGTTTTGTTTGACCAGCTTCGTACTGCCACCATTTTTTCTAAGATTGACCTACGCGGTGTTTACAATCTAATCCGAATAAGAGAGGGGGATGAATGGAAGACTGCCTTTAATACCCACTCAGGGCATTATGAATATTTGGTGATGCCTTTTGGGCTCTCTAATGCCCCGGCAGTCTTCCAGGAATTCATGAACGATGTGCTCAGGGAATATTTGGATAGATTCTTAGTTGTTTATCTAGATGACATCCTAATCTTCTCCCATTCCCTGGAGGAACATCGGAAGCATGTACGCTTAGTCCTCCAGAAACTCAGAGACCACCAGCTTGGGGCGAAGCTGGAGAAGTGCGAATTTGAAGTCCAGCAAATCGCATTTCTAGGGTATATTATCTCCTCAGAAGGTTTCCAAATGGAGGGTTCTAAGGTACAGGCAGTCCTGGATTGGGTGCAGCCCACTAGTTTGAAGGCGCTTCAGCGTTTTCTGGGCTTTGCTAATTTTTATAGACGATTTATCGCTGGATTTTCGTCTATAGTGGCCCCCTTGGTGGCACTCACTAAGAAAGGGGCGGATGTTGCTCACTGGTCTTGTGAGGCCAAAGCGGCCTTTGCCCGTCTCAAAAGGGCATTTGTCTCGGCCAAGGTGCTGCGACACCCAGATCCAGAGCGTCCTTTTGTGGTAGAAGTGGATGCCTCTGAGATAGGTATTGGGGCAGTGCTCTCTCAGATGGGGGTGTCTGATAATCGCCTTCATCCCTGTGCTTACTTTTCCCGTAAATTTTCGTCTGCCGAGATGAATTATGATGTAGGTAACCGGGAATTGTTGGCTATAAAGGATGCACTCGGGGAGTGGAGACACTGGCTTGAGGGGGCTAAGTTTGTGGTCTCAATTCTCACCGACCATAAGAATCTGGCATATTTAGAGTCAGCGAAGCGGCTCAATGCCAGGCAGGCACGATGGGCTTTGTTTTTTGCTCGCTTGAATTTTTTGATAACATATCGCCCTGGGTCAAAAAACATCAAGGCTGATGCGCTCTCGCGGAGTTTTGCTCCAGTCCAAGAGACCACCGAGGAGCCATTGCCCATTGTGTCCCCATCATGTATTAAAGTGGGCATTACCCAGGACCTCTTGTCATTAGTCCTTAGAGCACAGGAGCAGGCTCCTCCAGACCTTCCGGTAGGTCTCTTGTTTGTGCCTCCTAGGTTAAGACAGCGAGTGTTCCTGGAATTCCATGCCAAGAGGTCGACAGGGCATCCGGGTATTGCCAGAACTCGGGAGTTGCTGTCTAGGGCGGTGTGGTGGCCCTCGGTGGCTAGGGATGTGGATCAGTGGGTTCGGGCATGTGACGTTTGTGCCCGAAATAAAACTCCTAGAGGGGTTCCTGTCGGCCCATTACATCCACTCTCTATTCCATCTAAGCCATGGACCCACATTTCCATGGATTTTGTGGTGGACTTGCCCAAATCCTCGGGGATGACAGCCATTTGGGTTGTCGTGGACAGGTTCTCGAAGATGGCGCATTTCGTTCCACTGGTCGGGTTGCCATCGGCCAGACGCCTGTCTGAGTTATTTATGCAGCATGTTGTGCGCCTCCACGGGTTGCCACTTGATGTGGTCTCTGACCGTGGATCCCAGTTTGTGGCCAAATTCTGGAGGGCATTTTGTTCTGATCTCCAGATTTCTGTGAGCTTGTCGTCAGGCTACCATCCACAGTCTAATGGGCAGACTGAGAGGGTGAACCAGTCCTTGGAGCAGTTCCTCAGGTGTTATGTCTCCAAGTGTCATACTGACTGGGATGCTCATCTGTCCATGGCGGAGTTTGCCTATAACAACGCGGCTCACTCTGCTACAGGGATCTCTCCC